>NW_020664593.1:4224931-4317321 GCF_002925995.2 Terrapene triunguis | reverse complement strand
CTGGCCAGGAGGGATTTTATAGTACTGTACACAGGAGAGCTGTTACCTTTCCCTTTATAGTTATGACAGGTATAGATGCCCAGTGAGCGGAGGATGGCACGGAAGTCCTTAAGGGAGTGGAGGGATTCATCCGTTTTATTGCTGAAGAGCTTGTACTTGTCAAAGGGGAGGTCCTCTAAGGTAGTCTGGACCTTTTTCAGAAAACAGCTGAATTTAAGCCACGAATTGTGGTGCAGCACCACCCTGGATGCCAGAGAGTGGGATGTGGTATCAGTGGTGTCAACCATGGCTTGGAGGGCCACTTGGCAACTAGCTTGCCCTCATCCAGGAGGTTCTTCTACTCCAGAGGAGCCCTTGGTCTGGGCTCACAGGGTGACCCCCTTCTCATTCCCTGGACCACCAAACTACACTACACCTTCCCACTCATCTCCCTGCTCCCACAAGTCCTGCGCAAGGTGTGGCGGGATTGTACTACAGTCTTTTGCATAGCCCCACTCCTGGCATCACCAGAATTTGTTCACAGATCTCCTTCGCCTTTCCACTCACCCCCCCCACACACACACTCTGCCTCCCGAATCTCCTCACACAGGCGCATGGCCACCTGTGGCACCCCAACCCAGGCCCTCTCCACCTCATGGCTTGGTATTTGGATGGAGCTCGCATGTAGACAGGGCGTGCTCCGCCCCCGTGTGTGACATCCTCACTCACAGCAGACAACCATCCACTATAGCCTGTTATCAGGTTAAATGGCGCCGCTTCACCACATGGGTGCACTGCCACCCCCTAGACTTCTTCTCCATTCCCATCCTCTTGGATTACCTTCTTCACCTCCTCCAGTCGGGCCTTGCCCACTCCTCCGTCCATGTCCACCTGGTGATGCTCAGTGCCTTCCTTCTTCCTGTTTTCCGTCTTCACTCACCCGACTACCACCTGCTTCCTTCACGGCCTTCCCCTCTGTGCATAACCTACTCTCTCGGGCCCTGAATCTTGTCCTCTACACCCTCATTAAGCCACCCTTTGAACCCCTTGTGACCTGCTCCCTCACCCATCTCTCCATAAAGGTGACCTTTTTGGTGACCATCACCTCCGCGCGGTGAGTTAGTGAGCTGGCAGCCATGATTGTGGACCTGTCCTTTACTGTCTTCCACAAGGACAAGGTCTCCCTGCATCTTCACCCCAAATTCCTCCCCAAGGTGGCCTCCCCATTCCACCTCAACCAGTGCATTAACCTCCCGATTGTCTACCCTAAACCGCACACCTCCCCCAGGGAGTGCATGTTATACTCTCTCAACGTCCACTGGGCATTGGCTTTTTATCTCCAACGCACTCACGCCTTGCTGGTCTTGCCCTGGCTCTTCCTCGCCATTGCAGAGCGCTGTCAGAGCCATGCATTCTCTTCACAATGAGGACTTCTATGGGCTCTGTCATGTCCTGTTACCTCCCTCAGGAGACACGGCTCACTCCACCTGGGCATATGCTGCCATGTCAGCCTTGTGGATGTTCTGTGGCAGGACATTTGTAGGGTGGCTACTTGGTCCGCTGTCCACATATTTTCTACCCACTATGCCATCGCCCCTGCAACAGCGACATATGCGGCAGTCAGTCGGGTTGTCTTACAGACATTCTCAAGAGCCCTCGCACCCACCTCCACACTGAGCACTGCTCGCTACTCTCCCACATATGGAATCTACATAGGCACTATCACTCGAAGAAGAAGAAGAGGTTACTTACTGTAACTGGTGGTTCTTTGAGATGTGTGGTTCCTATCTGGAGTCCAATGCCCGCCCTCCATCCCCTCTGCTACGGACTCCATCGCTTACTGGAACAAGGGAACTGGAGTGGCATCAAGACGCACAGCCTCTTAAAACCTCAGATGCACCACGCGGCCGATGCATGACACATGCGCAGGTCAATGGACACTACTATGAACGGTTCCGGCTCCAGCGCATGGCACGCATGCGCAACCATATTTGGAATCCAGATAGGGGCCACACATCTTGAAGAACCGCCAGTTACAGTAAGTAACCTCCTTTTTTCTTTGATGCAATCTTGTTTATTTACAAGGGATGTACAAGGTCCTGCTTCTCCAAACACAGGACGAACCAGAAACAAAGTAACAGTTTCTTAGCTTACAGCCCCAAGCTTCTTTAGCCAGCACCAGACCGAAAAAACTCTCTCTTTAGCTTTTTCCAGGGTCATGTCTAACATGTTCACATGGTGCTGCTTGGCTTTCTTGCCTCTGAGTCTGTGTTCGGTGTCCTGTCTGTCTCAATTTCTGTGTCTGCACCCCAGCTTGTCTTTCACTCACACAATCCTTTGGTCAGAACAAATACCAATGGAACCCCCGCCCATCTGAGGTTAGTTTTTAGGCAGACTCTATTAGGCTTTGTTTTAGGTATGGCCACGTAACTGCCTCTTACAGCTATTGTAAATGAAGGATGCCTTCACCCACTGGTTTTAACTCAACCCATAACAAGATTTAAACTTACTTATAACAATATATATCTCGATGATATGCCCTAACCTGGAATACTGTGTTCAGTTCTAGTCCATGCGACTCCAAGAAGACAGAGCAGAAAGGGAGGGTTCAGAGATGGTTGCACGCGATCAAAGGTAGAGGAAAACTTCCATATGAAGAGAGGATGAAAATATTGGGACTTCTGACTTTAGAGCGGCACTAGCAAACAGTCATCTAGGCACCAAAATATTAATTGTGACAAATGCTAAAGCAAGTACTGAAGTATTGAAATTAAACAAGGCACCCCTGAAATACTGCAGAGTAAAAGTGTCAAAGGACTCCAAAATTTGGGATATACCAGATAGGACCTGACCAGAAGGCAAGGTTGGACCCAGGAAAGAATGCACTGGCGTCTCGAAGAAGAGCTGGAGCAATACTTGATATGGTGCTGCTCCTGTGGAAACTCATTTTCCAAACATTGTCAAGAAGGAACTACACCTCTACCCCGATATAACGCAACCCGATATAACACGAATTCAGATATAACGCGGTAAAGCAGTGCTCTGGGGGGGCGGGGCTGCGCACTCAGGTGAATCAAAGCAAGTTCGATATAATGCGGTTTCACCTATAACGCGGTAAGATTTTTTGGCTCCCGAGGACAGCGTTATATCAGGGTAGAGGTGTAATTGGAAAGTTCCAAAGACACATTTATATGCAGCAGTGTGTCTGCCAGCAGAGGGCCTGGCTCATGCTTTATCCTGCTACTGCTGCCCTTAGAGGTCAAAAAATCTTAAGCACTAGTGGCATTCTGCCATCTCACACTATGGAGCCAAGATTCAGGAGTGAGAATCCTGCATAGTGATATCTTCAGAGAAGCAGAATTACAAGGTAAGTAATTTTCTCTTCTTCGAGTAGTGTCCCTGTAGATGCTCCACTCTACGTGCACTTACTCTTCGATTGGAGATTTCACATAGCAGTGTCTGTTTGGCCAGCACATGCATATTACTCAGTTTCATGCTCGCACTGTTGTTATATAGCAGTGTGCAAGTGAACCGCCTTCAGTTCCTTCTCAACCGCCTCGGAGCCTTAGCAGTTTTCCATGTTGAGTTTTACCTCAACTGTATCCCTTTAGCTCTTATAGTAGTTAGTTTATTATAATTGTTTTTAGTGGTAGTTAGTAGTAGTTTTAGATGTATTTATCTCTTTCTTAGTTTCTCCCCTGCTGGGAGCTTTATGTTACAGGGAGAGCATGCCTGGTTCTCTTGGTTTCAAACACTTTCTATCATGGCTGGAGGCAGTCCCAGTGAGTGACAGGCAATCCCATGCATCCGTTGCCTCGGGAATCTCATATTTCCAAAAGTACAACTTCTCTCTGGTATTTAAATCTAAACTCAGAAAAAATCAGGGAGATCAAATTTCAGCTATCCATGGTGGAGAGCTCGCTGCACCCAGCCTCTGATCCAGGCCAGGGGACTCCCCCGTATGCCGGTCTCCAGTCAGTTGGCTACCTCTGCTGTCTCCAAGACGCACTCCTCGAGGGTGTCTAAGAGGAAGACCCAAGATTCCTCTCATAAGACTTCCAAAACAGTGCCTCAAGTTCTCCAGGTAGGGAATCTACCTCGAAATCATAGTTGCCAATGACACCAGCCACTTCGGCATCCATCGGTCTCTGACTCACTACCCAGAAGGCTGCTGGTTCCTCAGATACTGAGAGCACTGTAAAGCCTAAAGACTTCAAAATGTGGGGCTCTGATAGGCCATCAATACCATCAGAGGAGTGAGGTGGCGAGAAGAGCTCTACCTCTTCTCAATCAGTAAAGAAGTCTGCTCGGGCTCCATTTGGAGTCATTCCCCCCCTCCAAGCATTTGAGATTCAGTACAGTCAACTGTATCAGCCGCCATTACTTCGTCTCAGGCCATGGGCACTGTACCAACAACACTCTGAGTACTGTTGGAGTTTTGTTTTCCACAAGACCTCACTGTGTCCAAGACACCCGAATCACCATTGCTCAGCTCCAATCTGCGCTTGATACCAAGGACCTGCAGACATCTTTCCAGTACTGACGGTTTTACTTTCTTTTGCTTCCTGTGCTCCCACCACTCCAGAGTGATCTGTAAGAGGAGGATTCTAATGAACATTTTGCCTCGGTCTCTCAATTATCTGTCCAAGGTGCTCCTCTCCATTCCAACAGAGGCACTTTTCCAGAGGTCTTTGAGGAAATTGATCTCACTTGTGAGAGACATCCACAGCCACCATCTCACTGGTACAAGCGCCCATGGATGCCTCCACCCACGCCACCTCCTTGGCCATACTTGGATCCCTGGGCGACCTATGATTGTGTATAGGCCTATGGGACAGGGCCTATATGATCTTTCCTGCACCTTTAGAAAGGCTTTAGAAAGGACAAATCTCGCCCCTTTTTTGGATAGAATTCCAATAGAAGGGAGTGCAGCAGCTCCATAGGATTTAGCATTTGATGCAGTATCTCTCCAAATGAAGTCAAAATGCCTTGGAAAAGAGGAGCACTGCCATGTGGATTGAAAACAGACTCAAGAAAATAAATGAGAACTGGTCACTGGCAGTGTATTGAGTCAGAGGAGCTGCAGGGCTTAGTGTTAGACCCAGTCTTACTTTACATCTTCATTATGGGTCTGGAAGATGAGTAATCAGCACATTAATGATATTCAGACATGATAGTGCAGTCCCATCTATACTGTTGCAACGACCGTGTTGGAGACCTGGTTTCAGCATGTTAGAGCCACAGGAGTCAACGTGGGTTTCAGTTTCAGTTAAAATGTGACTCAGTCTTGCAGTGTAGATGGACCCAAACCCTGGGACAACCTTGGACTTTTGCAGACCATGGTTCAGTCCTGCCTGCACAACCAAACACTTTTTAAATCATGATTGGGAGGGGGAACAGTGTATTAATATCAGAAAGCTATAAACACAGCGGGAACTACAAGTAATGGGATAAAATTAAGGAAAGGAAAATGTAGGCTGAATGCTTTAGACTGGGGAATTGTCACCCAAGCAAAGGATGGGAGTGTTTGATTGGAGGAAAACTATAAAATGTACAGTAAGGAATTGTCCTGCATTGGCTCAGGGAGATAAACTAGGTGACTTATTGGGTCTACCCTGTCTCCAGTTTCAGGTATTCTTTGACTCAGCACTCATCAGCAAACCTACAATAACAAAGCACTAGCCTGCAGTAAACTCAGCTCAGCACTCATAAGGAATCCTGTAATAACAAAGCTGCAAAAAGCCAGTGTGTGCACCAGTGCTAGAGTAAAAATCTTGCGATTTAGAGGACAGATTTCAGATGCACTCTTTCAAAGATTTGTTTCAATAAACAAATAGTGACGGGTAAATGATTTTAAAACACAGGAGTACCTTTCTCACTTTTGCCCTGAGTAGGAAAGAAACACACTTGGCAGTTCTGTCCATTTCCACAGCTTGCCTTCAAAGCAAAATGCAAGGTTGCTTGCTGCTATTAGATGGCAGTAGAACCCTATCAGCCCAAACCAGAAGGGTGTGATTTTTCCTGAGATAGCTTACAGGAGCTATGAAAAAGCCTAAGAGCTGCCTTTGGGGGAGCGGGGGAGGGTGGGTGTCCATGCAGAGAATTCATGCAATATGGCTCCAAGTGAAAATCCTCTCTCTTCTTTGTGTACAGTGAGGCAGTCCCAGCGGAAACACATCAGTGCTGCTCATCAGATCATCCACAGGAGCACGGACATAGCAGTGGCTCAGAACTCTTCAGTGGTGGGACAGCAGGCACTGGGTAATGAAGAATCTGTGACCAAGATACCAGGGAGTCCTCCTCCTGTGGCAGCCAGTTCTGCTCTCAGCGGAACAGCTGCTGAACAGAGTGCGGCAGAGGTTATAGAGAGCCCTTATGCTGTCCTGGCCAGCCAAGCATTGTATGATGCACTGTATGACGAGACCCAGCAGGGAGGGTTAGTGGTGAGCCATTCTGCTACATCGGACAGGCAATCGCAGGCTGATGTAGCCCCTGCAAAGAGAGAAGATGAGTCAGGTGAGTTTGAGATCTGTTTTCCCTGCCTCAGTCATTGGGGCTCAGTCCCTGGGGGAGGGAAGGAAGCTGCACCCGCTTTGTTCAGGGCACCAGCCTGACTGTATAAAAGATGGAGAAGCACCTCTCTCTCCCCATCAGAACGTTCCTCAGGGGCAGCAGCATCTGGATCTCTTGCAGACTGCCAGCATTGTTGCCTGGAAGCAGTCCTGAGAGCATTATGCCATAGGAGCCCCTGTCACTGTATTTGGTTTAACCCCCAGAGATTTTTACGGTCTAAACCTTAAAGATGTAGTTTAACTATTGAACAGTGAAATTCCACTTATGGTTGTCAAGGGATGGGAAGGTTAGTTCAGGGAACTGGGAGTTTGCACTACGTACATCTCTTCCTTATTCTGCCACTGTCCATAGCATGTGGAGGCTGGGGTTGGGCTCTTGGATCTGAGCTGGGGGGCTGCCCGAGCTGCAACGTCTACACTGCTATTTTTAGCACACTAGCTCAAACTGAGCTAGCACACGTCTGTCTACCTAGAGTGGGAGGCTCACTCCCAGCTTCCTTGTGTTAATAACCCCATGCTCATAGGAGTGGTCCCACTAGCCTCAGTTGGACTGTTCACATGAGCAAGTCAAGCAGCATCTGACCCTAATGTACTGGGGCTGTGGTAGCAGAAATATGGCTATGGCTGATGTGACACATTCATTCAAAGACCACATTTTCAAGTGCTTATAACTTTCCTGAAATGTTACCATTTGGTCTGACTTTCCTGGTGAATGTATTTGGAAAGAGCATAAATTCCATTTTGTTGGCATGCTGACTTTGCCTTGATTGCAAGTGTGTGATTGCTCAAACTCAGAATGTTTGGAAGCAACATCCTGCAAATGCGTGCAGTGCATTTATTTGATTATCGATCTGCAAGGGACTCACTGAGCTGTTGGATCTCTCCTTTTCAAATTCCTGATTTTTGTAGGTTTAGAATCTCAAACTTAAACTCAAATAAATGCCAACCCCAAATGCATCCAACTTGTTCATGGAAACATGGCGTAGCCACACTAGGTATCAGAAGTGCTTATGTGTGTAGAAAGAAAGAAAGTCACACCAAGCTGTAGCTATTTGTTTACAAATCGATTTAGTGCACCATAATATAATGAGCTTATAATATCACTACGTACTTCCCCTTTACATCACTTACCTGTATAACCACCTGGCCATTCTGTGTACCAGGTTATATTATTTGCGTGTAGAACTTCAGGTATACTGTGAATGAGGCATTGTCTACACTACCGCTTAAGTTGATGTAAGTTATGTCACTCAGCAGTATGAAAATACCACCCCCCTGAATGACGTAAGTTATATTGACTTAAAGCAGTGTCTACGCCGCACTATGTCGGTGGGAGACACTCTCCTGCCAACATAGCTTCCACCTCTTGTTGAGGTGGAGTAATTACGCCGACGGGAGAGTGCTGTCCTGTCGACATAATGCGTCTTCACCAGATGTGCTAAATTGGCGCTGCTGAATTGAAGGCAGCGGCACCGATTTAGCACAGTAGCGAAGACAAGCCCTGAGTAACTGCTACCGCAGTGTGTAATTCTATCCTTTTGAAATACAAATAACAAATTTAGAAACTCAACAGTGCGTTACTATAGGATTTTTGCATTAACTTTCCTTTTTTTTTTTTTTTAAGGGGGAGAATAAAACAGAAATGAAAGACTGGTGAGTGAATACACTATATGTAGTCCTGTGAGCCATGAGTCAGATGGGGGCTCGGGAGAGGAAAAATAAAAAACAAAGCCATGTGACTACGCACTGAAATAATCCCTGGGCTGCAGGTGCTATGACTATATATGTATGCTGGCCAAAGGATAGCTGGGTTTTATTGCAGAATTAGAGGGGTTCAGAGTCGGGTGATGAGAATGATTAAAGACAAGGAAAATTCTCCTACGAAGTAAGATGAAAAAGATTAGGATTTACCTTAGAAAGGAGATGAGAAAGAGAGGATATGATAAAAGTATACATAAAATAACGACTGGTCTAGAGAAGGTAGAGCAGGAGTTTCTGTTCTCCCTGTCTCATAACATGAACAGATAGTCAAAGAAATTTGAAAAGTAGTGAATGCAAATCTGATGGGGAAAAAAAGTGTTTTCACGCAACACATAATTAGAATGTGAAGCTCACTGACACAGGTTGTCTTTGAAGCCAAAAATTTAGCAAGAGTCAAAGAGGGATTGGACACTTACATATCCAATAATAAAAACAGTCAGACTTTCAAAAGTTAGTGTTAAAAAAAAATTGGAAGAGAGATGAAACCTGGTGCTTCAGGGTTTAAATCAATCTAACAACTATTAGGGATTAAAATGAGGCCTTCCTGGACGGCAGATTATCCCCCATCTGCCTGCAGTAGGGTTTCCTTCACCCTCCTCTGAAGCTTCTGGTTTATCACTGTCAGACAGGAGCCTGGACTAGATGGATCTTGGATATGATCCAGTCTCAATTCTTGTTCCTAAAAATCACATGTTGAAATAAACCTGATGCCTGCATTTATTTGGTGATATGGTTTTTAATGGACAAAGTGTTCAAGAACTTGTTCTGATCATAAAGGCATCCTCCTGTATTCTCTACTATGTATATGTAGTAGGGGGTAGAATCCAGGAGTGTAAGAACCCTAATCTTTAAACGTCCTGACTTTTAAGGGACACTATCAGGGTAGTGCAGCATTTTGCACTCATTTTTACATATCGTGTAAGGTAGGTCTGTGACCGGATGTGTGGTGGAAATGTCTTTTTATTGATGGAGATTCCACTGCCAGTGCTTTAGAAATTGCTTTCAATTGTCATGTGTGGTTTCTTTGTCAGACTTGGCTAAATGTGCTTTGAAGAAGGAAAGAGGCTCAGCGACAAGAGGCACAAGAACACTCCATTCCCTCTCCTAGCAGGGAAAGAGAAGTCTTTGGGGGTGATCTTTGTATCTGAAATATGCACAATGGATTCCTCTGGGTCTGCAGTAATAAAGATTGGGAACATTCTCTCTTGTTTGCTGCTGGTTTTACAAACTTGCCACAGTAATTGACACTGTACTGTATGGGCAGGTTCTGGATTTTGATAGCTATGACAATCTGTTGACTTGAAGTGAGATGGTGAAATATGGCCCCTGGACTTGATGCAATAATGGGAGGCTAGGAGTCTCATTCCCAGAAGCCAGGCTTTTAACAGGCCTGAGGCTTTAATGCAAACTATTTAAAACCTTGTCTACCTTAGAAAGGGTTTGCCAGTATAGCTATATGGGCAAACTCTCCTAGTGGGAACACAGGCACATGAGTTCTTTTGCTGACTTACCTTATACCAGTTTCCTGAACAAAATAAGCTATACTGCTAAAGCACATTTTATGACAGTAGAACTGCATCTGCACTAGGGCTTTTGCCAGGATAGAAATGTCATAAAAACACCCATCCCTATGTGTCACTTTCTGTGCAATGCCATTCTCTGTACACCTGGCCACACAAATGCTATGGGCATATCTGCCACCACTGAGCCAAATTAATTCCTGTTATAACATTGCTGAAGCCAGCAATGAATTTAGCCCTAGAGTTATCCACAAGGGCAGAACTTGGCCTCCTGCCCAAGTTTGCAATCTCCAAAGGCTATTAGCCGGGTTCTAGCTGCACTGTTACCAATTTCCTCCTCCTAGTAGCCTTGGCTCTGGCCTGACTAGGTGATGATTTTGACTAGATGATTTTGAACCTCCTTCCACTCAGCTTCCCCAAGCAGCCACACCTTTTTGGAGGGGGCGTCAGTATTTTCTTCCTCACACATGCTGAAGCTGGGGTAAGCCACCCAAGAAGAGCTTCTCATCCCTAGTTTGTTTTCTCTAGGATCCTGTCTATACTTGGAAAATGAGCTGGTGCAACCCTCCCCTAACCATACATACAGACATGAGAGGCGTGGAGAAGAGGAGCCATTTTTTACACATATCAAAATCAGTTCATTTCCCTGGCTTAGACACAAGCATTGGGCCTCATTCCAATGTAACGCCATCTAACCCCTGGCTTTATTGCTGATTTACTCCAGCACAAGGTCAATCGGATTCTGGACCCATGCACTTCTCTGACACTCAGAGAAGCAGCATTCACCAGTGACGGAAAAGGCACCATCCAAATGAGCACATCAGCCTTTTTTCTGACAACTGCAGTGTATGAGAGGGACAGGAGACCACTGCCAGGGCAATGGGGAAATGAGACCCAACTAAGGTGACTACACAGGAAGGCTGAGGGATCACACTGGCCCTTAGAGAAACTACCCTAGTCACATGAGCACCACAAACAGGAATGCAGCCCTCTGAAGGGGAGACTGTGGGGATGAGGGTCCTTGAGGCGAGCAAGAAACAGGCCTACAGGCCATTCCTCCCCCCAAAAGAGTTTGGTGGGAGGGTAGTAAATTACTGCCCCCCCCCTTAGAGATTTGGGCAGGGGGTGGGAACAGGAGACTTCTAGGTTCAGCTAAACATGTAAACTTTTGATGCTTTTGTGACATCCAAACCTTTGCTTGAAAAGGGGCCGGGTCAGAGAATGGCATCCAACACTAGCGCGTGGCACCTTTGTCTGAGGCGCTGAGGCAGGGCAGCCCCTTGCTCAGGAGGAAGTGAAAAACAGCGGGAGGGAGTAAAGGCAACTCAGCTCCATGCTTCATCTCTGCTGTCATTTCCTACTGTGCTGTCTGCAACCCATCTCCGCCCCCACCCCCCGCCCACACACGTGAGCCTGACACCCCTTTCATTTCCTCACTACCAGTTGGTTCCCTTCAGCCTGGGCACCTTCCCTCTCCTCCAAATCAATACTGTGAATTCATATAGTGCTTAAAAACAGCCCTCCCTTCCCCCCAGACAAAAATCACATTTATTCCTGTACAGCTCTCCTTTAACAAAGGACAGGGTCCCTTCCAGCGGCGGCTCCAGGCACCAGTGCTCCAGGCGCGTGTCTGGGGCGGCAAGCCATGGGTGGCGGCCTGCCAGTCCCTGCGAGGGCGGCCGTCAGGCTGCCTTCGGCGGCATGCCTGTGGGAAGTCCGCCGGTCCCGCAGATTTGGCGGCAGGTACGCCGAAGCCACGGGACCGGTGGACCTCCTGCAGGCATGCTGCCGAATCCGCGGGACCGGAGACCTCCCACAAGCATGCCGCCAAAGGCAGCCTGCCTGCCGTGCTTGGGGCGGCAAAAAAACTAGAGCCGCCCCTGGTCCCTTCCCAAGAGAAGCAAACCTTGCTGGCCGCTGTGGACAGAGCTCTCCATGTCTGCTGGTTCCTATAGAATGGCTCCTTAGCATCCACCCCTCACAACTAACTACCAGCTCTGCAACAGTGATTCCAGTTACTCCCCTGCACATCAGGTCATCTCCAACGACTGTATGCTATCACAGCACCGCCTGGCAGCTGACCCAAAGCTGTTTGGTAACAGATGAATTGCAAAGCCCAGCGACCACCTGCTGAACCTTTACCAGGATTTAGTTCGTCCACTAACAGTGCATTTTGATATGAATGCTGAGCCTGTTACCCAGAATGGAGCCTCATGGAGGAGGCTCTCTGGCAGCTTCAATAACTGAGGTGGTTTGCCGTGAGCAGGGACCATAATCCATACCCCCATGATGGATGTTGAAAACTCATCGTGCTAATTGCAGTTGCAATGGAGGGAGCGGACACTATTGCTGTTGGTGACAACATTGGCACTGAGCAGGTGCTGTAAGTACAGACGCATCAAGAAACCTGAAGTATTGACCAAAAGCTTTGTTCAGCCCTTAAATCGAGGGAGTATTTAACCTTCTGCCCCACTGAATACCCAGCTGGATCAACATCACTTCCCTGTTACCTTTCCGTTTAGAAAACAACAGCTTGGCAATAGCATCACAGAGAGACTTCCCCTTAAGCCACTGCAGGGATTATTCCCCAGCAGTCTTTTTAAATGAACCAGTAATGAGCATCCTTAGCAATTAAAGCACCTTACAAACATGGTTGCATCTTTGTATCTCAGTTTCCCCAACTGTGAAATATCTCTAGGTGCCTGTCTCTGTATTTAATTTATATTTCTATAGTGCCCATAGTCAAAGGCCAGTATACTCCATTATTTCACAGCCACAGTATTCACCCCTTGCTGCAGAAGTATGTTCGAGAATCTGAGCTTTCAGAAAACAGTCTCTGTTTCTACTCTTTTTGTTTAGGAAGAAAACTTTGAAAACAGGCATCAAGTGGCACTGATGCAGTGTTGGCTTCCTGTGTTTGCAGAAAGCCTGAAAAATAGCTCAGAGAGGTGTGAACTGTCCCCTTCATCTCAATGGCTTGTTACCAGCGATTAGGACTTAAATGCCAACATTAACTATTTCACTGCTGGCTGTTCTAGCAGAAACAGCTAGCCAATATGCTTTTCCTACAATCTCAAACTGAAAACAGGGAAATGGCATCAAAGGGACTGAATTTAATAACTAACACACACAGGGGATTCTGTAGTCAGTGCGTGATTAATTGCGCTTTTAATTCACGGAAAACCTCCACTTTAAAATTCATCTGAACCTGCTGTAGCATTTTTACAATCCACACAGACTCCATGGACCGCTGGTTGTGGCATATGCCAGGCCTTAATTCTGTTTGCGTACACATTGACTACAGCTCTGGAAAATGTTGTCCGTAGAGGACTTCATAGTAGGTTCTGCTCTGCACGTCTCCTAGGAAGTGCTCTTGGATTGGGTGGGTTTTGTTTGTCCATGTTAATGTTTCCTTGTTGTCAGTTAGGGCAAGAAAGTTTTGGCACAGGTGGGTCCTGCAGCCCGCTCTGAAGATGGTCAGGCTGTGGCTCAGTCAGCTGTCTGGCAGTAGCTCCTTCAACAGTCAGGCACCTCTTGATCAAGAGCTCTTTAGTCTCTTGGCATTTGCAAGCTTCACCCTGGGATTTTTTTAGTCTGCTTTGTCCCAGAGGAGCCCAGCTGGATAGTAAGGTTTTTTTGATCCATAGCTGGTCTAGAAGATTGACTTAGGCTGTGAGTTGGCACCAGATGTGAACAGGAGCCAGTGGAGAATGGCATGCTGTCTTTCCAGTTTGAGCCACTGTGGAGTCAGGCAGCTGGAGCTTCTGAATGGCTGCCACCTTCAATCCCAATCACTCTAATCCAAGAGAGGGGGCGATGAGAATGTGGAGCCTCAGCTGAGAGGATGGGGCAAAATGTGATAGCCAGTTAAAGGTGGAAGAAGGCAATGCTGCCTTGCAGACCAGAGTTAGAGATGAACTGAGCAGGACCGAATGGCTTTGTGATGAAGAAGGATAGCTGCCTTTCGTAGAAGGCCAGTGTCTCATTGAGCTCTCTAAAGTGCTTCCCTCTCTCCACCAGAATCACTGTTTGCACCAGATGCTCTTCTCTGAGGAGATGATTGTTGGCAGCCATTGGGCCATCCGTTGTGTCTGTAAAGAATGAGATATGCAGCTGGGTGCCATCAGCAAATTGTTGGCAGCAGAACCTGTGGGGTCTCCCTCTCTCTGCAAGAGGCCTCATGTAGCTACAGAAGAAGATGGAGATAGGCTAGATATTTATAGGATTCTGGATCAAGGGCTGCTGGGGAAAAGGAGCAGGTAGTCAGGACTAATCTCTAGTCTTGGTGGAGAACAATTGGAGCCAGTGTAGCGCTGGACTGTCTACTCCAGCCATGTCATATAACCAGGTCACCTGATCTTTGGGGCAGTATCAAAAGCTCCAGAGAGGGCAAGTAGTAGGAGCAATGGCGCTTGACCTCTGTCTGTTCTGCTAGGGTCATTGCTGTGGTATTTCCTCGTCTAACGTCTTATTGCAAAAGGTCCAAGGTGCTGGTAGATCTCTCTCACTGGAGCTGAGATGTGAACGAAGGGTTCCTGCTGTCCCTTGTGGGGTATCAGTCTCTGTCCTCACTTTATCCCTCCTCCTGCTTTCATCTCCAGTAGAAGTTTGGCTTAGCCAGCCAGGACAAATCTAACTTTGCAACAATTTGCCATGACCAGTTTGGGAAGGTAAATGATGCCAAACCAGCCCTGGCCTCAGTAAGTAACACTGCTTCCCACTAACTGGCCAGAGAGAATGGGAGCAACTCAGCCATACACTTCCCATAGACAGAGGAGTAAAGCAGGGGTCTAGAAATGGTTAGTGAGGTCATGTCTTATCTGCTGGGCCTCCGGTCGCCCAGCAACTGGATTCCAAGCAGCAGACACAGAAGCTACATTTCCCTCTATTTTGCTATTTTTCCTGTCGCTTCCATTTTGTCCATTTGTCTTCTCTTAGAGAAACAGGATCGGACTTTCACAGCAGCAGCCTGAAAGCTACCACTTTATGGAATATAGATCTTGTCAAACTAACTGGATTTTTTCAAATCAGATTACAAGTTTGGTTGATAAAGTTAATGGGATTGTGGTAATAGACTTCTGTAAGATGCTTGACTTGGTGCAACATCACATTTTTATTAAGAAACTAGAATGATACAACATCAACATGACACACATCATCATCATCATCAAGTGGATATGTTTCTAGTGGAGTCCCAGAAGGATCCGTTCTTGGCCTTACACTATTTAACATTTTTATCAGTGATCTGAAAGAAAACATAACATCACTGATAAAAGTTGCAGAAGATAGAAATATGGCGAGAGTGGTGAATAATGAATAGGACAGGTCACTGATACAGAGCGATCTGGATCACGTGGCAAGCTGGGCGCAAGCAAACAATACATGTTTTAATATGGCTGAATGAAAAGATACGTATCTAGGAACAAAGAATGCAGACCATACTTACAGGTTGGGGGACCTCTATCTTGGAAAGAAGTGACTGAAAAAGACATGGGGCTCATGGTGGATTATCAGCTGAACATGAGCTCCTAGTGCAACACTGAACAAAAGAGCCAATGTGGTCCTTGGGTGCATAAACTGGGGATCAACAAGTAGGAGTAGAGAAGTTATTTTACCTCTGTATTTGGCATTGGTTCGACCACTGCTGGAATATGGTGTCCAGCTCTGGTGGCCACAATTCAAAAAGGATGTTGATAAATTGAAGAGGGTTCAGGGAAGAGCCACGACAATGATTAAAGGATTAGAAATCCTGCTTTATAGTGATAGACTCAAGGAGCTCAGTCTATTTAGCTCAACAAAGAGAAGGTTAAGGGGTGATTTGATCACAGTTTATAAGTACGTGGGAACAAAAATTTGATAAGGGGAACTACAATCTAGCAAAGAAAGGTACAACACCATCCAATGGCTGGAAGCTGAAGCTAGATAAAATCAGACTAGAAATAAGGTGTAAATAACAATGAGAATTATTAACCATTGGAACAGCTTACCAAAGGTTGACGTCGATTCTCTATCACTGACAATATTTAAATCAAGACTGAATATTTTTCGAAAAGCTCTGCTCTCCTTCAAACAGCAGCTAATTCAGGGGAGTCCCAAGGCCTGTGTTAAACAGGAGCTCAGACTAGATGATCACAGTGGTGCCCTTCTGCCCTTATAAGTTATTAAATGAGTCTGCTTTGATCCCAACAAGGACATTTGACGCCATTTAAGAGCCTTTCAAGCAATCCTTTAAAGCCACAATACAAACAGAAAGAGGATGGGAAGAAGAGGAATTATTACAATCAGGCTAGCTGGGTACTTAGATGATCCCATTACTGTAGTATCTGAGGAGTGCCTCCCAAACGTACAAAGTGAGCACTCAAGGATACATTTCTCCCTTCCCTCCAGTGAGCAGGGACTGGACTTGACTGTAGCTGTTGAAGGTGGGTGATTTCATACCTACCTACAAGAGATTTACAGTATTGTGGCCTAGAGGTGATTGCCTGGATCACAGGGGCTAAATCCCATTCTGACAGGAGATGTCATGACCTTGCCAGTGATGCCTGGAAAAGGGTGTCCCTATATGGGTACACAGAATCAGGGAGGATCCTGGAAGAACACTGAGGATGCAGACTGTCAAACTGATGTGCAGGAGGATGTTTAAGAAGTGATGAGTTCCTCCAATTATTTTCTCCTATCTCCACCAGCATCACCTTAGTCTTTCCCAGACTTTCCTCCAGCCAGCTGCTCTTCCAGATGCTGCTTCCAGCCAGACCCTGGGAAAGCTAGAAGCTGGCACTGATTGTGTCTAATGTGAAGAGGATACAGAGCTGGGTGTCATCCACTTATTGCTGACATTTTAATCCAGGCTGTTTCACAGTCCTCCCAAAAGACACTCACTCCAGTAGCAGTGGAGAGGATGGACCCATAGATGAGGGCTTGTGAGGGACACAGCAGATGTCATACAACTGTCTAAGTGCAGCCTGAGAAGAACAACTGAGGTCACCTCAGTTCGACCCCACTCTCCCCACCATGTCTCCGAGGCAGATCAGCATTTACATCTAAACATGACTCACATCTCTGCACAGATCAGCCAAATCCAGAAGTGGCCATTTACTTTTCCTTTTATGTTTCCTTCTTAACCAAGAAGCCCTTTGCTGTCTGAACTCTGTCATTTTAGATCCCTTCTTCTAAGCCAAAAATCTTTGTTACACAAAACGAGAAAGGAAGGTTACTTACCTTATATCAACTGGAGTTCTTCTAAATGTTTGGTCCTATGATATTCACTGTGGGTGTGCATGAGCTCCATGCACCCAGGATTGGAAATTCTTCAGTAGCAGTGATCATTGGTTGACTCCTGTGCTCTTCTCCTCCTCATGCTCCCAGCTGAGGGTGTAAGGGGCACTGAGAACTGACCATCACTCTACTGCAAATCAAGAGAGAATCTGAGCAGAGGGGAAGGAAGGCTGGTCATGAATACCCACAGGGCATTCAATTTGAAGAACTCCAGTTACTATAAGGTAGATAAGAAAAGCTTACTCACCGTCCATAATAACTGTGGTTCTTCAAGGATGTGTCCCTGTGGGTGCTCCACTTCAAGTGTGTGCACACATCACGCACCTTCCATTGGCAATTTTCCTTAGCAGTGTCCATTTGGCCTGTGCACGCGCTTCTTGCACCCCACACTGAGGCTAGGAGCTGACAAAGAGATATTTGAACCATTAATGATTATCTACAAAACTCATGAAAGACAGGAGAGATTACAGAGGCCTGGAAGAGGACAAACATAGTGCCAATCTATAAAAAGGCGAATAAGGACAACCTGAGGAATTACAGACCAGTCAGCTTAACTTCAGTACCTGGAAAGATAATGGAGCAAATAATCAAGCAATTAGTTTGCAAAGATAATAAGATGATAAGTAACAGTCAGCATGGATTTGTCAAGAAAAACTTGTGTCAAACCAACCTAATATCTTTCTTTGACAGGATAACAAGCCTTCTGGATAGGGGAAAGTGGGAAATATGGTATATCTTGACTGTAGCCATGCTTTTAATACTGTCTCGCATGACCTTCTCATAAACAAACTAGGGAGATACAACCTAGAAGGAGCTACTATAAGATGCGTGCATAACTGGTGGAAAACTGTTGGAGATATCTCCTAGAACTGGAAGGGACCTTGAAAGGTCATCGAGTCCAGTCCCATGCCTTCACTAGCAGGACCAAGTACTGATTTTGCCCCAGATCCCTAAGTGGCCCCCTCAAGGACTGAACTCACAACCCTAGGTTTAGCAGGCCAATGCTCAAACCACTGAGCTATCCCTCCCCCCAGTTCTTAGAGAGTAGTTATCAGTGGTTCATAGTAAAGCTGGAAGGACATATCAAGTGGGATAGTTTGCTCTTTTGCCCTTAATAATGTCTCTTTGAAAAACTGCCAACTGTCTTGAATTGTTTTTCCCCTTAGACTTGCTTCCCATGAGGTCTTACCTACCAACTCCCTGAGTTTGCTAACGTCTGCCTTCTTGAAATCATTGTCTTTATTGTGCTGTTCTCCCTCCTACCATTTCTTAGAATCATGAACTCTACCATTTCATGATCACTTTCACCCAAACTGCCTTCCACTTTCAAATTCTCAACCAGTTCCTCCTTATTTGTCAAAATCAAATCTAGAACAGCCTCCCCCCAGTAGCTTTCTCCACCTTCTGAAATAAAAAATTGTCTCCAATACATTCCAAGAACTTGTTGGATAATCTGTGCCCTGCTGTGTTATTTTCCCAACAGATGTCTGGGTAGTTGAAGTCCCCCGTCACCACCAAGTCCTGTGCTTTGGATGATTTTGTTAGTTGTTTAAAAAAAGCCACATCCACCTCTTCTTCCTGGTTTGGTGGTCTGTAGTAGACTCCTACCATGACATCACCCTTGTTTTTTTACCCCTTTTATCCTTACCCAGAGACTTTCAACAAGTCTGTCTCTTATTTCTCTCAGCCTTAGTCCAAGTGTATACATTTTTAATATATAAGGCAACACCTCCTCCCTTTTTTCCCTGCCTGTCCTTCCTGAGCAAGCTGTACCCTTCTATACCAATATTCCAGTCATGTGTATTATCCCACCAAGTCTCTGTGATGCCGACTATGTCATAGTTGTGTTTATTTACTAGCATTTTGAGTTCTTCCTGTGTATTCCCCATACTTCTCGCATTAGTATACAGACATCTAAGATACTGATTTGATTCCCCCCCCACACACAGTTCTGTCTTGTCTCTCCCTTATTTCTGCTATAACAGCCCATGCTCCCCCCCAGATTCCAATCCTGCTCCCAGGTCTCCATTTTTTAACTTACCTGTGGGCTTTGGTCACCTGCCCCCATTGAACCTAGTTTAAAGCCCTCCTCACTAGGTTAGTCAGTCTGTAGCCAAATAGGCTCTTCTCCTTCCTCGATGGGTGGACCCCATCTCTGTTTAGCAGTCCTTCCTAGAACAGCATCCCACGGTCAAGGAAACCGAAGCCCTCCTGCAACACCATCCTCGCAGCCAGGCCTTCACCTCCAGGATGCATCTGTCTCTGCCAAGGCCCCTACCCGTGACTGGAAGGACTGAAGAGAACACCACCTGCGCTCCCAACTCCCTCACCCGTACTCCCAGAGCCCTGTAGTCACTTCTGATCTGCTGAGGCTCATACCTCACAGTATCATTAGTGCCCACATGGATGAGTAGCATGGGGTAGTAGTCAGAGGGCCGGATGATCCTCGACAATCCCTCCGTAACAGCTCAGATACAGGCCCCTGGCAGGTAGCATACCTCCCGGGATGCCATGTCAGGGCAACAGATGGGTGCCTCCGCATTTCCTCCTGGGAGTGGTGGCTGCAATCCTCCCAGCCTTGGGGGTACATGGTTTCTCCTCTTCAACCTTTGGGGGTGATTCCTCATCACTTGTTGCCAGGGCAGCATAATGGTTCTCCATCACCATAGTGGGTGGGTTGGGAATAGGGGTGAAGCACTGCCTGCTTCAAAAGTAACCAGCAGCCAGTGTCCTCCCTGTACCAGAGCCTTATCCTCCTTCCCTGGTGGCATGACAGCAATGCTCTCTAGCTGGATAGTGTCCTCAGCCTTAGCGGTCTCCATATGAATACTGTCAATGAATGCCTCATGTGCACAGATGCTCCTCAGCCTAGCCACCTCCTCCTGTACCTCTCCCACCTGTTTCCTGAGAGATTCCACCAGCAGGCACCTCTCACACTGGATGGTCCCTCCCAGCCTGGCTTTCTGTGAGTGGGAAATGCAGGCCACAGTCTCTGGAAATCCACCCCAGGATCTGGGTAGAGGCATCCATGGTTAGGTTCTCTGTCTGGATACAGGCGCAGGTGGAGGTGACAGGAGCAGTTTGGAACTGGCGTTGTGGCCCTTCCTAACCATAGCAATGTTATTTCGTCTCCCTCCCACAAAAACAACTCCCTCTCTCAAACGCCCCTGTTCGCTAGCTCCCCTTGGTCGCTTAGCCTCTGGGTTTTAAGGCCTTCCCTCCTAGGTCAACCCTACCCCCTCATTAATCACATGGGGGAGGGTGATCTTGAGGCTGATCAAGGGAACAAAGGCTCAAACAGTCCCCAAACACACAATTCCAGTTGACCCTGTACTGTAACTGAAATAATCTGAAAGACAAAGAAAAACACAAATAGCCAAACAAACTCACCCCAAGGTTAGTACTCGCACCTTGTTTGTTCAGCAGTGGGCTCTCCTTTGCCTGCTCTCAAACTCCCGTTTGCGGTCCCCTGTTTGCTAGCTAGCAATACTAAAATCACCTCTCAATGAAGGTAAGTGGCCACCGCCACTAGAACCTTTGAAAACGTTCTCAGTGCTGAGGAGAGTCCGAAGGGGATTACCCGATGTTGAAAATAATTCTGGCCTATAACAAAATGCAGGTTTTCTGTGAGGTGGGTGTATCGCTATATGGAAATAGGCAACTTGTGAGTTGAGGGCTGAAAACCAATCCCCAGAATTTAGTTGAAGGGCTTATAGCTGCCAGAGCCACCATCCTGACCTTCTGAGAGTTTAGAACTTCGTTTAGTAGCCTTAAATCGAAAAGAGGTCTCCGGCCTCCATTTTTCTTCGGTACAAGGCAGTAATTGAAGTAGAACTCCTTTTCCTTTGTGTTGAGCAGGGACAGGGTCTATTGATCCTAATAAAAGAAGGGAGTTTATGTCCTGCCTGAATGACCCCTTATGAGAGGGGTGGGAAAAAGTGGGTGGAAGAGAAGGGAGGGATGTAATGTGGATGGTGTAGCTCAATGGTACAGTCTCAAAGACCCATTTGTTTGTAAAAATCTGCACCCACACATGCTGAAAATGGGGAATTTGGGCAAATTATTGACCATGATGAAGTAAAAAATGGGGAGGATTTGAACCCTCAACCAACCTATCAAAACTGGTGTTTTGATGCTAGCTGTACTTGGGCCAGGTAGATGAGTCGTTCTTTTCCTCTGGAGGGTTCAGTGGGTCTTTGGAACCCAGAGAATACAATTAGATGGGATCTCTGAGCAGTTTATGACCTACTAAATTTTCTTTTATTCGTAAGGGTGTAAATTCCCAGAGATCATAGAGTGGCCCTGGAGTCTTGCTCCCTCCTACAACCTGTTGCTGTCTTCACAGCAATTGCCGCTGCTACCTTTTAAGCTAGGTGCTCGAAGGGCCCAATGTGCAACACTTAGACCCTGGCAAGCTCCCAAGTATTGCTAGGTGTCTTTCTTGGCTCTGTTCCCCAGGCCTGTGGAGCAAGGGTCACACTGCCATGCCCCCAGATGCCCTCACACAAATCTGTAATGGCAGCGTCCTCTGGCCCAGGTCCTCTGCACCTGCTGAGCTCCTTGCCAGCTCTTCCCAGCTGCTAATCTCCCTGCTGGCTTTATACTTCATCTTCCCCTGCTGCCTGGAGCTCCTTGTCATCAGCCTCCGGCTCCAGCACCTGGCTCATGCTGCCCTCTTAGGCTTTGCCACTAGCTCCCAGGCAGTTGAACTCAGCTCCCTGCTGCTTAGAACAGGGACAAGTCAGCTGTGTCACTTGCAGCTCAGCTCTCTGGCCCTGCAGAGTCTTCTGGCTAGCTGCAGTGGCTGGCTGCACTCCCTATGGCCCTGCTTTCCCCGCTCACCAGCTGCAGCTCACCCACAGTCCCCCAGCTTCCTTCCCAGGCCTAAGAGAAGAAAAAGGGTAAAGGGATTTTGCCTTCCTGCTAACCATGATCCATGCAGGCAGGCGTCACCTAGGACAGTTCTTAAAGCACATTGGCCCTACATGATCCAGGTATTGACCTTGCCTTTCCTGACACTCAGGCCAACCTTGGCCTTCCCAGGTTAGTGTATCACTAACAAGCCAGGTGGCGTAATGCAGCTGCTGGAACCTGCCTGCTGAACTGGTCAGTGCAGAAGATCACACTCACAAAGTGTTTGATGAAAGGGATTCAGCAATGAAAGGACACTATAGGGCATATGGGCGAGGAGTGAGCGGTATGGGTCATTCCCAAAGCAACCCATGTGCCGGTGGGGACTGCACACTGAAAACAGCATGATTGGGTCCTGGAGCTTAATGAGGCCGTGGAGTAAATGCCAGGGTTTGAATGTCAGTGGCCTTCCCAGCAGGTCCAGCAAGTCTTCCAGATCCCCCTTTTTATCCAGGCAATTAAATGTTTCATGGCTGTGTGGAGCCTCCTTCCACTGCCACCTCCTTCCTGCACTTTATCATTCCCTCTCTATCCTGCATTTCACTCACAGGTCACCCGACTGCCTTGGCCGCCCCAACTCAGAAAGCCACATATAGCCATTGGCCAACTGTGAGATAACGTGACTCTTCTGTTGTAGCAACGGCTCCAGGGCTGGTGCCACCACATCCAGCCCCAGCTCTGCAGTTCCATTCTGCTCTTGGAACATGCTGGGTTCCCAGGTGTTCTGAACCTTGTCTACCAACCCACAGACCACTGTGCTATGAACCTAGCTGTGCATGAGGAGCACCTGGTCCAATACTAACCCTCTTTATTGCCTATTTTTACACCTGCAGTAGAAAATTTTAGATGCAGTGTCACGGTCCTGGTCACCTGGTTCTACCAAGCCCTTGAGAGGTAAACTGGAACATACCAGCTGGGAGACAGGCTGGTGGCAGGGATTGGGAATGGCCTGTAAAGCCTTTTAGTTGTAGAGCACCCATTCAAAACCAGCCTAGCTTGGTTATCACCAAGTCCCTCCTCTGACAGCTTTTCAGGGGTTCCCATGGGAAGTTGATGGCCTCAGTCCATATTGGCCCTACGGCTGGGATAGAGATCAAAGATTCAGGGTCTGATCATATAAACCCTTCCAAGCCAACGGGAGCGCTGCATTCAGACAGTGCCACCCTGCTGGACTGGGCCCTCAATTGGCCACAGAGACTGAACTTGTCTCTCCTCTTTCCAGCTCATGCCTGAGGCAGAGTTCACCCAAGGCCAGGGAGCATCATGTGTGCCCACTACAGCACTCTTCCCCTTGAGTATGTGATGGGTAATGGGATCACAATTAAGCCCTACCCTGCCCCATATATAGAACCCACCTTACTATGTGCCTCACTGCACAGGATCTACTTTAGTTGCTGAAGCAGAGAGAACACATTAGCTAGATCCTGAGAGCGCTCCCAGGGAGAAATTGGCTGCTCCAATTTACTGCCAACAGAGCTGAGAGAATGGGCTAGGGTAACCCAGTGAGCTGTGACAAAGGGCAAGAGGTTAGGGCTGAGCATTATGCAGTATTCATGAAAGGCTGGAGGACAAAGGATCAGAGCAGCTCAGAAATGGATCATAACAGTCCCAGGGGCTTCAAGGGGATTCAGTACTATGCTGCAGTAGAGAATGAGAAGCAGGGCAGCTCAGGCAGGCAGTGAGAAACCTTGATTAGTTTGGAGGAGGAAGCTAGGTTGCAGGTCACAGAGAAGTGAAAGGAAGTATCAGAGCAAGATGGAATTTACAAACTCCACCTGAGACCATGACACCACACCAGCCTCCAGGAGGGGAACTGTGGGTTTGGGTTCAGTTAGGTCATAGGCTTAATGATATTGATTTAAACAGAAAAAAACTGAACAGGGTAGATGCTAATTTCATACATCTCATCAGCCCCTTTGCCACCCAGAAATAACCAGGAAATACACACACTTGCTTTTCCAGATTTTTTTGGGAAAAAACAAACCCATAAGCCTTAAACAGGTCTTGGCATTTCAAGAGGTAATATACAGTACTCTACAGAGTCAATGCCCCAGGATAGTGTTGAAGGGGTGTTGTGCTGTAGGAGCCATAAATCCCATTTGTGGTCAATAAAGATCACCCAACACTATTCACTATACATTTGCTCCAGGGTCCTGGCCACATTCCAGAACCAGGGGAACGATGTTCTACTTAACCAAATTCTGCTGAGAATTTCAGTTGGATGTTCCCACAGCTCCTCTCCTAACCCTGTGTTAGGCAGCAACCCCATAGATATCTGCATGCCAGCAGTGAATTAAACAATCCCCGTGTAGATTCGTAACATGGATTGGGATTCTCGGGGAGGAAAGGCGCTATAGAAATGTAAGACTGGGACAAGCTTGGTTTGTGCATATTCAAGAGTTACTGTTCAGACAGCTCTGAATGGGATGTTTGTTTCTAGGAATAAACCAAGAGGAGCCTCTTTGCAATATAAATTTGTTTTTATTGAAGCAGCAGTCACATGACCTTGCATCTAGACTTTAGGATAGCGACAGAACGGATGTGGCCAGGTCAGCCAGCCCAAAAAGGATTTTTGTTGTTGCGCTAATAGACAAGTCATGTTTAATACATACATTATCCAGTACTGGAAAACCCAACTCAGAGATAGCAATGTGCTGATTTGTTGGAGGAACAGCCCCACTGGATGTGGTCTTGACAAACTTTACAGATCACCACCAAATAACATTACTAATGGGATCAAATAAAAAAAAGATGAGTGCGGTATTCAAAGCCAGCAATTTACACAGGTTCTTAGCTTGCCCCTATAGGTGGAGGGTAACGTTTTTTGTGGTTTTAGATGTATTGCCGCAGGGTTCCTCGCTCCATCAAACCAAATGGAATTGTAGACAGAAGCTGGCATCTCTTGGGAAAGTATCATGGAATAACACAGATCATTTAAGAAAACATGCTTATTTCTTGTGTTTTAATTATTACACAGAGTCATGTCCACCTATTTTTGGGGG
This sequence comes from Terrapene triunguis, assembly GCF_002925995.2. Classification (NCBI taxonomy): domain Eukaryota; kingdom Metazoa; phylum Chordata; order Testudines; family Emydidae; genus Terrapene; species Terrapene triunguis. The sequence goes on along the minus strand of NW_020664593.1, from coordinate 4,292,301 downwards.
GTGAGGAATGGGGTGGAGCAGGAAGAGGAGGAGAGAAAAGGCAGGGTTTTGAAATAAAGACCACACACTTTGCATTTTTAAATTTAATTTCCAGGCTAACCTACTTTTTATTTAATGCAAATTACAGTACCAGTTAACTATTTCCGAACCGAGTCACACAGAACAAAATGTATTTACAAGGGGGTAGGAGGGGCGGGGGAAATAATAAAACATTAAGCATACTTTCCACAAAAAAAGTTTATATTTAAAATGAAAAAAAATTCAGTCACAGAGGCATTCAAGTAGTAATAGTTATACAGGTTTTGCTTTTCCTTTAAATCAAGACAGATTTGCACAAGTGTATGCAATAGTTTGTATACAACCCACAGTCCTTAATATATATATTTATTTTTTTTAGATTTCTGTTTTTAAGATGGAAGTGGTCACGCTAATTTGTGTGTATACAGGCCCAAGTGATCCATCAGCAACACATTAATGAACGCAAATTTTACAGGCAAGCAAATTATATATATATATAAAATTTATATATATATAAATTATATATATATATATATAAATATATATATTAAAAAAAATTGAGGAAGAACAACACAAGGAAGCTACTTTTCTCAAGCTAACCCCCTAGGTACTGGTTTTTAGTTTTACTTTTTTGTTGTTTTGCTGTTATTGCAGTGTTGCGAAATGAAACAAATTCCATGAACAAAAACTGACTAAAACCCCTGTGGAAATAATGGGAACACCAAAGATGCCTTTTTATATTCTCAGAAAAGTAGCTCCTGGGTCGAATACTCTACTGTGCTTTGATAGCGATTGTATTTTTTTTTTTTTTTTTTTTTAACCTTCAGTAGCTGAGATTTCTAACAGAGACAAGTTTACTGGCAAATTTTTTTAAAGCACAACAAGTCTGGAAACATTTAAAATGATCTCGAGTTGCGAATTGCAGGCATCTGCCGTTATTTAGATAAAACTTGTTTAAAACAACTAGAAAAGTGAACTGGGATCTTGGATCAGCCTCTTTTTTTTTTTTTTTTTTTTTTAATTTATAGGTAAATGACCATCATTAATTTTTTTCCTTAAAAAGGTAGCTAAGTTTGAAATTAAAATACCAGTGTCTTGATTGACGTCCACCAGGGGACACAGAGAATGTAATTAATTCCATCTCAGAAACATATGCAATTGCAGAGTAGACAAAATGACAGATCAAGACCATACTTCATTAAAAACAAGCCAAAAATAAAATTGAAAAAAAAAAAAAAAAAGAAGCTAGTAACAATTCCGAGTGGACTGTCAAAAACAAATTGACATCACTGACCTTCGTGTCACCAGAAAGAAAGTACAGCCTCTGCCTCACTGGAATGGACACGAGATGGATCAAAAAAAAAAAAAAAAAAAAAAAAAAAAAAAAAAAAAAAAAAAAAAAAGAAAAACAAAAAACAAAAAAACAGCAACCTTTGGTTTGGTAAAGAGTTAAGTGTTTTCCCATTCAAGACAATCTTATGTGGAATACTAACAAGGTAGAAAACACAAGTGAACTAGTTTTAAAAACAAGGCCTTCGTGCTGGGCACAAGAAATCAAGACTAACATTAAAGTTATCATCTTAAGAAAATAAACTGACGGGGAGGGGCTGGGGAACAGCAGAAAAGGGAACAGGAAATTCCCGTATTACAAAGATGCTATAGTGTTCTACAGGAATGGCCCCAGAGCACCACAGCTGTCCTGCCGGCTGTCTGGCTACCAGTGTAGAACACTAGGGGGATTTTAAACTCTCTTTTCTGTTTGGAAAAGTCCAATTCGCTCTCTCTTTAATACAGTGAAGCGAGAGACAAAAAACCAAAGGCTTCTGGAAGCTGCTGTCCACAAGACCTCTGGACACATGGAATAGGGAGAGACGAGCAAAGTCTAATCTAGCTGCTAGCTACTAGGTGCCAAGAGGGCAAGTGTAAAATGAAACCAGTCATTGCTATTGGGGTGCGGTGGTGGGCAACTTTAGAACATCCAGAGCAAAGCCACGGCTCGAATGAAATGGGTCACAAACACAATTTCCTTTCGTTCCACTACTGACCATGGTATCACTGAAACCTTACAAGCACTCCAAAGGGTTAGAAAGCAGGGGAGCAAAGATGCCATTTTGTCTGGGATACAGCTGTTAAAAAGGACAAAAAAAAAGGGAAATAAAATTAAAAAAATCATGGAAGCGAAGGCACTCCAAACTATATAGATACACTATACATCGCTAGAGTTATTGTTACAATAATACAGGCCGGTACCTACTGTACAGAGTTAAAACTATATGGCTTTAAAAAGCTCGTCTACATTTTGTCTGATTATTAAACAGAATCACTGCCCTGAACGGTAACTTTTTGCTCATTAATAACAGTTCCTGGGTCCACATATTTACATACAAAACAATAAAACTCAAAATTTAAAAACAATCAATCAAAAATAATGTACAAGCTTGAATTTGGTGAGGAGCTCCCCCCATACCCTTATTTACAAAAAAAAAAAAAAAAAAAGTTATTCAAAGGCCTGGATCTAACATGTATAAAAGCGTTTGTGATCCTGCCATGATCCTTGAAAAAGAAAATCAGAGACACCAGCCTACACACAGACACACCTGCACCGTCATGAAGTAGAACTAAAAGAATGAGAGAAAAGCTCTTAACTCTCCTCCTCTACCAACCTTGAATGAAAAACAAACAAACCACCTAGGACGGCACCTGAAACAAGCAGCGATTTTTATCAACTTGGTAATTTACTGTCCCCAGTCCAGAGTAAATGTCTTTGCCCAGCCTTCCAGCTGTCTTGTCTATAAAGCAGATCTAGTCACAGCTACTGTTCCCTGCTTTTCAAGTCTTCTAAAGTCTCTCCAGACATTTGATCATCCAGGCTTTAGTCCATCATTCACGGCACTCACTGGCTGATTTCTTGCATTAACACTCCTTTCAGGCCTCAGTTATTTATTACAGGAGCTGGGGGTGTTTTTGTTCAATTGAAAAATGTGATTTCCCTTCTCTTCAGCTGTAATCGGTCTAGAGCTGCTTAAAAATCTTTTCTGTTGCCCCCAGTTTCATAAATAATGAGGGACATAACTAAGGTGAATTATCCATTCTCCTTCCAGGTATACATTCATCTGTGCAAACAACTCCTCTCCCGGACATCCGCTGTTCAGCAGACAGGACAGAGGGACCTCTACGGCTGCTAAGAAACATTCCTTCAAAAAAATCCCACAAACGGGCAAATATGAAGCACAGGGACAGGAAATGTACTGAATTCATAAACAAACCTCCTGCCACCCTGCAGTGACTGAGTTTACTTAGCCGCTACTGCTGGCTACTCCTGGGCCACACATAAAAGTCTGTAAATGTCAGAAACAATTTATTGTGCCTTAAAGATCCACAGGTCAAGTAATAGCCCATAAGCACCAAGGTGACTAAGGTTTCTCTGAATGTGTATAAGGCCCACATGGACATCAACCTCAAGGATAAGACAGACCAGGTCTCAAAAGTCTATTTCTACATTGCAGCTGCAACTTCCTGCTGCTCAACTGACTCTTTCCAAGAATATTGCTTTAACTTCAGAAATGGAGACTTTGATTCTTACACCATTCACCACTACAGAAAAAAAAACCCTTAAACTCAGACTGGAAACAAACATTCATCTTATGCTTCAATCAGACCATTTAACGGCTGTAGACAAAATAAAACTCAAAAAGCAGTACTGTATCTATGTTATACACATATCTATTTATATTATATACACACACTTATGTAGTCAGCTTCCCCTCAAGTCAGCAGGTACAAGTTACTGTTGATATCACTTCGATGTGTATTTTATTCTACCAATGTAAAAACATCATAATGGCAACTCCACATGCATCAATAAATAAAGATAAAAAAGCAGGAGGTTAAAATGATGAAATTAAATACAGATTCTAGCTGTGGATTTACAATTAGATCTATAGAGCGTGGCAATCTGCAAGCTCAAACTGCAGTAAAAAAATATTACAAATAAACCAGTAGATTGTTACAGTTCACATTATAAACCCTGATGTCCTTTTCCTGTGTGCATCTCGGGAAAGGGCATCCCGTTCAGAGCGAAAAACTGAAAAATGCTTTCACAGTGGCCACTTTCCAAAAGGCCCCATAACTCCGCCTGCCCCCTCCTCCTGTGGGATTCCATTCATCATCTTCTCTCTGCTGGAGATTAGAGCTGACTGGCCATTCTCTTGCACTACATGGCTCTTTTAAAAACAAAAAAGTCCAAGGCTTGGTGGAGGAGCTCAGACTAGGCAAACAAGCTGCTTCAATAAAGCTAACCAGGTGTGTTTGACATGCGTGTGTGTATATATTATAAATATATATATCCCACTGGATAGACTTTTTTTCCATATTGAAGCTGCAGGTTTCTCTATTGCTAGCGCTAATTTTTAAAATAAGTCTTCCACTAGCAGTTCCAAGTTTAGACATACAGTAAGCACCCCCCGTCCCCTGGGCTACCTATTGTCCTATCACCTCCCCACCTCCCAGACCATGCCAAAGGCAGTTCTTCTGATAGCCTAGATATGGATTCACTTACAAGACACACTTAGCTCTGTTGAATGATCCCGGCTAAGCTCCCAACCAAATTCAAGCTGTGCACTACACCAAAGTCTGAAACTTCACTTAAAAAGAAAATAAAAAAAGAGGTTATAAAAAAAAAAAAAAACACGTCAGCAGAGAATGAGGTTTTTTTCCTTCTTTCTGTTGTGGGAGGGGGCATGAGGCAAGAGTCCTGGTTCTGAAGTACACAACAGCAAACTTTCCATACGAAGAGATTGTCAAGGGAAGAGACATTGATGTGTTCTATTGCTCCACTTTCCCTTCTCCCCCCCACCTATTCCCTTGCCCTGGAGACCCCGCAGAGTGCGAATACAATGAAACTGGTTTGTATTTATAGATATTTTACAAGGTTAAATAAGAACAATAATAATAATAAAAAAATTGAACACTAAAATGAACAGGGTTTTGTTTTGTTTTGTTTTTTTCCTCTTTTTAATTTTCTTTCCAAATGTGACCAGTGTTGCTGAGCAAGACTCAAATTACTGGTGATTTTTCCTGTGCAGCTGGCTTGCGTGGGACCACTTCAGGTGGAGTTGGAGGCTGATGCTGAAGCTGCGTTATTGGTCTGACCTCGCTCTCCTGCATTAACATCTGCCAACGACAGAAAGGGGAGAGCAAAAAGCAGTGTTACTTCCAAGCAACAGGCACCTCAATCAATGGATTTGACCTTTATGGTGCACACAGCCCTACAGCCCCCACCAACTTAGAACCAATGTACTCTGCATCACTGTGCCATGCTGTGGGGTTAAGGGGTTCTCCTGAACGCAATCATGGGTGAGGCGGGAGTGATTCAATGGGGCATGATCTGCAAGCAGCATATTACTGACTCAAATGGAGCAGCAGAAAAGCCTTTTTCAAAGGTTGAAGTCACCAGGGTACTAGCGCTACCTCGCACTTTAAACTGCAAGTGTGTATAGCTGTATGCCAGAGGCAGCCCAGGGGGAAAACCTGCTGCAACACTCACAGTCATGTTAGAATTCAGTAACTTTACTGGCATGGCAAGGCACACTCACATTCCCAAAGTATGTATGGCTATCACAAGCTTTCCCATTGGTGCTCAGGCTTTATATTGTGTCCATCATGTAGTGAAGCCATCTGTTAAATGTGTGAATGAGCCAAGACAATGAAAGCAACCAGCCACAGTCTCTGGTAGAAACAGCTTGTGTATTAATGTGTAGTTCATACGCTGGTTCCCTCAATACGTGTCTTTCAAGTCTATTGCTTTATTTCAGGGTGGATTTGATTTAAATCAAATTGATTTAAATCACTAGTCAGGAAGACTTGATTTAATCATGATTTTCTACAAAAAAGTGCATTCTTGTTGGTTGTTATAACCTTAATATATATTCTTCCCAATTCATAGATTAGGTTTCATTTTTAGAAGGTACACACTATACATTTTTAAACCGTGATTTATTTTGAAAACTTTTCAGATTAGTTTTACAGCTATATCAGAAAATGAATGATTGTTTGGTTATTTCATTTACCAAAGGTAACTGAAGCAGATATTTATGAAGTCACTGGGAGGTGAACTATCTCCAATTCAACAGGTTAATCATTATTTGGAGGATTTTCTTGCCATGCTGTATTAGGAGGAGAACATCACCAGACAGACATTTAAATTGTTTTATTTAACTAAAACAACAACGTTAAGTATTCTGGATTTTTTTCTTCAACAGCAAACATATCATATTTTAACAAAACAAGCATATGTCCCTCACTTCTCACATTTATCTCCAGACTTCTTCTCCTTGTCCAGATCTATTCTGCCCCCAACAATCTTCTATTAATTGAACTTTTTGAAACTTTGCACTTTTAGAGAGAGGTAAGGGATTGATTCTGTGTACACAAATTTGCAGAGAGACAATAGAGTTGAGGTCTGTTATTTCTCACCTCTATATATTTATTTATTTATTTATTTAAAAACCTTTTTGCTGTTAACACGCATGTTACCTCTGGAGAGACAAATCCACAGTTTGAGAACTTCAAAATTAAGCATCTCCGATGTATCTTCTAGGTTGATCACTGAGTCCCATTGGGTAGATAGAAAGATTAACCTAAATAATCTATATAGAAGTCTGTGGAACCCCATAAGATTGGATCCCTAATCCATGAACTATTGGAACTCATTTACCAAACTTTTCTTAAACATTACATAAATGTATTGTCTCATACTATAGAATTAGAATTTATAATCCCTATTCCATGATGAGATATCTTTGAGCTATAATGTATTTTAATTAAAACTATCTTTAGATAGGTTTTTTCCTGAAAAAGCATTTTATCAAAAAAATCTAATTTAAATTAAAAAATCCGATTTTTATTTATTTTTTTAAATAATTGATTTTTATCCACCCTGCTTTATTTTGTGGTTGCTCAACACAAGACAGACTTGCCACCTTCCTAACTGCTGAAAGTAGATTAATGTCAAGGCTGAAGCCAGTAATGAGGCTTATACAATGCACTGTTGGAGGATCAGTGCCTGGAGGTGAATAACCTGAAACACGCTCTCTCTCTTCCCTAACTCAGACAACAGTGTTCACTGGAAAGAGACTCTATAGTGTAAGGTGGGCATGTGTCAAGATGCTTTCTAAGGAAGTGCAGCAAAGGATTGTTTCTTTTTCCTATTTCTTTGGAAACTCGGTCATTTCAATGGCATTCTTTCATTTGTTGTACAAGAAGCAGCACAGATCATTTCAGTTTATAACAAAATAGAAATCTGTTGGCAAGCTGGATCTTTGACTGTGACCGAAAGGTCCTTCCAGAGAGAATCTCAATGTTTTGCTGGTGCATTTGTGAACATTTGAGGAAAATAGGTGAGGTGTAAGAAGCCTGGAAAAAGCAAATATTTAAAAAAGGATAAAACAAGTCAGGATGCTGTTAACTGGGTAAAATATTAGAGGTGTCAACACAGAAACCTATATATAAGAACAACATGATGGCCAATTAACCACATGTTTTTGTAGAGGACAGACAAAGCTGATAAATCTTATGCACAATTACAGCTCTGGTGGAAAGGGAAAATGTATCTGGTATAGTCCCACACAGAAAACTAAGCTATTGTCCAGTGAGTATGGATAACACAAAATTGGCTGACACAGACCACGAAGAAAGAGAAATTTATGATCATTACAAATACTAAGCTGGAGAAAGGTAATAATTGAGGATTAGCACAGGGCACTCTCCCTTTTATTCCCTCCTCCCCACTAACAAACTAAAAAAATACAATTAATTGTAAACTAATCAGTGTTGCAGATGGTATCACACAAGAAGCTATCACAACACAGCTGAGGTTAGATTGGATGAACATAAACTGGAGATCTTGAGAGAAATAGGCTCATTAAAAAGGGGCAGAGATTGATGTAGGTAAATATAACAATACAGTTGAAGGAAAGCATTGGCTAGCACAAGTACAAAATCGGAGGCTGTGTAGAGAAAAACTGGGGACGACACCATCTCCACACCAGTAAAGAGCTTATCATGCAATGCAGCTGCAATAAAAAATACAACAGTAACTCTAGGGATGTACAGTGCAGCTGAACACATGTTTGTTGATGAAGTTCTTCTATCTAGCCATACTTAATAATGACCAAAGTAGGGGGCACCGCATTGGAAAAAGGACACTGATAAATAAGAAAGGGAGCCCAGAAAAGCACAGCACTGGATGATGGAAGAGTGAGACAATACGCTCCAGGAGAGAGAAGGTTAACAGTACATCATCACCTAGGAGAAAAGGAGACAAATGGAAAAAGAGAGTGACCACCTACACACATCTGAGAAGTGATAACCAGGATCAGAAGATGGGATTATCAAGCTGAGAAGAGAAATCCTACTCTGGGTAGCAGGCTATTTTCCAGTCCTGGCTTCCCTCCACCCCAGAATGGTTCCTCAAATGCAGTAAAAATCATCCCAATGTACTTAAGATAGCAATCCAATATTTTACCAGTATGTTGTTGGCATTATCGACAGCCCTTGGATTTAAAATATAGTCCCTGCTGTTCTGATAGATAGTTAGCGTGAACGGATAGCTAACTCACTATCACACTGAACATAAGAACGGCCATACTGGGTCAGCCCAATGGTCCTTCTAGCCTAGTATCCTGTCTTCTGACAGTGCCAGAAGCAATGCCAGGTACTTCAGAGGGAATAAACAGAACAGGCAATCGAGTGATCCATCCCCTGTAGCCCACTCCCAGCTTCTGGCAAACAGAGGTGAGGGACACTTCAAAGCATGGTGTTGCATCTTTGCTCATCCGGGCTAATAGCCCTTGATGGACCTGTCCTCCATGAATTTATCTAGTTCTTTTTTGAACCCTGTTACAGTCTTGACCTTCAAAACATCCTCTGGCAAAGAGTTCCACAGGCTGACTCTGTGTTGTGTGAAGAACTACTTCCTTTTGTTTGTTTTAAAGCTGCTGCCTCTTAATTTCATTGGGTGAACCCTAGTTCTTGTGTTGTGAGAAGGAGTAAATAACACTTCCTTATTTACTTTCTCCACACCAGTCATGCTTTTATAGACCTCTATCATGTCCCTGCTTTTTCTATCGTGTCCCCCCTTAGTCATCTCTTTTCCAAGCTGAAAAGTCCCAGTCCCATTGTGTATGAGAATACATATAACAGACAGCATCACTGTGTTCTGTATACCACTTGTTGGAATATGCTATGACTCTTGATTTATTGCCCCTGAAGACAGCGCAGCTAAAAGTGTTAAGATGTAATTATCAAATGGACAGAGAGGAATGGGGTAAAGTCCACCCCCAAGTGATGTACATAAAACCTGCTTCTCTCATGGTCAGTTTGCTAGCTTGAGTTCCTGCAGAGCATTTGCCTCTGATCAGCTGTGTGTACACAGTAGAGGGAGGGGTAAGCAAGGAGACAGCCTAGGTTCCCATACTTGTGGCTCTTCTACAACAATATATACAAAGGCCTTCCAATTTGGGATCAGACTGTGCATGCTGCTCAGGCAGCTGGTACATGCCTGCAAACACCCATGTGCTGTACACCATGAACTCTAGGAAAGACACCACCCTTGGCTTTTCTGCAGGTTCTGTGCTGCCACATCAGAGTGCAGGCTGGGGAGCAGGACAAGCGCAGCTATATGCTAGTTTCAGTGCCTCCATACTAAGATGTTGCACTGAAAGCACCCAGCACAGAAAGGGGCCCTGCACACTCAGATTCTTCCTCCTTCATTGGGGAGTCAGCAGTTAAGCAGAGTACATGAGGAAATCTGTGCCTTTGACAGAACCAGTAAAAAAAAGAGAGAAAAAGCCTTTTTTGGGGGTAGATTAGTGTTTGTGCCACTGTGATAAGCACTTGTGACTGTGGTGTTTGCTGGTTCCCGCTAAATCTCCCCAGGCTGGGGAGATGACTGCAGCAGGCTCAGCAGTGCTTGGGGTGAGACTGTTCTCAGCCAGAAGCCTTCTCATTATCAACCTGACAGCTCTGCACCTGATGGAAACATACCATGTATTGGGCTTAGGCCTAATTATTGTCTCCACAACCTTGTCAAGAATGGTGGTGATCTACTGCTCCGTAAGGCAGCATTTTGCTGGTGCTTCTCCCAGTCCTACTTCCGGAATTGCCTCTGCTTTCTGGTCAGGGACATGGTGTCCCTCAGAAGCCTACCAGAAAGGCTGCTACATAGGATGGAGCTGCAGTCAGGGTATTACAACCCTCAGATGCTACTTGATTTAAGAACTTGTCAAAGGCCACAGGGATTTTCATTCCTGATATATTGCAATGCTAACCTGAAAGGACACACTGAGGTAGCCTGCCAATAGTTTGAGGGTCCTTAAAAAGACAATTAAGGACTCAAGGGGAAGGGTGGGGTGAGACAAAATTCGTCAGAGAGATGTTCTTTGAGCCTAGAAATCCAGGCTCATGTTGTACTTTACTGCTCTCTATAGAGAACTGTGATCTAGTGGTCTAAGCCCAAAGCTGGGAGCCAGAAATTTCAGTCGCTGACACCCTGTGTAATCTGTGCACCTCTCCGAGCCTCATTTTCCTTGTCTAAAAAACTGGGATAATACTTGCCTCTCTCTCATGGGTGATGAGAAATAAATGCTTTCCAAGTGCTTTCAAGGTGAAATTGCACATTTACGTGCTAAATATTACTTTATTATGAGTGTCATCAAGGTCTTGTGCAACTGCCCTGCGCTGGCAGGCAACTCTAGTTCCTCAACAGCAAGGTGGGACAGAGCGGATGCTGGAACATGTCTCATTTAAGATCAAAGGGATTAGCACAGCATGATGCATCAGAAAATGATCCCTGAAGCTATGCTGGCCAGGGTCCCATGCAGGATGGCACCCACCCCCCCTCAGGTAGAAATGCTGACTAGCAGAGCAGCTATCTGGCCGCTTATTGATCCAGGAAGAAAAATACATGATGTTGTGGCATAAGGGCTTTATTGACACTTTTAGGATGACCTGCATAAGGCACAAGTGGAAAAGCACTTTGTGAACAATACAATTATTCCAAACTTGATGCAAGTACAACTTTCATCCCGCCCCAAATCATCATGTATTCAAACATGCCACTGGGTCAAAGAAATCCTAGTTTAGGGGTGTTTGAGTAAGTTTACAAATGGTATTGGAGCAAAATTTCATACCCACCTTCCTGAAAAGCCAGCTCCCATCAGTACCATGAGCCCACCCGTACAGGAATCTGAAGGAGAGGGAATTTATAACCAATGTATTTGGAAATCTCTTAAAAATTACACACAACAATTCCCTTTCACATACTGCCAGCATTTCAAGGGCTGATATTTCACTGGGCTAGAAGCAAGTGACATTCACTCATCCAGGACTAAATATTGCCCAGCCTGAGCCACAGGCCAAAGACATTTTTGAGGAAATCAGGTAACAGTCATCTGGGAGGCTTTTTTTCTGGGAGCATTTTACACAGGAGCTGTTTGAAGCTATGATGTGACAGTACGTTCTGGGAGGGACTGTTTAGCAGGTGAAGTTCAGATAAAGCTGTCAAAGTTGCATGATAAATGCATTTCAGCAGATAGCTATTGCCACCACATGTTTGATGGCAGCAAACACATTCAGAGACACACTGCAGACCAGATCCTCATCTGCAGTAAGTTGGTGTTGATCCAGATACTCAGCTGGGTGTAAATCACTGTGAAAATCAAATGCTGGTTGTGACTACACATATAATGTCTCTCACAGTGTGTGCATTCAAGAGGTTGGTTGGGATTCCATAGTTAAAGCTGAGTTGAGTTTTTCACTTAAAGCAGAAATTCAACCCATCGGTTCTTAAATTTTTTTTTATACACACTCCTCCCCCAGTATATGATTCTACAGATGTCAGGGCAATTTGCACAGCGCCTGTGTCATCTTATGTGTCTGTACAGGACCTAGCACAATGGGTGTGACTGGATCTTCTAGGCGCTATTGTAACAAATGTTAAATAAAAGGTGTGCTACCATTCCAACGAGAGTGCAGTTTACATGCTAACAGAATTTGGGGAAAGAAAGTCTAACTCTCCTGACCAGCATTACCATGCTAGGCTTGGGGAAAACTACCAATCAGAGGATATTTTAGAGGTTATTATCGAACCATGACTCTGCTCTGGACTCAGGAAGATGTAGACAGTGTTCTGTCATGCTGAAAATTGGCTTCCCCATCCCAGTTTTGATCAGCACAGTATCCTGAATTTTCAGCTATTGCATTATAAAGACACAGATTTAATGTCGCTATGTAACAATAACACTTCAGCACCATCAGAAGTGACAGTGATTATGTAACAAGGCCCTAAGGAGGGTTGTTTGTGGGGACTAAACCTGGATTTTGAAGTCTGAGCGGCTACTACCTGAGCTAACTGATCAGGTTCACTGGCTTAAAGGCACAGATCGGCGGGTAGTATTCGATGTATCGGGGATCGATTTATCGCGTCTCGTCTGGACGCGATAAATCGATTCGCGAATTGACGCCCGTACTCCACCTCGGCAGGAGGAGTAAGCGAAGTCGACGGGGGAGCCGTGGCAGTCGACTCGCTGCCGTGAGAACGGGCAGGTAAGTCAAACCTTAGTCCGTCCCCCCGCTAGTGTAGCCCAGGCCTAAGACAAAACGCCATACTGTATTACCATGCAATTATAACCCACTAATTTGTGTAACCTTTTTAAATCTCATGCTACGTCTACAATCAGCTAACATCTCACCGCTGTAAGAGTGGCTTTGAATAATTTATTTACAAGGGCAAACGTTTTGCTGAAAAGTGTCATTGTCAGTGTGGGTGCCCTGTGTCAGATGGCAAACCCATTCCCATGCTGCTCTGATACTGGTTTAATGATTAGAAGAACTTTGCTGCTCAGGGACCCAGTGTTTCTCAAATGCGGCCACCGTGGCCACCAGGGGTTTTTCCTGCGTCCACAACAGCTTCTTGTGCAGAGATGGGGGAGGGGGCAAAGCAGTGGCCCCTCCCTGCAGCACTCAGGGGTGGGCTTCAGCCCCCCTCCCCTGGTTCAGCCAGAGGCTCCGGCAGCAGGCTTCACCCTCCCCCACCCTAACTTCAGGGCTTTGGATTTCAGCCACCCCCACTCCCCACCCCCCGGCTCCAGCTATGGGGCTCTGGGCTTCTGCAGGGCTGGCCTTACTTGGTGCTGTGGTCCAGAAGCAAGAAGTGGGGGAAGCCTGGGGTCTGAGACCATGGAAGGAAGCCCGGGGCAATGGGGGGAAAGCAGTGGGGACCAGGGGAGGCGAGGGCACCAAACTGTATATTATTTTCATTATTGAGTCGCAAAAAAACCCTACCTCAATCAATTACAATGATTTGGACATGTAAATATACATATTTGTTTTTCCTGAAGTTAATTAAGTATTTTAGGAAATATTGTCAGAGCAGCCACGAGCAAGAGTTGGTCATCACACTGTGAGGCCACCAAAAATTTTGTTGAGACACCCCCTGGTCTAGACAGTGAATTCTATTGCCAGAGCTAAAGCAAATCAGGTTTGCACAATTTCCAACAGAGCCTAATCCTGAAATCTTAATTCAGGCTAAATGTCCCCGGCCCAAGAATTTTGTAAGAGTAAGAACTACACAGGTTTGGGTCCAAGGTCATCAAAATAGCTGTGTATGCAAGAGAGTACGAAGATGTAACTGAAAGTTATCAAATATTGAACAATATATCAAAATTCCTCTGTAGCTGCAAAAGATTCTCATGAGGACCAAAGACACCGGCCCATCTCAGCAATACAGTGGCTACTAAGAGGAGGGTTAAAATGCAGACACTAATTAGCCATTTTTTAGTACAGTTCACATTTGGGACTTGACCTGAAATGCTTTCCCCCCATGTGAGCTCTTCGAAAGCTGTGCTAAGCAAAGCAAGGACAGTGCTTTTTTGAACTCACACTAGTTAATTTCTCATCACCTCTAAGCAATCATACTTTTTGTTCCCTGTGCACATCCTACGGCTCATCTGAAAGACAACACCTTCAGCCACACAAAACCCCTGAGAGCATACTGAGGCATTGGCTCAGCACTGACTCAGGGAGAAAGAGTGCCCTCTCTTGAATCATCAACACTAGATCATACTTGATCATACTTGCACTCCCAAGTTTTCCTTGGAGATCTCTTAGCCAAGCTCTAACACTGCTCAACTTGTAAGTTCGTATAGGATCACAACACACCATGGTAGGTCTCCAGGCCAGTAATGAGGTTTTATAAGTTTCTGACAGCAAGAGACAGACAAAGAAGAGAACTACTCTTGGTTTGGCAAAAAGCCAGAGCATTATTTGGTGCCCAAAGCTGGTATAAGGGCATCCACAATAAGAAGCTGTAACTGCTTAGGTGCAGCAGAAATCAATACACTAAAAGTGAATCCCTTGGTAATCCTTTTTGGAAGTGCTAATGTATTTTGCATTAGTGAGAAAATCTTGTTTATCCACAATCAGTCAAAATTTGATTGGAAATAAATCTTTCAGATGAGGCTCCATTTACTGAGCTGATCATTTCTTTTTTTCCTAGGCCTCTCTAAAACTAGCTAAAGTTTAGAGCTTAACAAAATCAGCGCTGAATGTCTGTGGGGTCCAGAAATTAACTGACCAGGAGGATCTTTAGAAGGTGAGCTTATTCTCATTGTTCCACTTCTTCACACTAGAAATTTGAGTGAAAGACACAGACACTAGGATGCATCATCAAAATGAGCTGGGTTAGGACTCAGGTTAGTATTGCCAAAGTGCCCACAGCCAGCTAATCCAACAAGACTGAGTTTAAAATGGAGTTGGAATTAAATTATTCCTCATCCACCCCGGGTCTGTAACTCAAGCTTCTTAATGGAAGGAGTGTAGTTTGAGAGAGAAGGGAGACAGGCAGGCAGGCGCATGTTCTCACCTGAGGCTGCTGTAGCATTTGTAGGGGTTGAAGCAGCTGCTTGATTCCGAGCATGAGCAGGGATGAGGATCGAAGCCAAAGATGGGTTACTTGACAGTTCTGGAGGGGAGGTGGAACAAACAGAGTTAGCTTATAGTCCACACAGAACCTCTGCATGCAGATTAACTCCTTGGGTTTCTCAGCAAACCTAACCATCAATGAAATGCATGCCCTAATAAACAAGGTCCCATTACACTTCCATGTATGTCCATGAGCAAGAGGAAGCCACGGTGATATCCAGCATGGGAATTTCCAGAGCAAAGTGTCTCTGTACAGCTACAAGAAGTGATCATTTCCCAGCGAAAGGAGATGACCGTGGAGTAAGCAAAGCACCGACCAATCCTGGTCCTTGGAAACAGCCTGTTAATACAACTTCATTCTGAGAATCACCCTTTCCCTTCATGAACACACCCACTCACAGTCAGCTTAAAGGAGAAGGCTGATGACAACAGTGTGCTGCTTTGGGCATTGACTGTTACAGGTTCTCCAACAGCTCCGGGGAGTCAGTTCCTTGACTCACAAACTCCATTAGAGACACAAGGTGGGTGAGGTAATAGCTTTTATTAGACCAACTTCTGTTGGAGAGAGAGACAAGCATTCGAGAGATGCCACTATACTGCTGAGATGGGACGGTGTCTTTATCTCTCTCGCCAACAGATGGTCCAATAAAAGCTATTACCTCACCCACCTTGTCCCTCTAATACTCTGGGATCGACACAGCTACAACTACACTGCATTAAACTTCACTAGTCAGGGACCTACAAACCCAACACCAGTGACATAGTTAAGTCTCTTTAAATGCTGCCAAGCAGCCTAGAAGGCCTGATACTTCCTTTGAAGGCACAGTGAAAAGCCGAAAGGTTTGATTTTCAGGTCAGTTAAATGGAACACAAAAGTTACTACTGTTCTTTCTAAAAACATAACTTAAGAAAAACAGAACAGTCAAGTTGCTGAGGCCCCAAATTTAAAATAGATGCAATATGTATCGGAGTAACAGGCGTCTTATAATGGCAACTGGTGGTAACACTATGAGCCAAGTGTGATGGGGTGGAGCCGACTAGGTCATCAAGTGATAATACTGCAGGCTGCCCTGAAGGGGATCAGTCTAGTACTACACCGAAGCTGGCAATGGAGCAAAGAGGAAGGAGAGTCTCCTGAAGGCTGTTTCAGGAGTGGAAAAGATTGCCTCTAAAGGAAGCCACATCCAGATAAAGCAACGGGGCAGTCACCTCAAGGAAGGAGGAGAAAGACAACCCTTGGCACTGCAAGAACTCGCCTGGGAGAGAAGCGCATGCAGACAGTAGTTATTATAAACCCTGTAAAGAGAGAAAAATCTGTCCTGAAACCAAGTCCAATCATCCCACAGACACCCAGGGTGGTTTTGTACATGACTGTCACTAGCTACTGGGTTTTATTTACGAGGCAGATTAAGGAGCCTATAGCTTTTCTGTAACATGTATACTGAATTTAGGGCCTATAAGGGGCTGACGTGTCCATTTGATTTTTTTATTTTTCTCAACAAATAACGTAAAAAGAAAAAGTAATTGACTGAGAAGCCAAGCTGGAGAAAGCCCATTTTGACTACTTACTAACCTCTCACCAGTGTACAGTGTTGGGCTGTGCTTCCTCAAAATACACAGAAATACTGACTGGCCATAAACAAACATGAGTCACTGCAATAACTGAAACCAGACCAACATCATCTAACTATGAGCACACGGCTACTAGCCGCTCCAGGCCCAAAGAAGTTACTCCACTATTTCCTCCTTCCCCGCCCCAGAGTAATTTCTTAAATCAGTTGGTATAGGAAACCCACTGTGTATCTCGCTCTTTCTACAGCTCTGTTAGCCACTGGCATGTAATCCAACAGGGAAATGAAGTGGAAATATGGACACTTACCCTACCAAGAGCGCAGTAAAAACGTCATTCATCTTGCTTGACACAGTACCCCTTGACGGGAGTGTTTTAGAGATAGCACACCCAGTTAAAATGTATTGCGGCCAAGTGTCTATAGCCAGACTCCCAATGTCTAAAAGGTATGGCTGACCTAGTATAACTACAATGAGTCAACACAGCTTCCATTCCACTGTGATTCTTCCTGCATCCAGTCATTAAAGAATTCAGCTCACACTGGCAGAATAGCCACTTTCACTCACTAAGCATCTTCCCACCTGTGGTTCAGGCAGAAAAATCTACTAGAAGTGCAAACATGTTAGAAGCTACACTAGGGAGTAGAGATAATAGGCAGAAGAGGTCCGCACCCTCCTCATTGTAACTAGGAATCTAAATTCAGGATGCTGTGAATATCACAATATTTCAACTAGAGACGGATGGATCAATTCAGAGAAAATAACTGACCCAAAACAAACTGCAATTTGTTGAAGTTTAATTAAAGATTTGGTTAAAAACTTGATTGAATACGTTTTCTCTCATTTGTGTGTAGCTGCAACACACCTCCTGGTTCTGCCCAATACTGGACATGCCAAAATACTGCAGGGAATGGCTAGATTTGTGTTATCTGCAGCCTGCCTGCCTCCCTTCTCTCTCAGAAGATTTCCAGCCCAAGATATGAAAAAGAACCTTAACTTTAGGGTGCCTAACTGAATCAAATCCCCAATTCAGCACTCTGAAGCCCACTCTACACTCTGTTAATAAATAAACTAAATATGGCTGTAGGAAGCCTTTGTCTGGAATGCCTTCAGATTGCAAAGACTTCAGCATCTTCTGTCCACACACAATTGTCCAAGACATCTTACAAGGACTGGCTGCCACAACTTGGACCATGTCTTTAGTTCAGTTCTAGCAGAATCAGTGCAGTTTACAGAGGTATATCCCCATCAAGGAAAAGGAAGTCAAACATTACAGAGGTACCAGTTCAGCTTGTCCTCCTAACTCCATACCATTGCAATGTCTTGTGTTTAGAAATAGACCAGTAGCCTCTGTTCCCAGTATCAATGGGTTAGTTACTTCAGGAATCCCAGAATGCATTGGTAAAACTACATTTTTAAGACCTGTTTGCTGCATACGCAAACATTGCTAAACAGTCACAAGGACAAGTGAGAGGACCAAACTTTTCACGCAATTATGTCCGTACAACAATTTCTTCTCAACATAGACAAGCCCTTCAGAGTTTCAGCCCCCATACATTTCAGACTGCACCCGCTTCCAAGCCAAGCTATTTTGTCTGAAAGTAAACTGGACCTGCAAGAGTACTCAGAAGGTTATAGTGCGAAGAGTTCTAGTTATGTGGAGACACAGTTAGGTTTCAAATGAAACTTTCTGATTAAAAAACCAAAATAAAACAATACACTGACTGCTCTTTACTGCCTAAAAAAAAGACACTGGCAAAATGGCAGCTCTGTGTCAGAGGCAGAAAATAATTTTCTGATCTGCTGGTTCAACTGCAAAACTTCACGCTAGTAATGACTAACACAGCACAGTAGTAACAGGAATATCAGATCCCTCAGTGGGACTGAGCTGGTAGGCTCTGTTACAACACTGGTAGTTCAGGGCGGCAAAAATGTGTAAATGATTGTGGATGGAAGTGATCATAGAATCATAGAAGATTAGGGCGGGAATTGACCTCAGGAGGTCATCTAGTCCAGCCCCCTGCTCAAAGTGATGTGGGAGGTTGTGCAATTTCAGCAATACTAGCAACACTTGCACAATGTTGTGTGTGGACAATGCTTTTTACAGATCTAGCAGGACTAAACAGTACAACAATCTCCCCTTGTAATGTATATCGGCCCTGTGTGTGTTGTTAAAACTACATTCCAAATCGGTTTAGCCTGTCCACTCTCTCTCTGGGAAGTGTTTTGGTACATCCAAAGCAGTGCACTTCCCACATGGGTAGTGTGAATCATGTTAAATTGGGGTTCTCAAACTGGGGGTTGGGACCCCTCAGGGGGTCACAAGGTTATTATATGGGGGGGGGGGGGGTCGCGAGCTGTCAGCCTCCACCCCAAGCCCCGCTTTGCCTCCAGCATTTATAATGGTGTTAAATATAAAAACAAGTTTTTTTAATTTATAAGGGGGGGTCACGCTCAGAGGCTTGCTATGTGAAAGGGGGTCACCAGTACAATAGTTTGAGAACCACTGTGTTAAGTCAAAAGACTACATTTGTGTTTACCCTCCCTGGCAGGGCCTGAACTAATGTGGTAGCATGGTTTAAAAGTTACATTGTACGGACACAAACCTTGCTTCAGTTACCTGGGTTACAACTGGGCACCATGTTCCAAAGCTGGGAGCATGGACAGGCCTCTGTTTCAGGCATAAGAAGGTGGATCTTGCACTTACTACAGAGCAGGCCTCAATGCCTAAATTACATGAGCTTAACTGGAATGGGGACAGATTCCTAGCAGATAACAGTGCATAGGGATTCTTCCCCGCCCTAATGCTCAGAGCTTGCAGCTATTTATGTAGAAGACTACAACACTAACAAGCTTGTACACCACATTTCTTGCACTCCATACTTAACCAAACCAACCCTGAAGACTCATCAAATGTGAATGGAGAGAATAAATGATGTAAGGGATGTAATCTTTGCATGTACATATTTTTGGGGGGAAAGGAGGGGAAGGATGGCTAATTTGGTACTGGTGTGGCTGCAGATAGTTCAACATGAAACATTTCAGGGTCATGCTGTGTAATTTAAAAAGTTACTTCCTCAAAAGTTCTTACTCTATTTACTACTGGATGACAGATGTAGTATTTACAGCCCTGGAGAACTAAGGACTTCATATTCCCCCCCCCAGACCAGGCAACCTGGGCAGCAGCAATGCAAGCTTTTCCACATTGCTTCCCAACAACCTGCTTCAAACATGATGAACAGGGTCATCTTTAGAAGGCAATTCAGTCTCCCGTAGTCCACTGGGTCCTCAACCTTTGTGGTGAGACTCCAAACAAAGGTGTCACTTGGACTGTGGACACTAGGAATTGGACTGAAACTGCAAACTTACTTTATGCAATCAGACAGTAATGATTTCCAGTCCCATGGACTGAGTTTGAATCAATAATGCAAGAGGATAACGATTTCATAACCCTTTCCTCCCCTCCCCCAAAACTGATGCAGTCCATTTTTGAGAACGATCACTGGCTATACAACTGGTCCATGTTCTTGCCCCACCTCTTGATTTTACTACTGGGGGAATAGCATTTGTATGACAGAACTTTTGGCACAGTGCTTCTTCCCAACGGAAGGCTCCTCAACGCTCACAGGCTACCTTGAGTGGTGAAGTTGAAGAGAGCAGGTTTCTCTCGCCCATTGGGTAGTTTGACATTTGGGTCCCGTAGTTCATCGAAGAAAGAGTGCGCACATGCTTCCAGGGGAGTCAGGCGGGCAGTGGGGGTGTACTCCAGCAGACGGCTACAGAGCGCGATTGCTTCTGGTGGAGTGCGGGGTCGGAAGACCTACAGAAAAACAAGAGACAGATTGTTTGGACTTGTTTCTTTTTTATTACTGCAGCAAGTCTGAGCAATTAAATCTCTCAGTGCTTAGTGAGTTGAAACTAAATGCTATTTGTGCTAATATAATGGGTCCTCATGTGTTGGGATGGGAGAATCCAGCTTCTGGGGTTGAAAAGGTTAAGTGCAAAGGGTTTTGCTATGTGGGTGGAGGGTGCAATGCTAGTGAAAGGCTGCATGGGAGAGCTCAGAAAAACAACTTTAAGAATTAAAGGAAAATTCATTGATCTTATGACAACAAACACAGTGGGTGAAATCAGCCATGCATATGATGGGGAGAGGGGTGCAAATGAGCAGGATTGACTGAAAGTTAAAATTAAAAAGGTCGCCACCGTTCATTTTGGCAGTAAACAAATGATTTTTCCCCCAATGTGGATTTTTGCAGGCAAGTTGGTCAGATTATTGCTATGGATGACACTGTTCAAGTTTGGAAATGAACAGGCTTGGTGCAGAAAAGCTCTAGTTCAAGTTTACAGGTGCTTCTTCTTCTTGACCTTCTTGTGTTAAGTGATTCCTATTAACAGGGATAATTCCTGCACATTTGGAGTTTGTGAGAACACTAAAAGATGGTGAGTGAGAAAACTATTTGACTCTCTCAGAAGTTTACCTTGAGGATATAAAGCACAGAGTTCACAGCAGTTCTTCCTTGAAGTTGTCCCTTAAAAAATGGTCCTACATAGCCAGAATGACACCCCAAATCTGCCTTCCCCATCTCATTACATTCAAGGCAAAATTGGACAGTCACATCCATGTCCTTAACACCCTGCTCGAGCAGTTTCCGTTCACTCTGTTGCACGTAGAATACAGGCCAGGGAGAAGTGAGGTGGGATGGGAGTGTTAAATTCTGATGTCAGCATTTTTGATGCAATTGAGCTAATCCAAAATGCTTTTGCACCAATGCAGGTGAACCCAAACCACCTAGCCCCAAGGAATGACCTATACATCACATGCTAACTGACTGCAGCCCCAGGCACCTGGACAGGCTCTGCTTCCGTAGATTTTAAACTGAAGACATTTATGCTCATATTAATGAAAATTAATCAGGTCACTGACAACAATTGACTGATTTTTTTTTTTAACCCGTTGGTGCCCAGCTGGGTCAGGAGCACCTGAGTTAGTTCTAATGCATTCAGTACTAACTCATCATGTCAGGGAATCCTGACTCCTGGAATCAAAGAGTTAAGGTACTAAGAGAGCAGAATTTGTTCAGGTTGCTGGGAAGATACCGTGGGCACTACAGTAATGTAAGAAATAGCTTCAGTTTGGCACAAAAGCCCAAATGCTGTAGCCCCTGCAGTCACAGAACTTCTGCTGACTTCCACGCTTGAAGTAGCTGTGTGTATATTTTTAGAGGGAGGGGTAGAGGTAGATGGAGGTTATTTACATTCTGTGTCAAAACCCATCGCCTCCAGAGTTCGGATTACTGACCACAATACAAGGGTGGTGCAGTGGCATACGTTTCCCAAGCTACAGCCCATACAAGAACAGGACAGTCTCCTTTTATTAAATGAAGATAGAAAACAGAGAACCACTGAAATCTGCCCTTTAACAAAGGAATCCCTCTGACCCCCCACTCCCTTAAATTCTTCATCTTTCAGGTCAGTGAACTTCTGTCAACATTTATAGAATTTAAGAAACAACTGCTCAGCCTCTGTCTGGACTGGGAATGAGTCACTCAAGGTAAGCAATTACTACAATAATCTATACGTCAGAAACTGAAAAACCAAAAAACCCCACACAAATACCCACCCTCCGCAAATAAAGAGTAATTAAAAAGTGAAACGTGTGCAGATCTACGCCTATCTAATCATTACCATCTTGTATGACACGGGGAAAATATTCACCTGGTGCTAGCTGATGTGTGGCTGTTTGAACCCAACTTTTCCACTTCTAGCTTTTCTCTCTCCTCTTTTCAAGACTAGCCCTAATAATTTGAAAAAATGTTTAAGTACATACCCGCACTCCTGAGGTGAAATGTCCTGTTCCTGACGAGTCCTAAAGATGATAATGCAGTGAAATAATCCAAACAGGGGGAGTCAATCCAAAAGAGAATAGTCCAGCAAGGAAAAATATATCCAATATTATAAGAAATCCATGGCGTGGGGGACATAGAAAATGTTTATACAATTAGAAACTTTAAACATCAGTCTCCATAGCAGCAAGTCCAACTTGACCACAGTGTATGCCAAAAAAATTGATTGTGCAATGGTGAGGCATAGTATAGAAACATTTCTATGTTAATTTATGTTCCAATGCCAGTGCGTTTACTAAAAAATAAATAACAAAAAAAGTTGAAATCAAAATTCTAACTAGAAAGAAAAGGGTAACTGAGCTGCCATATTAAAGAATTTGCAGTCCTCTCTGTCCTGGATATAAATGTCCATAGACAATGGGGCTGAATTAGTTTGTCTTAGTGTGTGCATCCCTCATGCACAGACTACATACATATTTTTCCTCTGTAAATCTGTCCCAGAGACACACTGTGAAAATTTTTTTAAAAACCAATTTATGATTTCTGCTGACGAGAAAATAAGTTTTAATTTGTATTTCTAATTTGGCTGTCTTAAATTTGTGTGAGCTATGAGTGTATCAGGCCGCCGCGGATTATTCTCCATTTTGGATTGACTTCCCCACCAATGGATTTGTTTTGATGATGTTATCTCTTTAGGATTCTTCAGGAACTGGACATGTCTCCTCAGGAGTGAGGGTATGGACTTAATTTTCTCACTTTATTGTGGGATTTTCCCCCTTATACCCTCGCACCCATTACTTAAAGCAAAAACCTGCATCTTTTAGCTATAGTAATTCAACACAGTTCCACCTGAAATTCTGACTAATTCACCCACCAAGAACTACACAAAAGGGTACAACATTAAACATTAAGAGCAAGGGACAGTCACAGTTACAGGTGAAGTGCACAACAATATGTATGCCAACACTTAAGCACAATGGGGCGCATCCTGAAAGCTGGGATGGTGTCAGTGCTCTATTGTGCCCAAGTGCCTAGAGGACAGACGTGACTCACCGTTAGCTGTGAACTCCCTCACTTTTATGTTCTGGTGAGACAGTTAAACATTCTTAATGTAGTTTTCAGTGAGGGAATTGATTTAGTAAATAATCCGCGGATTATTTTTTAGTCTGCGGACTAAAATTTAGTGCACGGACTAAAATCCGGCCCGTCAGAGTAAAATCTACTTCAATTTACAATACATCTGGGTGAAGGGGAAAAAAAGCTAAGTTCACAAAGTAAATATAGTTGGGGAGACTAACATTTAGTATGCAGACTAAATACGGCTGGGCAAAATGCACAGCAAGGCCACAAACAAAAACAAAAAGAACAAAAAAAAAAAAAACCCACTGACAGGAACTTTTAAAGTGATCAAATACTACCCCACCTGCGCAGCAATTCATTTTTATAAAATGAAATAACTCCTTTTTTCAAGGTGAGATGTCCACAGTAGGGACACACTAGTAAATTTCATTTTCAAAAATGAATGTGTTTTGGAGATAAACAAATGCAAAAAAAAAAAAAAAAAGTCTTTACATATAACATTTCTCAAGTAGAATTTGCACTTGCATAACTCAAAAACTAAATTTCCTAAAACCACCATTTTCAGGCTGAGACCTCGCTTGCCAGAGTTTCAACCACGATCACATTTTTTTATGGCTGAGTTACAAACCCTGTGAAAATTCTTCTGTAGAATGGACACATAGATTCATCTGAATAGCCATACAGTTTTTTCCTTCCACCCCCCAATGACTCTACTATATCAAAAAGCTGGAATACAATGCTAGTTCTTCCTTTTTTCAAGTCTGTTGTCGATGTTCAAATGCTAATAAACCTTCATGGCTAAATAGGAAAACCAAGTCTGCTGCCTCTTCCAAATGGCCCCTCCTTCCTAATATACACTGTGATCAATGTGCATTTTACTAATCACTTTCCAGAGACTGGCAATCATCTTAGACCTTTCAAAAGCCATTGCCAAGTTAAATATCTCTAATACGACACCCTGTTCCATTCCTCAAAAGGTGAATTAAGAAAGAACTTATGTGAAGTCTTTGTTCACAAGCAACATATTCACCTTTAATCTTCTTAATTTAAACTAGCTGCAGTTGGTTAACAGTGCTCCTGACCTGGCTGAATTTTAAAATCTTTCTACAGTGAGAGTGAGAAGAAAGAGGACAGACACACAGCTTGCTTTACTCAATCAGCATTCAGCTCTCAAACCAGACCACATGGGATACTGGCAACTATTGTTTTAACCAAATGGCTAGTCTGACTTTCAGTCATTGACATTCTTATAACAGACTTTTTTCATGCACAACATGGAACTCTTTTTTCTCTGTATAATTAAGCACCGAATCCGAGGCTTGACAATGTTACCCCAACGTGCTTGTCTATCCTCATATGTATTACAAGACATTATTTCATGCCATCAGCCATCATGTGTTTTGCATGCAGATTCTGGCAACTGTTAGCATGCTGTGACATCCAAGAGAGCAGAGGCTTATTAAAAATAACTATGTTGCTATTGCATAAGAACATAAGAATGGCCATACTGGGTCAGACCAATGGTCCATATAGCCCAATACCCTGTCTTCCGACAGTGACCAATGCCAGGTATTTCAGAGGGAATGAACAAAACAGGCAATCCTCAAGTGATCCATCCCCTGTCGCCCATTCCCGGCTTCTGGAAAACAGAGTCTAGGGACATTTTAGAGCATGGTTTTGCATCCCTGGCCATCCTGGCTAATAGCCATTGATGGACTCATCAAGTTCTTTTTTGACTCATCTAGTCTTGGCCTTCACTGCATCCTCTGGCAAAGAGTTCCACAGGTTGTGCGTTGTGTGAAGAACTACTTCCTTTTGTTTGTTTTAAAGCTGCTGCCTCTTAATTTAATTTAGTGACCCTAGTTCTTGTGTTATGAGAAAGAGTAAATAACACTTTCTTATATACTTTCTCCACAATAGTCATGATTTTATAAACCTCTATCATATTCCCCCTTAGTTGTCGCTTTTCCAGGCTGAAAAGTCCCAGTCTTATTAATCTCTCCTCATATGTAAGCTGTTCCATACACCTAATCATTTTTGTTGTCCTCTTCTGTACCTTTTCCCAATTCCAATACATCTTTTTTGAGATGGAGCGACCACATCTTCATGCAATATTCAAGATCTGGGCGTACCATAGATTTATATAGAGGCAATATACAGAGGGGAGGGATAGCTCAGTGGTTTGAGCATTGGCCTGCTAAACCCAGGGTTGTGAGTTCAATCCTTAAGGGGGCCATTTAGGAATCTGGGGCAAAAATCTGTCTGGGGATTGGTCCTACTTTGAGCAGGGGGTTGGACCAGATGACCTCCTGAGGTCCCTTCCAACCCTGATATTCTATGATTCTATGTTTGCGTTAAGTTAAAAGGGCAAACTCTGCTATACTTCCTGTGGTCTCTCTTGTCTTTACAGATGTAAGAGAGTAATGGAGACTGATTACACTGGTCTACAATTTTTGAGAAGTCGTCTGCTTCAGAGATAAAATGTGCTATTTATTATGTATTTTGATGTGCTGAATTCAAATATGACAATTAAAACAACTGATTGGCTACTGTTTCTAAGATATTTAAGTTTTTACATTTTATGTCTATGTATATTGTGTAGATAGTAGAGTTTTAATCATAAATTGTAAACCTAGGTCTTTTCATGTGTTTATGGTTGCTTTACAGGATAATATTTCACCTGTCCTGTTTATGTAACACTTTAAAAATCAGCAAAAGGGTTATATAAATAAAATTTATTATTAAACAAAAGGCAAAAAACTATTCTGTACATAGTTTAGTCCTATTCAGTGTCTACTCGGCGCTTCTTGGCTTGTCTCTTGTATTCATTAAATGGAGCATCTCTTGTCACTGTCCAGCAATAGTCTGCAAGCATTGATGGGCCCCATTTGCCCTGATAGCGTTTCTCCATTGTTGCAATGTCCTGGTGAAATCGCTCGCCGTGCTCGTCGCTCACTGCTCCGCAGTTTGGTGGAAAAAAATCTAGATGAGAGTGCAAAAAATGTATCTTTAGTGACATGTTGCAACCAAGGCTTTTGTATGCCTTGAGGAGGTTTTCCACCAACAACCTGTAGTTGTCTGCCTTGTTGTTTCCGAGAAAATGTATTGCCACTAACTGGAAGGCTTTCCATGCCATCTTTTCCTTGCCACGCAGTGCATGGTCAAATGCATCATCTCGAAGAAGTTCACGAATCTGAGGACCAACAAAGACACCTTCCTTTATCTTAGCTTCACTTAACTTTGGAAATTTTCCACAGAGGTACTTGAAAGCTGCTTGTGTTTTGTCAATGGCCTTGACAAAGTTCTTCATCAGACCCAGCTTGATGTGTAAGGGTGGTAACAAAATCTTCCTTGGTTCAACAAGTGGTGGATGCTGAACACTTTTCCTCCCAGGCTCCAGTGACTGTCGGAGTGGCAATCTTTCTTGATGTAGTGGGAATCTCTTGTACGACTATCCCATTCGCAGAGAAAACAGCAGTACTTTGTGTATCCAGTCTGCAGACCAAGCAAGAGAGCAACAACCTTCAAGCTGCCACTGATGTTGGTCATAGTTTATGCACCTCAAAAGTTGTTTCATGTTGTCATAGGTTTCCTTCATATGGACTGCATGACCAACTGGAATTGATGGCAAAACATTGCCATTATGCCGTAAAACAGCTTTAAGACTCGTCTTTGATGAATCAATGAACAGTCTCCACTCATCTGGATTGTGAACGATGTTGAGGGCTGCCATCACACCATCGATGTTGTTGCAGGCTACAAGATCACCTTCCATGAAGAAGAATGGGACAAGATCCTTTTGACGGTCACGGAACATGGAAACCCTAACATCACCTGCCAGGAGATTCCACTGCTGTAGTCTGGAGCCCAACAGCTCTGCCTTACTCTTGGGTAGTTCCAAATCCCTGACAAGGTCATTCAGTTCACCTTGTGTTATGAGGTGTGGTTCAGAGGAGGAGGAGGGGAGAAAATGTGGGTCCTGTGACATTGATGGTTCAGGACCAGAAGTTTCATCCTCTTCCTCGTCTGACTCAAGTGAGAATGATTCTGGTGCATCAGGAACCGGCAGTCCTCCTCCGTGGGGTACTGGGCGTATAGCTGATGGAATGTTTGGATAATGCACAGTCCACTTTTTCGTCTTTGACACACCTTTCCCAACTGGAGGCACCATGCAGAAGTAACAATTGCTGGTATGATCTGTTGGCTCTCTCCAAATCATTGGCACTGCAAAAGGCATAGATTTCCTTTTCCTGTTCAACCACTGGCGAAGATTTGTTGTACAAGTGTTGCAGCATATGTGTGGGGCCCACCTCTTGTCCTGATCTCCAATTTTGCAGCCAAAATAAAGGTGATAGGCTTTCTTAACCATAGTGGTTATACTGCGCTTTTGTGATGCAAAAGTCATTTCACCACAAACATAGCAGAAGTTATCTGCACTGTTCAGACAAGGACGAGGCATCTCTGTTCACTTTGGCTAAACAGAAATGTGTCCCTTTGCACAATCAAACACTGACAAATAAGAGAGCACAACACTGTATGATTTCTAGAGCTGATATAGGGCAATTTGTTCAGCAGAGTGATGTAAGCTTCGTTATGATTACATCATCCATGACTTCTAGGAATAACATGATGCAATTCATATCATGTATGACGCAATACCAGCTTCAGATTGCATCATTCATTGTTTTGCCTAAAAAGCAAGTACTGTCCAAACCCAGTCTTAGAATTATTCATAGATCCAGTCAAAGATGTATTTTAGTCATTTCTGGTTTAAATTGAGATCCCTTCCCTTTATAACTCACTTATCCTCCGCCATTCCCAAGTCAAGGGTCGTATATACTGACCCAATAGCATATCTTGAAAACTAGAGCCAATCAACAATTTTAAGCATCATTTTCGTTCTCAGTGACCCAGAATTAGTAAAGTTTGACTACATTTATTTCAGAAGCATTTTGGCTGTAGAGCAGTGTTATTTCTTCCAAAATAATGTAGTTTTTCATAATTCTTCAAAAGTTCCTCTCTCCCATTTTTCACAATCTGTGTTATGGCTGTGCCATATTTCCATAGTTATTTTGCCCCTGTTTTTTAGTCTAACAGTGAAAATAACTGTATTTGAAATAAGTAAAAAACCACTAAAGTTTTACTGGCAAGTTCAGGCCATCCTACTCTGTGTGTAGGGGGCAATGGTTTAGTGTCATCTGCAAACTTCCTGAGGGTGCAATCCACGCCATCCTCCAGATCATTAAATGAAGATACTGAACAAAACCGGCCCCAGGACCGACCCTTGGGGCACTCCGCTTGATATCGGCTGCCAACTAGACATGGAGCCATTGATCACTACCCGTTGAGCCCAATGGATCTAGCCAGCTTTCTATCCACCTTATAGTCCATTCATCCAGCCCTACTTCTTTAACTTCCTGATCACTTTCCTCTCCTCTAAGTGCTTCAGAATTGATTCCTTGAGGACCTGCTCCATGATTTTTCCAGGGACGGAGGTGAGATCGACCGGCCTGTAGTTCCCCAGATCCTCCTCCGCCTCCTCTTTTTTTAAAGATGGGCACTACATTAGCCTTTTTCCAGTCATCCGGGACCTCACCCGATCGCCATGAGTTTTCAAAGATAATAGCCAATGGCTCTGCAATCACATCCGTCAACTCCTTTAGCACCCTCGGATGCAGTGCATCTGGCCCCATGGACTTGTGCTCGTCCAGCTTTTCTAAATAGTCCTGAACCACTCCTTTCTCCACAAAGGGCTGATCACCTCCTCCCCATATTGTGCTGCCCAGTGCAGTAGTCTGGGAGCTGACCTTGTTCGTGAAGACAGAGGCAAAAAAAGCATTGAGTATATTAGCTTTTTCCACACTCTCTGTCACTAGGTTGCCTCCCCCATTCAGTAAGGGGCCCATACTTTCCTTGACCACCTTCTTGTAGGCCAATTTATAAGATTAATGACAAAAGAATATAACAAAACATAGAACTAAATTATATGTCCCACAAACATTTTTATATCAATTAAAATGAGACTGAACAGAATGAATAATCTATTTGATTGTTTGATAATCTCCCCCCAAAACTATAGTCTGAACATGAATTTTGGAAGCTGTAGAAGCAGAACAGAATCTGCATAAATCCTGGGAGAAAGTGAGATAGCAACAGCGGGAAGGAAAGGTGGTAGCAATAGAGAGATATAGCTAGTACCAGCAAGAGGAGAGAGAAAAGCTCACAGATGAGACTGTGCTATTTGACCTCAAGCCCAGACTGAGGGGAAAAGAACAAGGCTGGCCTGCAGCTAACACAAAAGGTCCCAAGTTCCAGGATCAGTCATTAGCATACTATTTAAATGTGCATACATAGAGAGATAAAAGCTAGTAAGCAAATAGGTTTATAATAATACAGTACTTTGGCAAATACTTCATTCTGGTATTAGTTCTCCACTGTACTATATGAAGAACGCATTCCTAAAGACCGCATCCACCAACCTAGTCTATAATGCCTCCTGAATGTTTACACAGATGGCCAGATCACTGTCCTGCACAGCTCCAAAATGAAAATCAGACTGCGCCAATAAACTTGGAGAAATATCAGAAGGGCTCAATCCCAGCAATACAAGATTCCTGGATGCAGTTCATCTTAAGTGGTAACTATCTTCTCCAGTCATATAAACTAATTATAAACTTATAAATAGATACATTCATACAGGATAGGCCCATCAATGGCTATTAGCTGAGAAGGTCATGGATACAACCCCATGCTCCGGGTGTCCCTAAACCTCCAACTGCCAGAAGCTGGAACTGGAAAACAGGGGATGATCACTAGAAATTGCCCTGTTCTGTTCATTCCCTCTGAAGCATCTGCAACTGGCCACTATTGGAAGACAGGATACTGAGGTAGATGGACCATTGGTCTGAGTCAGTGTGGCTGCACTTATATTTTTAGGGGCTTACTCACAGGGAAGGAAAAACACTGCTTCATAAATTATGTGAAAATCAGAGAACATCTTAGAGGTATGGGAATAGACCTTAACCTGTGCCGCCTACTACTTTGCTGTGAAGGAAGACAATCCCCTTCAAAAACAGAACTTGGTCTCTTGTACTCTTTTCATTTTTCATTTCCACTACCAAAATGACTCTTGTCCATTGTTATCACACCACTGGCCTGAAGATTCTGGGGTAGTTAATGGAATTACTCTTTTAGAGCACACCCAAATTTAATAGACTACTGTTTTATGTGAGAAAATTGACTTCACATGTGAAAGTCTTGCAAGGGACAGTTATCCCAAGACACCAGAAAGACTAGGATGACTATAAATAACACCACATGCCAAAAGATAGTGTGCACATTCTGGTGAATTTTACAACCTATAACTAGGGCTTTGTGTCTGTCACAGAGGTCGAGGAAGTTACGGATTCCGTGACTTTCCACGACCTCCGTGACTTTTGCAAGGGCCAGTGTGGCTGACCCCAGGGCTGCTCAAGCAGCTGCTCAGATGGCCCTCAGGACAGCCACACCAGCCGCTGCTCCGGCAGCCCGAGGCAGCGGTCCCTGGCCGACAGGAGTAGCCGTAGTCTGCTGGTCTGGGTAGCGGTCCCCGGCCGACTGGAGTAGCCGTGGTCCACTGGCCCGGGCAGCGATCTCCTGCCGGCCGGCCAAAGCAGCCGTGGTCCCTGGCAGCTGGTGCTGCTGGCCCTGGGTGCCCCCCCAGTAGCGCTCCCCAACACCCCAGTGCCCCTCAGATTTAATCACAGGTATTTTTGATATAAGTCATGGACAGGTCACGGACAGTGAATTTTTGTTCATTGCCCGCGCCCCGTCCATGACTTGTTCTAAAAATACCCATGACTAAATCATAGCCTTACCTATAACCCATATAAACATCAGCCATCCTCACAACAGTCCTGTGTGGTAGAAAGAATTATCTCCATTTTATAGAGATGGCAGTACAGCAGTCAGATGACATGATTTGACTAAAGGAACAAAGCCCAGACCTCTCATGCTACTGTGCTACCCTCACGGCCAGAAGTCACACTGGTCGCTCAGTAGAGAAGCTAGCTCTGCTGTAGGCAGCTGGCTGGAAAGGCGCTTCCAGTGACCCATCAGTAGCAACCTGGACAGCAGAGTCCCCCCACACCAATGAAATGATCAAGGGTCCATGCAGAAATCAAGAGAGCTGTGACTATGGTTTACATGCACCCTAGTGATTAGCTTTCGACAGCTGTTAAGGGATTGTAAATAACCTATCAAGTATCAGGGGGTAACAGTGTTAGTCTGTATCTACAAAAACAACAAGGAGTCCGGTGGCACCTTAAAGACTAACAGATTTATTTGGGCATAAGCTTTCGTGGGTAAAAAACCAGAAGATACAACCGAATTTGCTCCAATCCCCCAGACAGAGACAAACACCTACAAGATCTTTATCAAGCATTCTTAAAACTACAATACCCACCTGGGGAAGTGAGGAAACGGAGCGAGACGGGTACCCAGAAGTCACCTACTACAGGACAGGCCCAACAAGGAAAACAACAGAACACCACTGGCCATCACATACAGCCCCCAGCTAAAACCTCTCCAGCACATTATCAACAATCTACAACCTATCCTGGAAAACGATCCCTCACTCTCTCAGACCTTGGGAGGCAGACCAGTCCTCGCTTACAGACAGCCCCCCAACCTGAAGCAAATACTCACCAGCAACTACATACCACACCACAGAAACACTAACCCAGGAACCAATCCCTGTAGCAAACCTCGTTGCCTACTCTGTCCCCATATCTACTCAAGCAACACCATCAGAGGACCTAACCACAGCAGCCACACCATCAGAGGCTCATTCACCTGCACGTCTACTAATGTTATATATGCCATCATGTGCCAGCAATGCCCCTCTGCCATGTACATTGGCCAAACTGGACAGTCCCTACGTAAAAGAATAAATGGACACAAATCGGACATCAGGAATGGTGATATACAAAAGCCAGTAGGAGAACACTTCAATCTTCCTGGACATTCTATAACAGATTTAAAAGTGGCTATACTTGAACAAAAAAAACTTCAGAAACAGACTTCAAAGAGAAACAGCAAAACTAAAATTCATTTGCCAATTTAACACCATTAACTTGGGCTTGAATAGGGACTGGGAGTGGCTGGCTCATTACAAAAGCAGCTTTGCCTCTCCTGGAATTGACACCTCCTCATCTATTATTGGGAGTGGACTATATCCACCCTGATCGAACTGGCCCTGTCAACACTGGTTCTCCACTTGTGAGGTACTCCCTTCTCGTCATGTGTCATTAAATAATGCCTGCATCTGTAATTTTCACACCATGCATCCGAAGAATTGGTTTTTTTACCCACGAAAGCGTATGCCCAAATAAATCTGTTAGTCTTTAAGGTGCCACCAGACTCCTCGTTGTTTTTGTAAATAACCTGTGATTCTCAGGAAATACTGAAGACAAGCTTTCAACCCTAGCAACTGGTTTACAATGGGGAAAAGAGCAAGGCTTTTAAAAAATAAAAGCTGAGACTGTCTCTGGCATTTACGTGTTTCTCAGAGCAGGAATGGGCCGGTGACCAAAATCTTCATCAGTGCAAAGGCCAGCTCTATACTTAACCATGTGAGCCATCTTTCAGACTTCTCGGGGAATGGTTCAAAAAGAGGGCCCATACAGCCAGGCAGCTCTGCGCGCTGCCTCCATCTGCAGGTGCTGCCCACGCAGCTGTGGAGCAGGCGCTCGGGCAGAGCTCAGAGCCCCCTAGCCACACCTCTGCCTAGGAGCCGAGGGACATGCTGGCCGGTTCTGGGGGGCTGTGCGAAACCAAGTAGGGAGCCTGCCAGCCCCACCACCTCTCCCCACCAGCATCCACAGCACCACTAGGCCACCTCCCGCCCAAGCACCCGGGGTTCCCCCCTCTCCCCTAGAGTACACAAGATTTAGTCAGGGGTATATAGTACAAGCCATGGACATGTCACAGGTAGTAAACAAAAATTCGTGGCCCGTGACTTGTCCATGATTTGTACTAAAAATACCCGTGCCTAAAACGTAGCCTTACTTATAACTACATTCATGTCAATAGGGGTGGGGGATGGGTGGTTTGGGAGGACTGGCACCTGCAGGAAGGAAGTGTTCAGTTAAACAGTTTCAAGAATCTCCAACATATGGATGCAAACCTACAGTCCCTATCCATGTCCATACTGTACTTAGTGATATTATACTGAGTTTACATAGATGAGATGTCTTTAAATAAAACTAGATTTACTGGGTTTATGTGCTCTCCTCAATGAAGGCAAGGTGGCATAATGGGGTGGTGGTACTGTCTCTATCAGATCACAGGAAAAGATCAAGAATGTGTAGTATATGTAGCGCTAACAAGTTTAAAATAGTTCAAATTCTGAGGCCCACATGGCCATTACTATCTAGAGATTGTGTTAAATGCATTAGAAATACCCAAGACAACAGGTCCCAGCCCCAAAGACCTTGTAATCGACGTAGATGACACAAAGACCAAAATTGGAGAGCATGGTAGAGTGTGGTATGTAACACAAGAATATTTAAGCCAAGTTTGCAATGTTTTAAAAATATCTTCCTTCATTCCCCTTGCCTATTTTACTTATTTGTCTTTATTATAAATTATCTTTTTATATTTACTTTATGATTAAGAGTTTGTAACATTTATCCAACATGGTACATACAATAGATACATTTCTTTTCCACTCCCCCCCGTTTTTAATGGTTTTTATTTCCAACATAGCTTTATTAAACTAATTCTTTCCTAAAATGGTTTAGCTCTTTCCTAGGACTAATCCTTTCCCATTTTTGTAACATTTGTTAATTCTCTTAACAAATTCCTATTTATACTATTACCTACTGTTATTAATCCTTTTCCAATACCCCTACCCTGCTGACAACAATTTCCCACCCTTTCAGAAATCACAGATACCAGAATATACCATTATGATAATCTAGTCTGACCTTCTGTACACAACTCAGACTACAGGACCTCCTTGAATTCCTGTTTGAACTAGAGTGTACCTTTTAGAAAAACATCCAATCTTAATTTTAAAAAGTCACCAGTGATGGAGAATTCACCACAACCTTTGGTAATGGCTTCCAATGATTATTTACTCTATTAAAAATGTGTGTCTTATTTTTAGTCTGAATTTGTCTGGATTCAACTTCAGCCATTGGATCTTGTTATACCTTTGTCTGCAAGATGGGAAAGTCCTTTATTATCAAATATTTATTCCCTATGTTGGTATTTACAGATTCTATGGCAAACACTCTCTTTGTTATGCTAAACTTCTCTTTGTTATGCTAAACAGTTTGAGCTTTTTGAGTCTTCACTATAAGACATTTAATCATTCTCATGGCTCTTCTTTGAACCCTGTCCAATTTATCAGCATCCTTTTTGAATTGTGAGCACCAAACTGGACACAGTACTCCAGCAGTGGCTGCACCACTGCCAAATACAGAGGAATTACAAGCTCCCTATTCCTATTCAATATTCCCCTGTTTAGCCCTTTAAATAATAGTGCTGCACTGGGAGCTTATGTTCATCTGATTATCCTCCATGAGCTCCAAATCTTTTTCAGAGTCCCTCCTTCGCAGGATAGAGTCCCTCATCCTGTAAATATGGCCTGCATTTTTTGTTCCTCATTTTTTAGTGAGTAACTTCTCATTTGGACATATTAAAATTATTATTGTTTGCTTGCGCCCAGCTTGACCAAGTAATTGCTCTGTATCAGTGGCCTGTGCTCTTTCGTGTTTACCACTCCTGCAAACTTTATCAATGATGATTTCATGTTTTCTTCCAAGTCATTGATAAAACTGTAAAGATAGTGTAGGGCCAAGAACTGATACTTGATGCCAAAATGCTAGCTCGTCTACAACTTTGTCCATCTCCAACCATGTGCAACCCAGTCCAAGAACACAGATGACTCGGCCAAACCCATTTGGTCCCATGAACATTTCTGAATTTTTGATTAAATAAGGGGCAGTCCCAGTCCCACTTGCAGTGGAATATGGAGGCTAAATGGGCCCAGTGCAGGGAAATCCTCTACATTTTGTCTGTTTCAGAGGATAAACAGTTTTAAACTTTGTTTTATTTAGTATTGCTTCTAGATCTACTATTCCTCTCTCTTCTGCAGGGATCTTGAGCTAAAATTTTCCAAAGTAACTAATGACTGAGTGCCCAACTGACAGGTCTTGCCCCTTCTCACAAATCAACTGCAAGACCTGTTGTGGCTGCACTGTCTGATTCAGGTCTTTGCAAGTACAACGGTGCTTTCTAAATTATTTTTGTCTACTCTGTCATTAACATTTAATCTCCTGATAAAACTATATGTTTTTTTCTGCAGAGGTAGATGTCCATACTACCCATTCTTGTGATACTAGGGAGATCTACTTTTATTCTGTTTTTGTCCTATCATTCACTGTCTAAAGAACATTCTGACTCTTGGCAGCAGTCTCAACTGGCAGCCAAAATCTTGGGATGTTGATGACAATCATTAGATAAGGAGCGCCTAATGTTCTCAGACCCAGACCAGGGTACTACATGAAGGCCACCATAGATCCCAGAGCTTTAATACAGAAAAGTTTTGAAGTTCTGCTTCTGATTTCAGTTTACGGTGGCACATGCCATGAGAAATTTTGCTCCTGAAATTGATCAAGGAAGACTCTCAGCTACTGCAACAAATGAAGCAACATTAAAGGCATTCTGCTCTCCATTCACCATCCATCTATGATTTCCCAGAAGATCCAGCATAGTTGATTGCAGGTTCCCATGGATGAGCCAATCATCTAGAGAAGAGGCTAGACAACATCTAGATAGATACATGACTAAAGAGGCTTTTGTGCAGGCTCACATTTGGAGATTGGGAAACGTATTGGAAACAACTGCTAAACTGAATCAGAATGCCTTGTTCTGGAAATATTTCCTTGGGCTCAGAATCGTAAGAATTTCAACTAACCCGTTAGAAGGAGATATGGAGGTAGCATCTAGAAGATATATAGTACAAAGAAATGCTCCCATTTCACAACTTAAAAATGGATAGCAGAAGGATCCAGTCAGAGACTCAACACCATCACCATTTATGCTGTTCAGAGACCGCAGGGGATGTAAGTCTTGCAACCCTAGGTATTATTAAACAGAGGAAACCCGAAAAGTCACCTGCATCTGAAAATGGTCCAACATTTACAGTATAGCTGTTTTCAAGGGCAAGGTTCTTACATGCTGAAGTGTCCCCATCCCCCTGGGGTCTAAATCTTGTCAGAATATCCTCACACAACAGTTTCAAGACACTAATTCAAAGACGTGCAGATCCTCACCAACAGAAATTAATCTGTCAAATTTTTTTTGCTGATGTGTGGGCCAGAGAGACCATTCAAAACTTTAGTTTCCTCATGAACCTGTTGAGATTGCACAGGTCCAAAATGGGTCTGAGGCCCCCTTTTACTTTCGATATTAGGAAATACCGGGAATAAAACCCCTTTCCCCTGAGCTCTGGCGGAACTTCCTCCACAGCCCCCACCAATAGGAGGGTTTGTACCTGGATCAGAAGTTGCTCATGAGAGGGGTCCCTGAAGAGGGATGGGGAAGAGGGGTCGGAGAGGAAAATTGGAGAGACTATCCCATCTCTACCATGCGGAGGACCCAATGGTTTGAGGTGATTTGAGACCATGCTTGGTAGAAATGGGATAGATGTTCTGAAAACGGGAAAGAAGGATCCAGTTGAGAGGTTGGTATAATGCCCTTGGGCGCATCCTCAAAATGTCTGCCTAGGGCCTCGTGGCTGCCTGGATGACCCAGACCCCTGTTATTCGGGGATTGGGATTGGCAACGAGGTTCTGGTTTCTGTGATGCCTACGGTTCTGGTCCTGCCTAAACTGTCCCTGGTATAGTTGTGTCGTGGGTTGAGGCCTAAATTGTCTATGCTGGGTGGCAGGTGTGTGCAGAGCCAGCGATCTTATAGTGGATTGGGAGTCTTTCAGACTGTGGAGTCCGTTTTCTCCAAAAATAATGTGGCTCCCTCGAACGGTAGGTCCTGAATTGTCTGTTGGACCTCCCTAGGGGGGCCCGAGGTCTGCAGTCATGAGCAACGGTGCACTGCGATGCCTGAAGACATTGTCCATGTTGCAGAGTCCGCTAAGTCTAACGGCCCTTGTAGCGATGTCCTGGCGATCATTTTGCCCTTGTCCAAGAGAGCCGAGAATTTCGGCTTAGCATCTGGTGGGACAAGGTCTGAGAATTTGGACATTGTGTCCCATGACTTGAAGTTATGTTGGCTAAGGATCGCCTGCTGATTAGCCATCCGAAGCTGGAGCCCTCCGATGGAGTATATCTTCCTCCCGAAGAGATCCAGCTTCTTTGCGTCCTAAGCTCGAGGGTAGGTCCTTGCTGCCCTTGCCTTTCCCTTGCGTTAACAGTCACCACTACCAAGTCTGGCAGGTGGTGGGTAAACAAGTATCCATAGCCCTTGGAGGGCACAAAGTACTTTCTCTCAACTCCCTTAGCTGTAGAAGCCAAAGACGATGGTATTTGCCACAGGTTTTTGTGTTCTCCTGAATGGTCTTTATCAGGGGAAGGGCCACCCTGGTGAGTCCTGCTGGGGATAAAATATCTATCATTGGTTCTGACACCTCGGTGACCTCCTCCATCTGTACCCTGAGGTTCTGAGCAACCCAGCTTAGAAGTTCAAGGTGGGCTCTGCTGGCAGGAAGGGGAGATCCCAAGGATGTTCCTACCACTGTCTCATCTGGAGATGATGATGAGGATCCCGGAATATGGGAGGGGCCCTCCTGCCCATCCGGCTCCTCAAAACGCTGCGGCTCCGCCCCCAAGTTGGAGTCTATTTTGGTGCCGGCCATGGTACTGGTCGCAGTAGCAGCACTGTCCATGGTACGGAGTGTAGCCATGGTGCTGGGTGTGTTTTCAGTGCCTGGCACAGTACCAATCATGGTGCTGGTGGTGGTAGTGGTGGTTGATGCCTGGGAGAAATCCCTGGTTCTGGACGCAGTCCTTCTCTCAGACGTGACCAAAAAGGAGCGTACCGAGGCGGACCTCTGGTACTGGTGGTAAGCCCACGGGGTCCAGAAGGGCCACTGGGACGGCATCTGAGCGGATACCTACCATTGTGGTGGCCACGGTACCAGGGAAAAAGTTTGGATCATCTCCGCTGACTGGAAGTGCCGGCTGCTACAGTGTCGGCTTCTCCGTGACACACGAGTCAGTGTCTGATGCGAACTCCAGTGAGTCCGCGCGCGGGGACCATAGTGGGTGATGCAGATCGTTGCTAAGTCATAGCCGGCTTGCCCCTGGACTTCACCAGTGGCCTCTGAGTCATTTGGGGACTCGGGATCGGTGCCGTGACACCATGGTCTGGGGAGTGGGGACGTGTCAATGTTATCAGGTCCCGCGCCGCCTCATAAGTCTCGGGTATGGAAGGGAGGTCCAAATCCTCCACTTGAGTCCCCACTGGTGGCACCAGACTCAACAGTCCCTCCCAGGGGCCCAGAGTCGATGGGGCTGGCCGTTGAGTTGAAGGGGAGGTGGGGTCTTGCACTGGTCTCCCTCCCTTGGGTTCACATTCCCATGCACGGGAAGGGTAACGCCCTCTATCAGTCTTTCTGTGCTTCTTCTACGGGACAGGAGACTGTGAGTGGTGCCGAGATTGATCCCGTGCCGTGCTCTATGCCGGGGAATGCCGGTGCCGAGGGTCTCTGACCCCAGAGTCCTTCCTTGGTGCCTCCCGGACCGAAGCCGGAGCGCTGCTCACCAATGCTGAGGAGTCCAGTGCCGCGTGCATGGGGCTTGACTCAGACTGAGGGCGGAGAGCTGCTTTCCATTAACAGCAACTTTAGTCTGTGATCCCTCTCCTTCTTCCTGCGGGGGCAAAAGCGCCTACAGATCTTGCACCTGTCTGGGACTCCCCCAAGCCAAGTGTGGGTCACCCTTTGGCATAGGCTTCTGGCAAACCCCGCACGGCTTAAACCCCTGGGTCCGAGGCATGCCCCCGGCCCAGGAGAGGGATGGGGAAGTGGGGGAGGGAAACACCCCCCAGTACCCCAAGTCCAGAAGTCCAACTACAACAATTTTTAAAAACTATCTTTAACTATTTACAGAAAATACGCTAGAGGATCACTTGTTGAAGATGAGACACGAAATGCTCCGACGACCGCCACTGACGGTAAGAAGGAACTGGAGAGGTGGCGAGTCGGAAGGGCCGTATATGCGGCGCCATGAAAGCGTGACTCCAGAGCCGACCCGACAGGTGCTGCTAGGGGAAAAACCTTCCGGCAAACTCTGCGCGCATATACCTAATTGAAATCTATATGAGCAAGCACTCAAAGAAAAACTGAATTATGCAAAAAGAATACATAGCATGTATCATTGCCCGGAGGGACATACATGAACTCTATAGGACTGTCACTTTTCTTTCTGCCATTGTTTCACTAGGGACTACACCTCATTCCAAAGTTGTCTTCATAGTTCTTTTTGTGATATTCAAGGCAGCTATTACAGAAAGAATCAATCAATCACTGGCCTTTGGAAAAGCACATGAAGTAGTTTCTTCTGTAATTTGTTGCTGGATGTTCACAATCTAGGAACGTGAAACCCTCCTTAGTCCATCACAGCCCAGACTTGCTGATTTTCTGGGCACATTGTAAAGGCTCCCCCCCCCGCACTATTGGAAAAGCTTAGGCTGAAGGGTAGAGGGTGGTCTGATGCAAGGTTAGTTTTGTAGGTGAGAATTATTTTGGTTCTTCATAGGCAGCTAAGTGTGCATTTTGGTAACTTGACATTTAATTGCTGTAAAAGTAGACAGAGCCAAAGATAAGTTCTTCAAATTAAATCAATGTAAGTAAAAGTAGATGATTCTGTCCATACTAATTTTGTTATAGAAGGCTGTATTGGGAAATATGACTGGAGACATTCTGAAAATAGACAAGATAAGTCCTCCAGCTTCAGACAAAGTTTTTGTAGGAGGGAAGATTGTTTTTTTTTTTTTTTTTCCTGAACAGCCTAAGGGTTTGTCTACCTGGAGACATTTCCCAGCATTACTACACTGTTATAATTATACCACTCTAGTTATACCAGTATAGCTTCCTGTGTGGACACTCCTATTTGGAGTAACAGTGGTCTTTCTTTGGTTTAGCTTGTGTCATAATTACAGCGGTGTAATTATACTGGTATAGTAATGCCATTAGTTTTTCCCATGTAGAAAAGCCCTAAATTACATTGTAGCCATAGAATTACAGTTAGACAGATCCCGTTCCTCTCAGACAACTGAAAAGTGTGGGCTGAAGAAAGGCATTGAATCCTAGAAACAGCAGCACGGTACTGAGAATGCTGTGGCCTCTTCAAAGGGGCAAAGGATTGAGTCCCCAAGAGCCCAGAAAGCAGTATTTGAGTAAGACCAGGGTCAAGGCCACTTGTAAAGGAGCTATGATAAGTAATGCCAATTGAATAGGCATGCTTTCATACCCCCTCCCTCCTTGCCCCCCATAATTTATGGAAAACCTAACCCCAAAATTTAGGCTTGAGAAGCCCTGTTTTGGAAAGGCTTAGATTTGATCTCACCCTTTTTGGCTTCTGAGTCACACAATTGTACAGATGAAGCTTAATGAGTGCAAAAGAAACAAGTTCAAACATGGTCAGTCACATATGGGAGGAGGCTCAAGGAATCCAGAGTGGTTGTGGTTGAAACACAGTACTGAACTGATCTTGCAGAATTAGATAGATAAGCAGCAGGATGCATTTTCTTGAATATAGACTGTTGCACATTCTTCTGAAAACAAGCCAATGGTGTTAAAGTGGATGTCTAAGTCCCTGTGTTAAAAATTCCTGCATTATGAAACAGGCAAAGGGGGAAGGAATTGAAAGTCTCTGGCTCCCCATAAAAAATGGTTACTCACGTCTCGTAACTGTTGTTCTTTGAGATGTGTTGCACATGTCCATTGTGCTAGGTGTGTGCAGGTGTCTTCTGCCCTGGTGCCAGAAAGTCTTTTCTTGTGTCACCCAGGCCTGTGCAATGTCTCTTGTACTACCAGCCAAGGATATAAAGGGGCAGAGCTGAC
The DNA here is from genome assembly GCF_002925995.2 of Terrapene triunguis. Lineage (NCBI taxonomy): Eukaryota > Metazoa > Chordata > Testudines > Emydidae > Terrapene > Terrapene triunguis. The sequence continues at coordinate 4,250,738 of NW_020664593.1, read as the reverse complement.
CGACCCCTCCTTCAGTTCCTTCATATTAGGCTTTGAGATGATAGACTGATTCAGTGGGAAAGGAGGGTGGATCTTATAATGGACATATGCAACACATTTCAAAGAACAACAGTTACAAGAGATGAGCAACTGTTTTTTTTTTTCTTGGAGTGATTCAGTTTGTCCATTACACTAGGTGATTCACAAGCAGTTTCCAATGGAGGTGGGGCTAGAAGTCTCATCAGAAGAGGGATTGCAGAACTGCTTTCCCTGCTTCACTTCTTTCCTTGATGTGGCAGTAATTGCAGAACATCTTGCAGAAGTGTAGACTGAAGACCCATGTTTCTACTCTGAAGATGTCCATGATGGAGACGTTTCCCACAAATGCCATAGAGATTGAGTGTGCTCCGGTTGACTGCAAAGAGATTTTCAGGAGGTATGTCCTTGATCTTGTAGCACATAACAATACAGCTCGTGATCCACTTGGAAAGTCATTGCATTGTTGTGACACCTGCTCATTCATCCTCTAAAGAGACCCAACGGGCTAGGCTCTATCCAGATAAAAAGCCAGTGCTCAGAGTAAATATACTGATTAGTTGAGGTGGAAATCAGATACTATTTTGGAAAGAAATTTAGGATGTGGCCTAAGCTGTACCTTGTTCTTATAGAAGACAGCATATAGAGGATCTGTCACCAGGGCATGTAGCTCCCCTACTCTCCTCACACAGGTGATGGCTATCAGAAAGGCCACCTTTGCTGAGAGGAGTAAAAATTAGCAGTAGGCTAATGGTTCACACTGGGGAACCCATAAGAACTAATAGTGGAGTAGGGTCTCTGATAGATAGGAACAATCTTCCTAGGCCTTTAAGGAACCTGACAGAAGGTAAGGCTTGTCTACACTGGCAAGTTTCTGCGTAGTAAAGCAGCTTTCTGCGTTGTAACTCCCAAGACATACACACTGCCAAGCCACTTAGTGCGCAGAAACTACGCAGTTGCAGCGCTGTAAAAAAACCACCACCTTGCCTGGGGTCAGCCAGTTAGTGACAGTTATGTGAATAGTGGCTGTGTTTTAAATCACTGAATCAGCGGTCTCTGTGTTGCAAACAATACTGCTTCTGTAAAAATGTTGCATTTCACAGATATGACCTTCGGAGCCCAGCCTCCCTCTTTGTTATTGCCAGCTGAACGGCTGCGCAGAATTAGAAAGCAGCCACGAAGAACTAAGGAGGACTTTCTGCATGAGGTCATGATGCACTCTGAGGCCGAAAAACAAGAATTGAAGGAATGGTGGGACAGTGAGAAGAGGGGCTGAAAGGAGAATGCAGCACACCAGAACGAAGCCACAGAGCGGCTCTTAAACGTTATGGAGCGCCAAGCGGACACGCTCCAGGTGATACTAGCACTGCAAACCGATCAGATCTGCGCCTGCCCTTCCCTGCAGCGCCTGTCGCAAAATTCTTTCCCATGCGTCCCCCCAGACACCGCCAACACACTCTTATCAACCTCCTGGCTCCAGTCTATATCCACGGCATTCTACTCCTCCCTCCTCACAGTCCAGCACTGCGGACTCCCAATACCCACTGCACTCAACACTCGTCCCTCTGCAGTTTAGCCCTGCTGAAATACAGTACCCGCTGCACTCCAAAGGAGAAGGCTGGATATGATACCTGGACATACACAAATCTTTAACTATCCCAGGACCCCACCTACAGCAGGGACCCTCCCTTCTCCCATCCCTCTCAGCGCTGATGTGTTTTTTTGTTCGTCTCTTTCCTCCCATTGTTGTCTTTTAATAAAATAATTGTGTTGGTTTGAAAGCAATATTTATTCTATTAATTGAAAGCAAACAGAGCCCTGCAAAGCAACAGGCAATTTTCTTAAACCTTCATAGTGCATCATCTCTACCAATCACAATCACCCCCTAGCATTACAAGCACTGCACTCCCGAGCATAGCAACAAATATTAGTGGCTTTCAGTTTCAAATTGCTGCCTCAAGGCATCCCTGATCCTTATAGCCCCGTGCTGAGCCCCTCTAATAGCCCTTGTTTCTGGCTCTTCAAAATCAGCCTCCAGGCACTGAGCCTCAGCAGTCTAGCCCTGAGTGAAGCTTTAACCCTTCCCTTCACAAATATTATGAGGTGTACAGCACGCGGCTATAAGCATAGGAATATTGTCATCGGCCAGGTCCAGCATCCCATATAGGCAGCGCTAGCGGGCCTTTAAACGGCCAAAAGCACACTCAACAGTCATTCTGTACTTGCTCAGCCTATTGTTGAACCGCTCCTTGCTGCTGTCAAGGTGCCCTGTGTATGGCTCATAAGCCATGGCATTAAGGGGTAGGCAGGGTCTCCCAGGTCACAATGGGCATTTCGACTTCCCCTACTGTGATCTTCTGTCCGGGAAGAAAGTCCCTGCTTGCAGCTTCCTGAACAGGCCAGTGTTCCGAAAGATGCGTGCGTCATGCACCTTTCCGGACCAGCCTGGGTTAATGTCCGTGAAACGCTCACGGTGATCCACAAGCGCCTGGAGAACCATTGAGAAATACCTCTTCCGATTAATGTACTTGGTGGCTAGGCGATCTGGTGCCAGAATTAGAATGTGTGTGCCATCCATCACCCCTCCGCAGTTAGGGAAGCCCATTTGTGCAAAGCCATCCACAATGTCACACAGGTTGCCAAGAGTCACGGTCTTTCGGAGCAGGATGCAATTAATGGCCCTGCAGAGTTCCATCAACGTGAGTCCAACGGTTGACTTTCCCACCCTGAACTGGTTAGCAACGGATCGGTAGCAGTCTGGAGTAGCCAGCTTCCACAGTGCAATAGCCATGCGCTTCTCCAGCAGCAGGGCAGCTCTCATTCTCGTGTCCTTGTGCTGCAGGGCTGAGGCGAGCTCATCACACAGTCCCATGAATGTGGCTTTCCTCATCTGAAAGTTCTCCAGCCACTGCTCGTCATCCCAAACGTGCATGATGATGCAATCCCACCAGTCAGTGCTTGTTTTCTGAGCCCAAATGCGGCGTTCCACTGTGGTCAGTGCTTGTGGCGTTCACGGAAGTGATCTCGTGTCATAGCTACTACGCATGGTGAGATCAATGTCACATTCCTCTTGCCTTTGTAGTTTAAGGAATAGCTCCATTGCCACTCGTGACGTGTTAGTCAGAGCTAGCAGCATACTAGTCACCAGTGCGTGATTCATTCCTGCAGACTGAAGAGGCACAGCGCAGTACACAAACTGTTGAAAGATGGCGCCAAATGTAGACGGAAGCACAGGGATTGCTGGGATGCGAAGCAATGCATCACAGGTCATTGGGACAGGACCCAGGATACCCCGCGACCCCCTCCGCCTTCCCACAACTCTTAGCGGCAGAAGAGGAAGAGATGCTCTGTAGGATAGCTGCCCAGAGTGCACTGCTCCAAATACCGCTGCAAGTGCCGCAAGTGTGAACACGCTATTGTGCAGGCAGCTGACAGTGGGAACACACAACAAGCGGCTTCCCTTCAGCGCTCTCTGAGAGGCACTGTAACTGCCAGCACCGTAACTCTGCCAGTGTAGACATACCCTTACATAATACAGTCCTATCTGGGCATGAAACGCTGATATTGCAGCAAGGTGCACTTTGATGGAGCGGACATCCAAACCTGACTCTTTTAGGTGCAACAGTCCTAAATCTTTTGAATCATTGATTGCATAGGAGACACATTGTCACTAGCCACCCAGGAAGAGAAACCCTTCCACTTACTGAGGTAAGTAGCTCTGGTGGATGGTTTTCTACTATTAAGTAAGACATTACGCTTTATTTCCAAACAGTGTGCCTCCTCTGGGTTTAGCTACCTGGAGAACCAGGCCATGAGGTGTAGTGACAGAGTTCCAGTGCAACACCTGCTCATGATTCGGTGATATCAGGTCCTTGACTAAAGGTGGGGGTTGGGGGGGGGGGGCAGGGGAGGATTAAGGCTCCTTGATGGACAACTTGTACAGGTCCAAGTACCATGCCTACCTTGCCAGGCTGGCACAATGAGTATAATTTTGCCTCACTCTTACTTCAGCTAGAGAATTATTTTGGGAGCCAATGGCACTGGAGGATAAGCATAGAGCAGGTCCTCATCACAGGGGAAGAGAAAATGTGCTCGAGATGGACGGGTTGTACTTCTACAGGAATCCCTGATGACGGGTACATGGTTACTCCTGTTGCCATGACTCTGGCAGCTGAGTTGAATCTGCCGCATCCAGGGAGGCCTGCAGAGTAGACCTTGCGATCAGTCGACCTTCCATCAGGAAAGACTTAAACTTGTCCCTCGTGTCCTTGGGCAGCTAACTGAGGAATTTGGACGTAGCATCCCAATTTGAATAATCATAATAGGCAAAAAGGGTCTGATGGTTTGCTATACATAGCTGTAACCTCACAGTTGACTAACCCACATTTCTACCAAAAATGCCCAATTCCTTTGTATCCTTTTCTTTAGGAGTTGCTTTTGCTCTAGCTTGGCAGTGTCTCACATTTACTCCTGCCACTATCAGGGAGCCTACTGAGGGGTGTGGATAAAACTCTTTGAGGGATGAGGGGGTTTGCCATAAAGTTTGTATAGGCTGCATAACTGCCTCAATTATAAGGAGAGCAATTTCCCTGCTACAGCCAGGTGTAAAATATCTAGTTCGTGGGATTTTTCTCTGAAAGCTCTATTTATATTCCCAGGGGGACAGCAATCCTTTTCGAGAGTTCTTGGTAGAACTTAACATCATCTGATACTAGAGAAGATGTCTCCAGTACCAGGGTCTCACCTGGTGAGGCGGACGAGGTGTTCAGAAGAGGCAGGTTCTTTTGGACCTTACTGAGGCTGGTCTTGAATTGCCAATGTAGAAGACCTGCCTGAAGCAAATAATGGGCGGTTCTGATCCTCAGTGCCCCATGGGATCTTGGTACCAACATTGAGTGGCCTGTGTGGAGAAACTTCTCCCTTTTGGGGATATATTTCTGTAGTGTAGTGCTTGCCCAGTACAGACTTTGGATGCTCTGCCAGTACTAGGCAGTGAAACTTATCTTCTCAGTGACTGACTTCTGTGATGCAGCAGAGATAACAATCTAGACACTGGAAACATATCCCATGGTACCCACTAGGGCCATTGAGTTGTGCCTAGACCTGGCACTCCCATTCTTTTGACCTACTCAAGATAACTCCAAGAATGGGAACAATCCCTGGAGGATGCCCCAGATTCCCAGAAGTCAGAGATGTAGGAACCCACCAGACTCTTGAGGAGAAGCATGAGTACTCCAAAGGCCAGTGTGAAGCAGTACTGGGTAGAGTCATCGGAGATCAGGACCATGATCTACAATGGGCCTGCAATACTGGCAACAACATCTGGGGCTTACTGGTTATCAGTACTGTGTGCTGAGCCAAAGTAGCTACTGCTGGTCTCGGAGCTGGCACTGGGACCAAGGGAAGCAGCACAAGACCTGGTGTAGCTGGCGCTGTAGCAGACCACTACATGGAAGCCAACAAATGCACCATGTGCAATGGCCCCAGCAAGGTACCATGGAGCTGAATGACCAGCGAGGGTCATACTGAGCAGCTCAGTAGATCCTTCACAGCTGTGTAGGCCTCTTGAGTGGCTGACACAGAAATGGGCCTTTGTTTTGCTGTCAACGCGGTTGATGGCTCTGCTGTCTGTGCCAAGGAAGCAGCTGGTCTCAGTCTTGAAGCTCCAGCAAATCAAAACACCTGTCCCTAATGTGACCCTCACCCAAGCACTTCAAGCCGTGAGAGTGAGGGTCAGCTTGTGACATCCAGGGCAGGATTTGAAGCCAGGGACCTTGGTGTAGGCTCCGCTGGTATCAGGTGAAGCCTGGAGTTCACTGACTACTGACAGCCACAACAACAGTATAATGTCATCCAACTAAGACAGCACATTTGCAAGAGGAAATGACCTGACAGCACGCTCCAACCGCTGAAGGTAAGAAGGAACTGAAAGATCATAGAATCATAGAAGATAAGGGTTGGAAGAGACCTCAGGAGGTCATCTAGTCCAACCCCCTGCTCAAAGCAGGACCAACAAGATGTGAGGGGTGACTCCACACATTTATGTCCTCAACTTGCAGCACAAGGAAAAGCAGGGTGCAGGTGTGGCTGCCCCTGCGGGTACCGCTAGGGAAAACTGTGTAGCACTGGTGCACAAGATGCATACATACCTAGTGTAATGGACATATGCAAGAACAAAAAAGTATTAAGATTGTGGTATAAAATATTAGAGAAGAACATTCCCCTTCTTGAGAGGCAAATTTAGCATTTCTCTTCTTGAGAGGCAAATTTAGGCTTATCTGCTCCCTTTGCAGCAGAAGGTTCAATTGTCTTCTGTCGCCATCTCCTAGCAAGTGGGAACTTATCCATCTATCTGAGCCTATACAGCAGGGGTCGGCAACCTTTCAGAAGTGGTGTGCCGAGTCTTCATTTATTCACTCTAATGTAAGGTTTCGCGTGCCAGTAATACATTTTAACGTTTTTAGAAGATCTCTTTCTATAAGTCTATAATATATAACTAAACTATTGTTGTATGTAAAGTAAATATGGTTTTTAAAATATTTAAGAAACTTCATTTAAAATTAAATTAAAATGCAGAGCCCCCCCGACCGGTGGCCAGGACCCAGGCAGTGAGTGACACTGAAAATCAGCTCGTGTGCCGCCTTTGGCACACGTGCCATAGGTTGCTTACCCCTGCTATACAGAGTAATGTTGGAGAGTTAGACATACATACACTTTGAACTAGGTTTCAGGCTGTTAAACAATAAAAAGGCTAGAAGCGCCAAATCTGGTGTCACTCAGAGATTTGTTCTCAAACTAACTGAGTTTGTACTGGAATCACACATCACTACTGTAATATGAACACATGAACAATCCTTCATATTGTATGTCATTAGCCATAGTTCTGTACATGGACATCATCACTGTATTGGTATTGACCATTCTACACTGTGTCAGGTAATGTGAGCTTTAACTCGGTGTACAGAGCAATAAAACTTAAGCTCAGGATCCTGCTTTATGCCTAAAACTGGATGCCAATATGAGGAATATATTCCTGCTGAGACCTGAACTCAGGACTCTCAGGTATTAAAGCAGTTGCTCTAATACTTGAGAAAGCAGATGATCTACCAGATACCAAAAGTAGCAGCAGCAGCTGCTCTCTTTTTGACCTACCAGCCACTAGTGAACAGAAACAATACTATGAATATGGGGGATGAAATAGCATATCCATGTGTGTCTGGAGTGGCCAATGTATGGCTCAGAAACAAAATGCAGACAATGGAGCTCTACATCATAACTCCCTAGCCGCCTTCATTAGTATGGAGATGTGGTAAAGTAAAGTGTATGTCATGTCCCTGCCATGGCTAGCCCGCACAGACGAGAACAGAACTTATTAATGCTGCCAGCTAACAAGTTACTCCATTAGCTCAAGTAATAGATGTTTGTATTTGATGGTGAAGGTTCTGGAGATCAAATCCTGCTGACAACCTGTAATGGTTGTCAGTACACATGCATATGTCATTCTAACCAAAATTTCAGCAAATGCTTCTAATTTTCATTCCTTCCTTCCCTCTGCTCAATAAGAACAATTGCAGTTTAACAAATTAATGTTTCTGCAACTCTAGTTTAAAAGAAAATGAAGATAAATATCGGGTGGGAAATTTGAAGGGCAGGACAGGCAGCACTGTTTCCCCGCATCCCATCAGAGATGGCACAAGAATAGCTGGGAAACATCCAGTTGTGGATATTGTCCTCCATGCACTTAGCAGAAAACTTTCATGGCTGAACGGCAAAATGTTGGAGGAAGAGAGTTTTTAAAAGAGTAGGGAAAGACGATTGTTAGAAAGGTCATTCTAGACTGGTCTTTTTGCTACTTGAGACTTTAAATGGCAAGGAAAGAACAAACTCATGATCAGATGGCACCAGGACAGGCTATGGCTCCATTACATACTGCATTCAGTTAAAGCCCACCCTCAACACCAAGTCATCCAGATGCAACACTGGAATCACTTTCCACTACAACTTCACTGTTTTAATGTCTTAGGCTAATTTTTGTAGCTTTTTCCATGATTTATTTTGAAATAATGAAAGTAAGGCTAATATTCATGGAGTTTCATAAATTTTACTTATCACAGAAATTTTTCTATTAACACATAATATAAACAGGTTTGCTGATTTAACAGCCTCTGAGTATTATAAATCACTCAGTCTTGGAACCAACATGCAATAAAGAACTAAGATCTGGAAATGCAACCCAGGGATTGTTGGGAAGAGGAAGCATGTATTTAGAACATCTGAGAAGAAATCACCAAAATATTGATTTGACTTCCAGTAATGTGCATAACCTACAATCTCAAAGAATCTGAAGTAGGTTACATCATCTGCTCGAGGCCTCTAGCACTGTGAAAGGTTTGGTCCAAAATGATTTTGAACTAGTCACTGGCAGGACTGAGGGAATATATGTACTCTTCCACAAGCCAATCTATGCATTTCATTCCTCAGCATTTGAAAGCCATCATATTTGTGTTGCTGGGTTTCCTAACTTGCTGTTGAGAAATTTTGTAGCAGTATTCCCTTCCTTTGAAAAACTGAACTAAACAAAAAAAATCTTTTAAAAGTAATAGAAGAAAAAATAACTAGTGCATATTACTGGGGTTCCAAATCTAATGATCTTCACTATGTTTATGAGATGGGAAACAGGACTGATTTGCACTGTGGGTCTCACTCCTATATTCAGAGATGATGTACTTGTATCATAAAAGTGCATCACCCACCTCTAAAGAATGTATTTATTTATAGGAGATTCTTTGCACAGGTCAAGAAGTGTGCTATGATGGAATATAAGTGCATTGTAATGGTTACAAATACATACCCAGCCTGGAAAATATCTATGGGCAAATCACAAAAAACCAGAGCCATGGACAATTCAATGCAGAGCCTAGGTACATTCCTCCTCCTTCTCTACATAAACAGTTATTGGGTTCTGATTCAACTACAGGGTCCCAGGTTAGTTTGAAAGCAACCAAGCACAGAAATCAAGGTCTGGACTTAAACTCTGCAATGTTACATTTATCCCACACATCATCATTATCCAACTCAGACAGCCTCACCTTAGTCCATGGATGTGCCTTAATCTGAGGGAATTTGAATTCAGTGTAGTTTGGATTCATTTCTCTAATTTGTTCCCTTGTAGGCGTTCCCAGGACCTGGAAAGGGGAAAAAGAAATTGTTTACATATACTTCCGATCTACAAAGTGATAAAGGTCCTAATAAAACTTGCTTGACAATATGATCAAACTTACAATAAGGAATGTCATTTTTTGTAATGTGCAGTATGGTAGAGAGAGTAGGCATAGAGTGTCTGGCAAAACATAATTAGTCACTGGTACCAAGCAGTTTTTGCAATGCACTGAGACTTGGGGCACAACAGACTGGACAGTTCAAATTCTGCAAATTTACTTAACTGATGAAGGTCTTTCATAAAATTCAGGCATCTCTCTCAAATTCAATGATGCTTCAAAGGAGAACAGAGCAGAATTTCTCCAGATTAGGAATTTTATAAAAATAATTATTTGATGAACATCTTTAATGTAATAGGCTGTAGCTTGCAGTCTTACACCCTGATTAAGATAATGAACAATAGCACACCCGAATGCATTTTAATAGTCATGAGTGAGAGCTCTCTAATGAACTTAAAAGATCAGACAAGCATTGCTGAGAGAGGCGGAACAGATTTTATTAGATGGAGATTGATTTTTTTCATATCTAAATGCAGACAGAGAGTTAACTTACCTACACCTAACGTACAGGCATTCAATTCACGTACCTGTAGTTTAGACATTTATTCTAGGAATTCAAATATAAAAGGATCTATGTTTATATAACAACAAACAACACCACCACCACCACCAGTGTGATGTTATCTGTATATACATTTCCATAGAGAAATATGTGATTGTATTTATGAGATGATTTGGTGAGTTTTACATATCTATGAGTACATTAGTAGTTTTTGTTCAATTAACATTAATCTCAGAAAAACTTCAAATCCTTTAAGAGGGACAAAAAACTCCTCAGCAAATTTGCAAGTCCACTGCGTTTTGTTTAAATTCAGTTCCTCTGGGTTCTGCTATTACAGAAAGCACTGTGGGAGAGGAAGCCTGAAACTCAGGCACCTCTTCTGACAGACAACCTCACAGTCATGTTACAGACTTGTGACAAATCTTTTGCCATGGAAATTCATGTCATGTTGCCAATTCATCACTAGGATTTCAATTCAAGGATAAGCAGGAACATGTCTAGATGTTATGAAAAACCTCCTGCTGAATATTGTCAGTTGTATTCATGAAGTTTTGTATTATTTTACATCAATAGAATTTTTTTAAATAAGCAGAAAGTGCAAAGAGGCTTGGGAAAGAAAAAGGCATGGGTTAAATGCATCTCAAGTAATTAAAGACGGTGGCCAAAATTTATGAAAAGTGAATAGTTTTTTTTTTAAAAAAACCTCATGTTTTGATTTATTTTCTAATTTTGAGTGTGAATTTAATAGTTGTGTAAGATGCGGGACTGACTGCTTTGGCAAGTGAAATTCTCTATTTAACCATATAAAAATCACAATCCAGGGTGCAGCAATGCAAGCTTGCATTACACCACCGCCTGTCAATGGACGTCAACCAGAAGCTGGTAAAAATCTCTAAGGGTGGGGTTGCTAACAGCCTAAGGCTTGATTTGAACCACCAACTTTCGAGTGAAAGACCACACTTATAGCTGGTTGGAAATTTTCTGACAGAACGCCTTTCCATCAGAAAACACCAATTCACTGAAAGCGAAACGTTTTGCAGGAATGTATCGATTTCAACTCATCTTTTGAATGAAACCTGGCAAGTTGCTTGTCTCTCCCGCAGCCCACCTGCCAGGAGCATTGGAGCCAGGCTCCACTGCAGCCTGCCTAGTTGTTGAGAGCCTGAAAGCCCAAGAGCCGTGGCTCCCAAGCTCCTCCACAGCTCGCCTGGCAGGCTGCCTTGCAGTCAAGGATCCCAAAGTACAGTAGAATTTCACTTCTGCAAAAACTGTCAAGGTTTTGACATTATATCCTGATCAGGACAACAACTCTCCCTGCTCCCTACTTTAAAAAACAAACAAACAAAAACAAAAATTACAAAAAAAAAACCCTCAAAAATTTTCACGGAAGTGAAATTTACTTTCCTAGCTAGCTCTAGTTGCATTACACAATGATAGCCCCTCATTCCCCAAGTCTAATACGTTTAAAAGTTTCCCCAGTGTAAAACTACTTGCTTAAAGGATAGCTATTTATTTTTTCACAAAAGCACTTTTCACTGTAATGGGCTTTTCTCAAAAAAAGGTTAAAAAAATTAATTTTGCAAATCTGCTGAATCCAAGAAGTGGAGCCAAACACCAAAGCTTCTCAGAATAAATGACACTAAGCACAAACTCTTAAAGATCCGCATAAACACTACAATGGGTTTTAATTCTGCTAGATCTCAAAATATGATTAATCATAACAATTTGACTGGGAAACCTCTACAGAACACCTGTTGGTAAGTACGGGAAGCAATGGTGTGGACAATTTAGACATGAGAGGCAGGTAGGTTGCCTGGTCAAGTGTTGAGGGAGGGGAGATTGAAGTTAAGCGTACTAGCCCTTAGCTATTTAGTTTGGAATCAAAAGTAGTCTACTCATCCTCGGTGTTTTAAAGATAAATTCAACTGTTATAGATGGGCTGAATTACAGATTTGCATTTTCATTGTGCCTACTGGAATTCCCCTGAAGTTTCAGTAAGATAGAGCCATGTTACCTTTAGAAGCTGAGCTCCCATTTGGGAAATGAAAACCAACTGTATTCCTCCACCAAACCTTTGCAACCCTGCCATGTGTTGTTAGAAGCCTACCCATCTGAATTTATATGTCGTCCATGTCGTGTCATCCCCCCCAGATCTTTCTCGTGTTTCTTACATGCTATGAACAGTGAAATGGTTAACAATGTCGACATTTAAGTATCACTGGCATCCTGAGATAGCACCTATTGAAATGAATGGAGCAGTTCCCACCTCAGAGCTATTGTTTCAAGCTCTCTGCAGACTGAGGCGGATATAGCTGTATTGGTTATATTCTGAGTCACATTTTCAAGGTTTTCTTTGCAACCATAATAGTTAGACTTTTTTTAAATAAGAGCTGACACTCTGGAGATCAACTAAGGGGTCTATCCATACTCTTTAGTTAGTTCTTCATCTCTCTCTCTCTCACACACACACACACACACACACACACACACACACACACACACCCCAAGTCACCCACTGTACTTTGGGAAACACTGGGACACAGAATCCTTTACTTCCTGTCCTAACAGGGCTATTAAGTGCTTTTAAGACAGCTGCTGCATTTCCGTGATGAAATGATGCCTAAACATTGTTTGAGTAATAGTCTGTAAAGTATTTGGGAATGATAAGCACGGTCTACTCACCAACCACCAGTCCACCTGCATCCCCAGAGTTCAGTAATTTCATTCAAGGAAGTTTTAGACACTCAAAGTCTTAACACAAGACTTGTGAATCGGATCTATGCCTTTCCTGGCCTGTGAAAGAGTCATGAGCAACTGGTACCAGACCAGACCAAAATAATCAATACCTCATTCAAGGAAGGAATCTTCCCTTTCTCCTTGACACATGCAGTAGTCTGAGCAATGCCAAAGAAAAACACCCTGGACACATTGGTTCTAGCCAATTATCTCCCAGTATCAAGCCTCCCATAGCTAAGCAAGCTCACAGAGAAGCCAGTCAAAGGCAAATCACAAGCTCATCTTATTGAAGGAAATTTATTAACTTGGTATAATCTGGATTCAGGCCAGCACATGGAACTGAAACTGCTTTAGTGGCACTGATGAATGATCTCCTCCTGTCAATGGAAAGAGAGCAGACATCCTTTCTTACCCTCCTTGACCTCTCTGCATCATTAGACATGGTCAATTACGAGATATTGTTGTTTTGCCTGAGAGAGGTGGCAGGCATCCAGGGTTAGGTGCTAAAATGGACTGAGTTCTTTATGGAGGGACATACCTAACAAGTAATTATGGGAAAATGCAACTCCATCAGTAGACCCCTCGTTTATGAAGTCCTAAAAGGATCAATTTTCTCTCCAGTCCTTTTCAATGTCTACATACAACCACTAGGTGAATTGATCAGAGGACATGGACTCAAGAGCCAGAAACATGCAGGTGACATACAGCTCTACTTATCCTTCACCACACTCTAGCTATGTGGGACACAGAACTTTATCTCAGTGGCCTGTCCAAGACTGTGGAATGAACTCCCGCAGGAGCTAAAGACCATCACAAACCTCATCTTCCACTCCAAGTGCAAGGTGCAGTTCTTTGATCTTGCCTTCTCTAATGCATGCATAGCAACATGTACATTAAAAACAAAACAAACAAAAACCCCGACAAGAACAAGACACGCCACTGCACATACTTTACCCCCTTTGGAGATAAGATAAATGTGATAGCTGTTAGTCATGTCACTTAATGCACTATTGGAAGGCTCTCAGAAACTATGGTGAAGAACCTATATAGAATAGATCAACTCAGAGACCTTTGATTTAGCTTCCTCCTCCATTTCCAAAGAACCATTTGTAGTTTTAGATTATATTCCAAACTCTCTTTCAAATTCAGGTTAACACATCCTAGATGAAATTGGTGTCTGATTGGAATGCAGCAATATTTCTCTGAAAATATCAATATTCATTTGGAATACTAGAACTTCCATGCTATATACTAGGGACCTTTTGCCTCAAATCCTAGATAGCCTTGGCAGTACTGAAGACAGTTAAGTTTGCATACAAATGCAGAGACAGATACTTCCTGATACTCTTTCACATGAAAAGCCTGGATAATATAAAGTGTGTATGTAAACCACAAGGAATTAGGACTTGTCTGAAGGATTTCTGCAGTTAAATATCCAAAAAGATCTGTGATCATGTTGATTTTCCAGATCTTTCCATCTTCTCTGTGAAACATCTGTGGTTTGCTAACAAATCCATTGTGGCAAGGTACAGAGGGTCAGAGAAGTTTGGCTTACTTGCTTTCTAAGAAGCTGTATTCTCAGAAATAGGCCATAGTTCTTGAATGCTAAGACAGAGGAAGTGTGTGTGTGAGGGAATCTGTTTACTTAAAGGAGGTAAAAGCCTGACCCTTCAATTATACAGGCTTCGACACAATTGTGTAACTGGTAGAGTGATTTATTTAGCATTCAATGTATTTACTCTGCTCTCTCGTGTGTATCTAATGCAAGTATGAAAACAACTTGGTGCTGTTAACAGATTCAAGGTGCTTTCAGCTCATAGCAGCGATAGAGATTAAAAGAAAAGAAAGAAAAATAGATGAGTAAATGTTTTAACGTTTTATTTCTACCAAATCATGTAATTCAATCCCAAAATCAGCAGAACAGTTACCCCAAATGGTAACTATGTTGGTGTTCTAGATATTCAGGACATGTCCTCTAATAAAATAATACTGGACAAAGATCTGCTGAATATATCTAATACTGTACTTTGTTCTTTTACATTTTGAGTTCTAGGTATACTGGAATGCAAAATTCATAAATTAGTATGTCTGTTTACAGTAGCAATCACAAAAAGAGACAACATGTAAAACTTTCTAGTGTGTCTAAGTGACTACCTAATCTGTTTGAAAATGACAGTTGACAGAAGGAAGCAACTGCAGCTGGAGCTGAATTGGAGAGTGAATCTGAGAATGAAATACGGCTGGATGTAGCTTGCAAACAAGAGAGTGTCTCGGGGTGGAAGACAGTGGGCAAGACACCACTGTCCTTTGGGGTATCCTAATCATTCCCATCTGAATAATCAGGAGGATCATCCATAAAAGAATTACAGGAGGAAATACTCACTGACAAAGTAGATGCTTTCATAGTTCTCAAGAGAGAGGGAGTGGTGGACAGACCAGATTTCAGTGTCTTTACAAGAGACCTCCCTCTTGACAACTGATCCACAGAAGGTGGAGCCCACCCAGGCCATTATTTCAGGGTTCCTGAAGAAAAAGTGACTGACTCATGGACATACCTCAGCGGGCTTTGGGGAACCTTTGTTCATGGATACCCTACCTCCAGAAGTGTGTGGGGTCTCTCTCCCCCAGGCCCTGTCAGAAGGGACAGGCTTCTGATCTGAGAGTCCTGAGGATATACCTTGGACTCAGTTACAAGTGGTATTAGGTCCAATCCTTGGAATTTTTGGATCCATGCTTTCAGTTGGAAAAAATGCATGAAAGTGACCTACTCAATTCCACTGTAGGAAGGTGGATAAGATACCTCTCGGAAAGCAGCCACAATATAAGTATGATTGGCATTGCACAAAGAAACCAATGGTGCTTGGTGGCGACAGTGTACTCTGCATGAAGAGAGAAGGCTGCACTTCTCTTGAAATAGATGTATTCAGCCTCAAGCCCCACACCAACCTCTTCTGGAATTGAATCCTCTTTGCTAATACTACAGCTAAAACAAAGCTAAGAAGGAAAAATCAGTTGCACAGAAGTAAAGGAGACTAAAGGTGCTGAGAACTGGTGGCTGAAGGGAACTGGGGCACCAGCTCCTTACATAAACTTGCAGAAGCTAAATGTTAGGTTGTGTGACAGGGCATAAACAAAAGCCCAAAAGCTGAACTCAACACTAGGGGCTAGTCTACACTAGAAGTGCTACATCGGCGCAGCTGTAGCGTATTTGGTGAAGACACTCTATGCCAACAGGAGAGAGGGTTCTCTTGTTGGCATAATTACTCCAACTCCATGAGAGGCGGAAACTATTTTGGTGGGAGAGCGTCTCCTGCAAACATAGTGCTAGTGTTGACAGCGCTTAGGTCGCTGTAACTTGTGTTGCTCAGTGGAGTGGCTTTTTCACACCGCTGACTGATGTAAGTTATATCGACATAAGTGGTAGTGTAGATTTGCCCTAGGAGTGCACACGCTCCTAAAGGTGGGGATTTATATAATATTCACAAGAAAAAACTACTACTCTCATACTGGTTTGTTGAAAGGTGTGATTAATTAGCTGTTTACAAACTGAACCGCAGAAGAAAGGTGCTAGAGATGTGCCAAGTACTTATTAAAAGATTTTAGGATGGAGGAATCTCAACCTACAATACAATCAACTTTGAAGTAAATAATCTGAAAGGGTGACAGAGGAGAGAAAGCTACAACTCTGACAGTCACATAACATTAAGTGAAAAAAAAAAAAAGCCAACCAGAAACATGAATTTCTTTTGTTAACAGAAACAAGCACAACCATACACTAGCCTAGTAAGACGCTCCATTGCCATGGTTGACATGCACACAATTGTTCATCTTCTTATGCTGCCAGCAATTGCTGAAAGTGGGGAAATTACATTATGCAGAGAAAGAACTGAGCTGAGCTTTTTGAGGGAGGCGGTTGCACAATGGCAAGAAAGAAATGCCAGAACACTTCCTCTATGAATGGAGAGAGAGGATTAATTTTAAACCATGTCAATACTAGCAGGTGTTCTGTAGCACAGACAGCCCATCCCAATGGCATACTTTCACTCCATACAGGATCACATCCAGAAGAAAAAACATTCTTCCCCGCAATTTCTTCTTTGGTAGAAGCAACTTTTCTTTGCCATTTAGCTACTATAAATGAATGTATTTATTTTTTCAAAAACTGAGCCCAAAATAGTACCTTGATATTTGAGTGTGAGCCATGTATTATATTTGCAATCCATTTTTAACACTCAGCTCAGTAAAAGTGTTACAGACTATAAAATTACTCACTGGTTAGATTTCTGACACTTTACAGGTCTCATGTTTTAACATTTTCCTTCATGAATACCAGACAAAAATTATTCTTCCTATTCCAGCCTGAAAGGCATTGGAAGAGAGGGCACAGTTACTGTTAGTTTTTCTATAATAGGTGTAATCCTGCTGTGACTCCTTGAGCTAACTGTCCAGGTTGGGAACAAAAGAAAACTTGCTGACTTTGTCTCACTGTACATGGAGATAACTTTAGAGAAGCTCTATTAATACTTTTTTCAGTCTGGACTGCACCATTTGGAATGGATTTTTAGTAATTCTGGAATGGGAAAACCACTTTGCCCTTCATACTCTTTTATTGTAAGTGGGTTCCTGTTTAGTTACAAACTGACAAATGAAGGCCTGTCAGTATCCAGGGGTGAATGGATTAGGTCACTATCACTGTCATATTCTTCTGGAGAAGATGAGGATCTCCTTTTCTTTAAGAAATCGTCTAATGGTGATGTGGGAACTGCAGCAACAGACTTACCTTCAGATGATGAATTGCTCCTTTAAAAACACAAACTTGTTTTTATGTTTCACAGAATGATTCTCACAGGAAGAAGAAAGAACTCTTATTTGCCCTATAGTAACCATGGAACTTTGAGATGCAGCAGTCAGTGTGGATCCCACAGCAGGTGTACATGTGCCTCAGTCAGTGCCCATCAGGAATGCATATATGCCCTGAGCCTCCGTATACTCCCATGTAAGAACATAAAGGGCAGAGCAGCTGCAAACCTCATTCTGTTCCCTTGCCATGGTAGCTGAGGACTCCAAAAGCAGGGATGGAAGGTAGGTAGTGGGATCCACACTGAGTACAACTCCAAGAACTAGTTACTATAAGGTAAGTTCATTCTTCAGTGTATGTCAGTGTGGACCCCGCTGTAGGGGAGTGGCAAGCAGTACCTCCTCTGGCTGTTGGGATGAAAGGTTTTAGCTGTATCCAACGGACTGTAGTATTGCTCTCCCAAACTTGGCATCTGCCCTGACATCCAAGTCCAATGCACAATGCTTGACAAAAGTAAGTGGGTTCCTCCACATCTCCGCCTGGCATATTTCGGAAATTGACATGGTTCTGAAGAAGACAGATAATGTCACTTGTGGTCTGCTAGAGTGCACCTTGATGTACACCATTCAACTAGTAATAGCAAGATACGCCATCATATCCACTTTGATATTCTTTGTGATGAGATGGCCTGGAGATTGAACTGCTGGCTACAACCAGAAACAACTGGGGAGATAGAATCGAATTGCGCAGACTGTCAATGTAAAGTAAGGCTCTGGAAATGTCCAATAAAATGTAACTTCTCTCCTGATACAGTGTGGGGCTTCAGGAAGAAGACAGACAGGTTAACTGGTTAACTCAAACTGAACTCAGACTACCTTGGGAGGAAACTTAGGGTGAGGTACCTATGAAATGTCGTGTAGGGAGGGTCAGCTGTAAGTGCTTGGAATCCACTCACTCTTTTTGCTCTGAGTTCCAAGACATTTATGTGAAGTCCCAGGTCATCTTCTGTGGACCAGGCCCCTTGTGCTTATAGGTGGTCCAAGCATTTCTCCCCCTCCTGTCCTTAACGCATCCGCAATTAAAGTCCTTGTGAGAGAGGGGGCTGAGAATCTCATGCCTCCTTGTACAATCTCTAACCACCATTCCAGTTCTGCAAGGATGTGAGATGACACCAAGACTTTCCTGTCCATCTGGTGACAGAGTGGAAAGTAGACTGATCTAGGCCAGAGTTTTAAGGGCTATAGATGAAGTCTGGCAAGCAGTGTCATGTACATGCACATCAATGTATCATCTAATACTCCAAGTCAAGTTTGTAGTGTTATAGACAAGTTTGATTTTATCTTGAGTAGTAGTGACTGCAGTGACAGGAACTTGTCCCCAGACAGGTTCGTGCTCTCTGATCTGAAATCGATCATAGCTCCTATCTTCTAAGATGGTAGAAGAGGTGATATTTTCATAATTGAAGAAGGCCCAGTCAGGCAAACAGAGATTCTGCATATTTTAGACTCACTGCTGCCTTCTGCTGGGACCTGCCCTGATCAGTCTATCTTCCATGTAAGGGTAGATGTGGACACGCTGTCTTCAAAGGCATGCCATTACCACTGCTAGGCATTTTGTGAAGACTCTTGGTTAGGGTGGAGTGATTTTTTTTTTTTTCAGTGAATACTTTTGGCAAAAAACACAAAACAAAAACAAACAAAAAAAACAACCAACCAAAAAACCACACAAAAACCACCCGCTCGCTCAATAAAAACCAAAAAAACCCACAAAACAATCAAAACCAACCATTCTGAAATTTAAAGTTATTTGATTCAACATTTCGTTTAGAAAATGTTTCTATTTGATATTCAAAACATTTCATTTTGACATGAACACAGTTTTTAAAAATGTTTTGCTTTGGCAAAAACAGACCTTCAGTTTTGTTTCTAAATGAAAAAATGTTCTTTGGATTTTTTGGTTTGGCAACAGAATAAAAAAAAAAAAAAAATCATTTGCTCATCTCTACTTCGGGTGCCGTTGAGAGTTTGAATGGCAGCCCCTGATACTGGTAGTGATTTGGCTCTACTGCGAATCTGAAGTACTTCCAGTGGGCTGGGAGGACGGCTATGTGGAAGTATGGATCCTGTAAGACAAGAGCCATGAACCAGTGTTGAACCTGCAGAGATAGAATAATGGAGGCAAGCATTACCATTCTGAATACAAGGCTGCATCTGCATTTGTTCAGTCTCCTCAGGCTGGGAATAGGACAAAGACCCCCCCTTCTTTTTTGGGATGAGGAAATATCAGGAATAAAAGCCTCTTAAGACCCTTATACTTCTGAGCTCTCCTATGGCTCCTAGACAGAGCAATGAGGCCACTTCTCTTTGTGACAGGCTCTCATCAGAAGGATCCCTGAAGGGGATAGGGAAGGGGTTTGTGCAGGAATATAAAGAGTAGACATGAACAGAGTAGCTATGAGTGAAAGATGTCCAAACATCCACTTGTCTGATAGCAAACCAAGCCCAGTGAAAAGGGGGAAGGAGGCTCCTGATACATCCATCAAACCTGCTGCCTCTGTGATGGTGCAGGGTGAATGACTGAGTACAACGACGGACAGGCATATCTCCTAGAATTGAGGGGGTTTTTCCTTGGCAGGTATTCAGGCTACCTACTCCGGGAATAGGATAGCATCCTACTGAGGCTGGTAAGAGATAGTGTATAGATCCCCAGGGATCTTAACGTGACCTGCGAATCTTTCAGTGAATGGTGCAGTCCATCTGTTCTGCTGCTGAAGAACTCCATCCACCCAAAGAGCAGATCCGTGATGGTGCTTTGTACCTCTTTCTGGATGCCTGATGTTAAGCAGCCATTAAGACCTGCTCATGGTGACAGCCATGGGCACTGGCCATTGACCTCGCAGTTGTGTTGGACGTGTCCATGGCCCTATGATCTCATTCAGTTCTTTTCTGTTTTCCTGTAGAATTTTTTGGACATTAAAGGGATGACTCTCCCATCCCAGATAACAGTTATATTTTGCAAACAGGGCCTAGTAATTCATAATGCAGAGCTGCGCTGAGGTAAAGGAACATGCCCTGTGCCTAAAGAGGTCCAGTTTCTTGGGTTTTTTTCCCTTCAAGTTGCCTTTTGTGGACCTGGGCTTCTTTTGAAGGCACTCAGTACTCTCTTCCACAAATTTAGTTGTGGAGGAGAGAGTGGCCAGAGTCTGCCTTTGCTGGTTCAAGTAAACCCTCGATCAGGAGAGCGATCCCAGCTGGGCTTGTAGAGCTCAGTTTAATCAAATAGCTTGTGAGACCTTTCCTGGATTACTGTTGTTTTGATCTGCAGGTCTCCACGACCTGGGACAGAAAGCTCTGGAATCCTTACAGTCAACCAGTTCCAGTGCCATGTCCTCATCTAGCAACGACAATTCTTTAGGCAGGGACTGAGCTTGCTGCTGTCCCTCTGTTGTTGCCTACTCCTGGATGTCAGCATCCAGCACTGAAGTGGGTGTGTTTGTAAATTTTATGTTTTTCACTGAGATCATCATACTACATGTGCCTTCTGAGCGAAGTTTGGAAAAAAGCTGTTTTTGAAATAAAGTTTATGAATGTCTGAAAATACAGAGGGAGCGTTGGCTTATGATTAGAGGAGTGAAGCTGGAGTCAGGATTACTGGAATCTACTCTTGGTTCTGCCACTGATTCAGTGTGACTATGTGCCTCAGTTTCCAAGTCTGCCTATGGTAACAGTAATACTTATCTCATTCAAATGCATACAACAGAGGTATGGGTACTAGTCTCAGAACCCGCCATCCCTGGCTTTTCTGGGTTGGGCAACCAGCACAAACTCTCCTTAAAGTATGCATTTGCTTCTTCAGGTGATTGTCTGAAGATGGTCTGTTTCAGGAATGATTTGCATGCTACCCCTTAAACTTTACATTATCCTCACCTTCATACCTTCAAGCACCTGCGGGTCTCGTACTAATCTGCCAACTCAGCAACCTGTCAGATTGTTTTATGTTTTCTAACTGCTAGTCAAATTCTTATGAGAAACCCTCAAATTGTTCAAGGTGAAAGAGGTCTCACTTATTCTTCTATCCACTTGTCAAAGTTGTTTGCTATTGATACAGGTATATTTGTATAACCTTCATCAGCCCCATTTTTAGGCTGATGGACGTGCTTGAGCCACGCTATCATATTCATCTTGAATCTTATCAGGACAGCTTTCTCTTTAACATACATACTATACAATCCCTTCTGTTCTTTACAAGGGAATTACCATACTGGATTAGACTAGTAGTACATCTAATCAAATACCTTTTCCTGATGTTGACCATTAACAAATGCTTCAGAAAAGGGAACAAAGAAATCCCATAATGGACAATTCTGGAAAAAACTAACCCATAGGAGAAACTTCTTCCCAATCCATCATTTAGCGGCTCGTTTATACCTGATGCATGAGTGTTCATATTCCTTCAATTTTAGTTCAATCTAATGTAGGTATATTTTTAATGTGAATGTGGATTTTCTAGTATGAGTATTAGTTACAATAGTGACGAGAGGTGAAGTACACACTTTCTTTTTAACATGTACCGCTCACACATTTTCCTCAAAGGCACAAAAATGGATGCCTGCTTCTGAGAGTAGTTAGGAAATCTTCATATCCGGCTGAAACTGTGGGGATTTCCCTCATTTGTTTCCCCGCTACTATTGTGAATTCTACACTTAATTCCATCATTTCTTTCTCACTCCAACTGAAACTACATCTACGTCCCCATCCCATCTCTTGCCCTGAACTACAATGCTTCAAATAGCGCTGTTTTATTTGTAACTTCTCCAGTTCTTTTTGTTATGCTATATTATCCTTTCAGCAACAACGCTTTCTGTGTTATCAGCTCACCATGAATACTTCTCAGTCTTCTGGACTCAAAATCTGCCATCTGATTCAGACTCAGCTTGTCTTAACGCCTTGATTACAAGGTGTTTGTCTGATATGCCTTTATTGATACAGTTCCTATAGTGGCAAAAGAACTTCGGATATCTTAATTCCTATGCACCAATTCACCCACAACCAAACTTCAAGATAAAGTAATACAGAATTTCCCGAACAACTTAAAATGTCTGTTGCTTAAAGAAGAGACAGCCTTTGAAAGAAGTGGCTCAGAAAATTCTAGTGGAAGTTTAGGAGAATGGAAACATGCCTATTTGGTTCCAACTCTCATTCCCTATCCAATCATCTTCAACAACTTTCTGATATAAGCCCTTTGTTTACTGTAGCTGAAGTTTTTCCACTGGGCATTCAATACCTTCCCCTCTCCAAGGCCTATGCCAAAAGCCTTAACAACTTCTTGGGTACCAAAATCCCAAACCACTTTCCAAATCCTCTCAGATGCCAAAAGCCTCAAATGCACTCTACCCAACAAGCTACACTCTCTATCCTCTCACCCCATCCCCTTGTCAACTTCAACAGTGTACTTATGAATTGTCAATCTACCAAATTTTGAGTTGCAGAGTTTTGTATGTTCATACTGCAGGACATTCCACTATTGTGATTTGTATTTCATTTTCCCCAAGAGAGCTTCTAGAATCTGCATCTACATTTTCTTGGTAACAAACAGCATGTGGCCAGAATAATGTTCCATGGCACTTGCCCACTAAACTTTAGACATCCCTGTGAAATTCCACTCCCTTTTGCTACTAACCCAGACCATTCTCTCCTCTTCTAAGCTTCACAGAACTTGTTCCCTTAGCTGGTCAGAGAACATGACATCTAGCACTTCATCATAGTCATTGCTCTCTGGAAAAAGCAACAGAGAGTCCTGTGGCACCTTTAAGACTAACAGATGTATTGGAGCATAAGCTTTCGTGGGTGAATACCCACTTCATCAGACACATGTAATGGAAATTTCCAGAGGCAGGTATAAATATGCAGGCAAGAATCAGAATACCCCTCTGATAATTGCTCTCTAGATACTCTCTTACCACTGTGTCTTCTCAAGTGAAGATCTCAGGGTTTACTACACAGTGGAGTACATCTTACATGTATAATTGTTAATATGTATATCTAGGGGGGCATGTACCATTTTTTGATTTTCATCTAATAATGGGACAATACGATCATTCAGGATTTCCATGTCCACAGTTAGAGCAATGCTCCAGGAACCTACTTTTGCTGAGTGGAAAACCATCTCAAATACAGCTCACTGAAAGTCCAAGCTTCCAGAATGCACATTCTTCCAACTATGATAGAAAAAACTGTTAACACCTGTACTCTTTATATTCAGCTATGGATCTGTCAATTAAAAATGAGGATAAAATTTATGAAAGTGGTGTTTAAAATCTGTACAAGATCTACATGCAGTGACAATTCTATTAAATTGTTTCCTCTTCTTCCTTTGTGTTTATACTAAATTGAGCTAAACAGAATCATCTCAGCCAGACTGAATACATGAATCCCGAAGAAGAGCTCTGTGTAGCTCGAAAGCTTGTCTCTTCGCCAACAGAAGCTGGTCCAATAAAAGTTATTTCCTCACCCACCTTGTCTCTACATGGATTCTGTACAGTTATGAGTCATGGATGAACACTTCCTATACTGACTGGCTGATACTGTACAAATAATGAAAAATAACTACACAAGCATTATGCCAATCCATGAACTCTGGCTGGCAGACAGCCTGTCAACCAGAATACATCTTTCTTCTAAATACTATATTTCCACTTGCTCAGAACCAAGTCAATGGCAAGGCAAAGCACACCCATTAACTCTAGATAGATCTGTTTTATTGAAATAACCAGATTTCTAAGGGAGCGAGATATGACTTTTTGGACTATGTCACCCTGATGTACAATTAAATGATCTTATATTTACATAATATCTTTACTCCTGAAGAAACTATATATTGATATACAAACAATAATCATTTCATTGATGAATAAAGTGGATTAGGGAGCAGACCATACTAGCTGTTCATAACAGTTTAGGGCAAAGTGTGAATACCACCATATTTATGAAACTACAGGGGGAAATCCAGGGACCTAGCCAAACAGGGATTCCAGAGCAAATACCACAACTTTTTGCAAGCAATGCTTTGTACCTTTAATGATCACAAATGTTTGCAACTGTAAATTTTACATCTCATACAAAAGAATGGCATTGTGAGAAGCACCACACCACACTAGGACACTGTTTCCGTACAACTTAAAAGGAACCTACCACTTAAAGAATCACCAACACTTCTTGTCAGAGTCTCCCAAGTTTTCCTTTGAGGTTTCTCTGCAAGTACCCAGCTTAAACTTGCTTAACTTGTGAGTTATGACATGTTCACAGGCTAAGGTGCTACAGGGCAGCAGGCAAATCTGTTCCTATCTAGATTTTTACTTTTTTCTAATTGTGTTACAGGCTCTGCTGCTAGCATCTCCTATTAAGATTAGTGGGAAGCGTCGGGCAAAGATCCTGTTTTCAGTTGCTTATAACATGACAAAACTAACGGTCTGGGCTGAAATTTTCCATGCCAGGGGTCAGCTGCAGGCCAATCTTTTTTGGAAAATTTCAGCCAAAATGGTTCAACCATTTCCAAGAATGAGGCTAGGAAAAAATAGGTTTTGCTCATGTTAAAAAATTGAGATTATTTTCCTTGAAATGCCTTAAGACCCCCATGCTCTGAAGTATTTTTGCTGTCACCATGAAAATCCACCTAAATCTCACTGTTACAAGCCACTGAAAAATTGCAGTTTGCATATGCTCAGAACAGACTTTGATTTTAGCAGCTAAAATCTGTGAAGACTGAATTCTCTCTGAGCACATTAGAGCCCCTCACAGCTCAAAGTGCTGACTAAACTGCCAGTGCACCAGCCCTACAGGCTGAATGACCATGCTCCATCACTTACCAGCTCCTACCTATGGCCAGACTGTGCAACTGACATCCCCACAAGAGTGACTGAGCATGCTCCAGTGCAGGGCTAATTGGAGGTGGGGGACAGAAGCACTTCCCCTGTAATTGCTGCTCCCAGCTGCTCTAGGCTGGGCCAGGCAGAGTGAACAGACTGGGATAAGGAGCCAAGGATGAGGTAAGAGGGGAGAGAGATTGGATGAGGCGCCTGGAAGCCAGTGGAGGGGAGAGGAGAGATCACATTAGAAACTAGAACCTTAATTCTAACTTTCAAGTGATTTACTTTGCAATCTTAATAATGTTCTTTTAACCTAGTTTTTGTGTGCAAATTATCTATGTTCAAGGAGCGAGGTGGCGACCCAAGAGTAACTTGTATTCCATACCTTGATTATTTCCACCAACTGATCCACACCACTGTCGCCTGGAAAGATTGGTTGTCCAAGTAACAGTTCAGCCAATACACAGCCTGCTGACCACACATCTGAAGAGAAAAGGGGGAAAAGTGTTTCAGTTAAAGATGTTATATATATATCATATCAAATTTAACCCATTTAATACATTACTCTGTGTTTGGTTCTGTACAAGATACAATTAATCAAGAGCACTCAGCCT
>NW_020664593.1:4203891-4224921 GCF_002925995.2 Terrapene triunguis | reverse complement strand
AGAGAGATAAGATGTATCAAAAAAGTCCATCAATCAGTACATATTAAAACTCACCCACCCACAGAATATATTAACTGAAAGATTAGTGATTACTCATATCCTACTAGTGATTACTCATATCAGATCTTTAGTCATGTTATACATACCGAGTGTGTAAAGACATTTTCTACCAAAGGACAGGTGATGCTTTTTCTTGTTTTTTTAATCTAGGAGCACAGACTCACTGTTGTGTCATTTTATATATATAATTTACATATACGAAAAGATGAATCAGAGCTGCAAATAATGCTAGCATTAAATCAAAGAGAATTTGGGTTGTGCAAGGACAGCAGTCTCAGACTGTATTGGCACAAAATTTAAGCTCCAAATTTCACCCACTTTGAAATGGTTATATTGGAATTATAAAATTTATGAGAACTTTCAAACTTCAGAAACATTTACAAACATTATCTGAAGAATTCTGTTGGGGAATCTAAATTCTAAAAATCCCCTCTTAAAATATCCACCTTTCCCTCTAAAGTATTTAATGTAATCATAACTGTTAGACAGCAAGACGATATGCTTTCTGCTTGTGTCCCTTCTAGAGCTGGAATTCACTATTCAAACCCAGTTTCCAAAACTGTATTGACATTGAAGCTCTTGCACAAAGAAGAACATATACAAAAAGCCACAGCAATTTTAAGTTCAAGTAGAAAAACAGTAGGGAAATTAATGGAAAAAACTGAGGAAGAGAACATACTCAAGAAAAGATCTATAAGGGAAGAAATTCTATTTTAAGCTTCTAAGACAGTATATACATTGGAGATTAAACACAAAGTGTAAAGCTTAAAAATATATTTGGCATCCCAATATCTTATACTGTTTTTTATTCCACGAGCAATGTCTTCAAAAGTGCCTAAGGGACAGGCTCTTTTGTAAATTTTACCCATATTGCATACGTATGACACACCCATGCCGGAAATGCAGTTTCCTCTGAGGTAGAAGGTGACAGCAGTTTAGAAGCACACAGCAATGTCTTAACAGTCTCAGTCAAAGTGAATAAAAATTTCATATGCCGCATTTGGGGGACATAGGTAGATGTAATGAAGTTAGAGATGGAACACAGCCATAACATCAGGATTAACCTCCCAACCTTTGTGAAAAAAATGCCATGTGGGCTTCAATGGCCAATGACAAGTGATCAGGAACATCTTAACGCTCAGCTGAAAGACAGCTGTGCTATATAAATTTACAGTTTCTTCTCTCCTCCTAATCCCATCTCCCAAGCAGTGGGACCAGAAAAAGAGGCACTCAAGGTTTGACCCCTCCCCAATCTACAGAGTGGAGCCCTGCAAACTAGTTAGCTGGACTATGGAACTATCGGGTATGTGGTAGAAGATGGCTTAATGAATTCAACATCAATTGTCAATGACTACTCACCAATTTATCTTCAGTCACATACCACGTGCTGCAACTAGACCTTAGCTACATTCCAGATATACAGAATTATGATGACTTGTAGCAGATGTTTTCCTTTGGGCTAAACATCACTGTACTTAATTTTTAATTACTTACAAATAACCTTAGGGGTGCTGCAGTCAGGATGTGCCCATGCACTCTTGATTGGAGATTTTTGTCAGAAGTGTGGGTCTGCACTTGTGTCCTACACACCCTCGTGCTCTGGTACAAGGGTATATAGGGCAGGCTTGCTGCTGTTTCTCCAGGTCCTTCTCAACCACAAAGTCCAGAGAGTATGACTCTGAAGCTGAAGGGAAGAAGGGCCCAAAGGGGAATGGAGAACCCATAGGAACAAAACATCTAGAAGAACTCCAGTTACTGTGCAAGGTAATTACTGTGCAAGGTAACCTCTCCTCCCTATGAGTGCTCCACATCAGAAGATTCACAAGCGGTACCCCAATTATGGAGGAGGATGCTGAGGAGGTAGATTCAGTATGCACTGTAGAATAGCATCACCGAAGGCCATGTCAACTCTAGAAGCATGGACAATAGTAAAATGCTGGGGAAAATGCCCTTACAAATGTCTGAGATGGATATGTACTTCAATAAGACCACAGAGATACACCAAGCCTTAGTGGAATGGGCAATCACCCTCCGTGAAAGAGGCACCTCCAAGGCTTCAAAACAGGTCAAGATGTCACCCATTTCAACAATCTCTGGGTGGATACTGGGTACCCTTTCATTCTTTCTGTGAAGGAAACAGACTGCGAGAAGCCCTGAAGGACTTAGTTATATTGAGGTAAAAGATGAGATTGCTTCTTATACCCTGTGTGTGGAGATTCTCGAGTAATGGAGCTTGGAGTAAGACATCGTTAGATCAGTGTCCTGATTAATGTGAAATTCTGATGAAACTTTAGGTAGAAAGCAAGGGCGGGGATGCAATATCACTGTTTTGTGATAGAACACTATGTTCAGTGGATCAGCCATAAGAGCTTCTAGTTCTCCTATCCTTCTGTATGAGGTACAAAGTCTTAAAGGACAAATGAAGATGAGAACAGCTCCCCATAGGTTCAAATAGGACTTTTCTCAGGGCATTGAGAGCTAGTTAAGGTCCCATGGTGGAGTAGGTTCTTTAATAGGAGGTAAAAGGTTAAACAGACCCTTAATGAATCTTGCAATGCTCAGATGAGCAAAGACTAAAACCCCTGAACCGAGGGGTGAAAGGTTGTAATGGAAGCAAAGATGAACCTTGACTGAGCTAAACGATAAACCTGTAGTTTGTAGCAGGTAATTGAGAATGTGAGAGAGGAGAGAGTCGAGAGGAGATATAGATTGTTGTGTATGCCAGGCTTACAAACGTTTCCACTTCTGCAGGTAAGTTTTCCTTGTGGCAGGTTTTCTACTCTTGGGTCTCTGGAGGGCAGTCTTGTTCTACATCAGAAAGCCATCTAGGGGCCAGGCCTTGATGTGGAACCATGAGAGGTGGGGGTGGGTCATGGTGCCCAATTCCTGGGTGAGGCAGTCTGCTGTCAGAGGAAGGTGAAGAGGTGATGGCAGGGACAGGCAAACTAAAATTGGGAACTCTCTCTGTCTTGGCCATGACGGTGCTATGAAGATGGCTACCAATCTCTCATTTCAAGTATTCAAGACCTTAAGGAGCAACAGCTTTGGGGGACAAGCAAAGAGCAAGACCAAGAACAGAGGCCAAGGGTAAGGAGGGCATCTCCCAAGAAGCTGGGACTATGCCCTCTCAAGCAGAAGCATCTGCATCGGACAATGTCACAAAAAGATCTACATCCGGGGAACCCCAAATGAGAGAAATAACCTCTGAGGTATTGACAGCCACTAGGACAGTGTGTACTTGTTGAGGGACGTAGGCAGACCAGAGCCAAGCTGGAATACATCAGGAGTGTAGTCTTGCCAGGGATGTTACACATTTACTGGCTGCCACATGACCCAGGAGTTGGAGAACTCCTTGCTGTGGTTTGTAGCTCTGTTGTAGCATGGTACTGAGGCTGGACATCATAGCAAACCTATTCGTGGGCAGGCATGGCTTGATTATAATGGAGTCCAAAGTGACTCTGATGAAGTCTATTTGTTGTACAGGTCTAAATATAGACTATTCCAAGTAGAGGTGGAAGCTGGAGAAGTGAAAGAGGGATAAGACCTTGTTGGTTGCTGATGGCACCCTGAGAAAGGAGCAACCCTTGAGAAGTCAGTCATCCAGGCAGGGAAAGACTATTATTCCCATCTAATGAAGATGGGCTGGCGATAGCTGAGAGAACCTTTGTAAAGATCCTTTGCACAGTCAAAAGTCGAAGGACAGGATCCAGTACTAGCAGTGGTCCTTGCCCATGACAAATCGTGGGAAATATTTGTGGGAAGAGTGCATAGCTATATGGACGTATGTGTCCCGGAGGTCAAGGAAGACAAACCAATTTCCCAGCTCCAAAGAAGAAATTATCACGGGTAAGGTTACCATTCTGAACCACTGTGAGAGGACGAAGTCCGGAGGTCCAGATTTGGTCGTCTTTCTCCTCTTTTCTTGGGAACCAGGAAGCACCTAGAGAAGAACCTTTTCTCAGGACTTTCTCAAGGAAGTCCAGTGGAATGGGTTAGATCGCCCCTAGGAATAGGAGAGATTGTACCTCTTGTCTTAAAAGACCCTCGTGAGAAGGATCCCTAGGACAGGGATGGATGGAACTGAACTGGATGGAATAGCATGCTGAAACCATCTCCAGGATCCACCTGTCCAAGGTGATCAACTCTCAGGCAGACAGGAAATGGGAGAGATGATCCCCAACAGGCTGGTGACAGGCTTGGTGTAGAGTATGATCCGAGGATTGCTTGTGACCCTTGACCAGTGGATCACAAAAGCTGTTCAGAAGAAGTTGCTGATTCTCATGGCACTAGAGAAGACAGCCCTTTCTTAGAAAAACTAGGTTTCTTTCTGGGTGGTTCAGCTGATCTTGTAGTTTGAAAGTAAATTGGGCAAGACCACTATCTGTGATATGCTGTATTTTTTTTTGGTCATATGCGTGTAGATGCTGAGGGATTGCAAGGTCTCCCTGGCACTCTATACCATGGCCTGAGGAAGATGGTACAGAGGATGACGACTTTGGGACCATGGTCTTGGAGGAGTCCTTGTGTTTAGAAGGCTCTGATTCTGCTACCGACAATGGTGCCGCTCGAGATTGCTTTCTGGGAAGCTTCTCAGCACACAGTCTGCTGAAGATTTTTTTTTTTTTTTTTTTTTTAAAGGTGACTAGGACCTTTATACAGGGGAAGAAAAAGCCTCAGTGGTACCCATACCAACATGTGAGATCTCCTTATTCCCAGATCAAGAGGGTGACTTTATCCTTTTCAGAGTCTCTCTTTCTGGAGAGTGGGGTCTCTTCATTTTAGATAATCTTGAAGACTCTAAAGGGCTGCAGGGTCTTTGGTGCGTTCCCCAGAGTTGAGCAGTTGAGGCTGGTGTGTGTGTGTGTATGTATGTGTGTGTGCATGCGCGCAGAGGGACTTGGACCTTGTGACTCTCAGAGAGTGTTCCATAAGAAGCAGTTTCAATCTGTCCTCCCTCTGCTTTCTGAATCTACTTTTGCATCTGAAGCAAACCTTGCCCTTGCAAGGCAGCTGGAATGCCCATTGCTGAGAGGAAAGGACCCATGGTAGTCATGGCAGAGTTTGAAGCCTGGGGTCTTGGGCATAACCCAGTAAGAAAGGACAGGCAGATGTAGAGGGCCGAGAGGAACACAGGCCCTGACGGGGTGAAAGGATGGGGCGGGGGGGGACGGAGACACCCCCAAAAGCATACAATTGTGTCAAATTAAAAAGTAAAAATGATAAAAATGAAATAATTGTATTAAAGAAATAGAAACAAAGTCAGAAAGAGAAAAGTCAGCAGGCTGCATAGCTAGCTAGGGGACACTGCGACATGCAGTCTCATGCTACAGTTGGTTGAGAAGGAACTGGAGCAGCAGAGGGTCTTCCCGTCCCTATATACTCTCACACCAGAATACAAGGGTGCATTAGGCACAGACACTGCTTACAAAAATCTCCAGTGTATGGGTACAAGCACATCCCGATGGGAAATACCCGTAGAGATAACTTGAAGAAGAATCTTGGTACATGCTGTAGTGTTTTATTGTTCTATAAAACAGTCTGTTCTCAAACAAATTTAATCCAAAACAGAAACCATACTAAATAGTGTGCGGTAACTATTCCACAACTGAAGCCTCTGCAAGGGAACTTATGATGTAACGCCACATCAAATACTAAAATACTGTTAAGGTTTTGCAGCCACTTGTAAAGACAGATGCTCTCTTGGGAAAGTAGGCTTGCTCTTTCACAAAGATTTCTACAAATCAATTATTAATTCAATGCAAATCTGCCTTGCTACACTAAAAGTCACTCATAATCAATCAACGCTAATAGGAGACTCAGAAAGCCTACAGTTGTGTTAATGGCAAGAAAAAAAAAAAAAGAAGAAGATTCTCTTCAGACTTCTGCCTGGCTTGAAAACAACAAGGGAACTAATATTCCATATCCCTCGTGTGTGTTTAAATGAGATCACTGGGAAACAATGTTCACACTATATTTAGTTGTTGTTTTAAATGCTCTTGTAAGAAAGTACCTCTTATCTGATAATTCTCTGGTCAGTTTATTACCATTCCTGATTGCTGCAACCCCACTGAAGACTGATTCAGGGATATGAGAAACCTTAAAGAATTCAGCTTCTGTTATCCCTATAATATCTGGTTTTACTCCCTACACCAACAATTCTCATTCCTCCATTTTGTTACCCAGGCTCCTTGCATTGGTGTACAGATCTCTTAGTTTTTTCTGCTTGGCTTCGCCCAGATTCCTTGCCTGTTTAGGTGAAGTCATTCTACTATCAGTACTGCTTACCTGTTAGTGCCATTGGTATTGACACGATCTTTCCTCTTGATGTCCAATCTCCTACCTTCTGTTGTACCTTTCTCCATTGCTGTATCCTGTCTTACTTGATTTTCCTGGGGCTCAATATCAGAATCAGGCATGGAGATTACATGAGTAGGGCCCTACCCAAATTCACAGCCATGAAAAACATGTCACGGACCGTGAAATCTGGTCTTGTGTATGCTTTTACCCTATACTATACAGATTTCATGGGGGAGATCAATGTTTCTCAAATTGGGGGTCTTGACCCAAAAGGGAGTTGTGGCGGGGGGGGAGGGAGAGTGTCACAAGGTTATTTTAGGGAGTTGCGGTATTGCCACCCATACTGCTGCGCTGACTTCAGAGATGGGTAGCTGGAGAGTGGCGGCTGTAGGCCATGAATCTAGCTCTGAATGCAGAGCTGCCACCAGCAGCAGTGAAGAAGGATGGCATGGTAAGGTATTGCTACCCTTACTTCTGCACTGCTGCCTTCAGAGATGGGCAGCTGGACAGTGGTGGCTGCTGACTGAGGGCCCACCTCTGTGGGCAGCAGCGCAGAAGTAAGGGTGGCAATACCATACCATGCCATCCTTCCTTCTGCACTGCTGCTGGTGGCAGCTCTGCATTCAGAGCTGGATTCATGGCCTGCAGCCGCTGCTCTCCAGCTACCCATCTCTGAAGGCAGTGCCACTGCCAGCAGCAGTGCAGAAGTAAGGGTAGAAGTACTGCAACCCCCCTACAATAACCTTGTGATCCCTCCCCCAAACTCCTTTTTGGGTCAGGACCCCTAAAATTACAACACCTTGACATTTCAGATTTAAATAGCTGAAATCACAAAATTTATGATTTTTAAAATCCTATGACCATGAAACTGACCAAAATGGACCGTGAATTTGGTAGGGCCCTATACATAAGCATCTCCAGACTGCCCCTGAATTCCTAGTTTAAAAGCTCTTTAAAGTCAACCTCCAACCCTGAAGTCTGTTTCCCTCCCTATTCAGGTGGAGTCCATCCCATGAGAACACTCCTCTCTCCATGAAGGCCTCCCAGTGGTCAAACATCCCCAAACCTTCCTTATAGCATCAGTGCCTCAGCCATCTGCTGATCATCATAATCTTGTCTTGCCTTCGCTCTCTAGGGACAGATAGAATCCTACTGAAGATTATCTGAGACTCCATTTCTTTAAGGTTCTTCCCATCCTGGCATAGTCTCCCTTAATTCGTTCCAGTGAGAATCTAGTAGTATCATTTGTTCCCACGTGAAGGACATCAGTGGATTCTTTCCTATTCCCATTAGGAGCCTCTTCATCCTCAGGTCCACATCTTGTATCTTAGCTCCTGGAAGACAGCACACTCTTCTGTTCTCTGGATCGGCTCTAGTGACAGGCCTGTCCATTGTTATTAGGGAGTCCCCCACCGTGTAGACCTGCCTCTTCCTGGTGTTGGTGCAATTCTCCAGCCTATCTCCTTCTATTCCTTCTGGCTACAAGTCCTCTTGTCTTTTGTTCTCACTTGTCACCCTCTATTATCCAGGGGAGCTGAACTTGGGCTCTCTCCATTGACTCTTCCCCTCTTCTTGTAGGGCTAGCCAGTCTTCTCCTTCTTCCTTGCCGTCCCACCTTCTGTTACTGCCTGCTGTGCCTCTTCATTTTCCAACTCAGAAAACTTGTTCCTCCGCTGTATTTCTTCACTAGCCTCAGCTTCACTTCTTCACTTTCCTCTACCTTGTTCACGTAGTCACATGCTTCCACTGGCCACTTTCCTCATCCAGCATTCTACCCTCACAGTTCTCCAGTCCAGCTTGCATCTACAAGTCCTGAGTTTTCCCTTCAGTCTCCTCTTTCCTTCCTCAATCATCTGTTCAAAATTCCAACGGTTTCAATCTGCATCTCCAAACCTTGGATCTTCTCTTCATAGAATCATAGAAAAATAGAATATCAGGGTTGGAAGGGACCTCAAGAGGTCATCTAGTCCAACCCCCTGCTCAAAGCAGGACCAATTCCCAACTAAATCATCCCAGCCAGGGCTTTGTCAAGCCGGGCCTTAAAAACCTCCAAGGAAGGAGACTCCACCACCTCCCTAGGTAACGCATTCCAGTGCTTCACCACCCTCCTGGTGAAATAGTGTTTCCTAATATCCAACCTAGACCTCCCCCACTGCAACTTGAGACCATTGCTCCTTGTTCTGTCATCTGCCACCACTGAGAACAGCCGAGCTCCATCCTCTTTGGAACCCCCCTTCAGGTAGTTGAAGGCTGCTATCAAATCCCCCCTCATTCTTCTCTTCTGGAGACTAAACAATCCCAGTTCCCTCAGCCTCTCCTCATAAGTCTTGTGTACTCCAGACCCCTAATCATTTTTGTTGCCCTCCGCTGGACTCTTTCCAATTTTTCTACATCCTTCTTGTAGTGTGGGGCCCAAAACTGGACACAGTATTCCAGATGAGGCCTCACCAATGTCGAATAAAGGGGAACGATCACGTTCCTCGATCTGCTGGCAATGCCCCTACTTATACAGCCCCAAATGCCGTTAGCCTTCTTGGCAACAAGAGCACACTGTTGACTCATATCCAGCTTCTCGTCCACTGTGACCCCTAGGTCCTTTTCTGCAGAACTGCTACCTAGCCATTCGGTCCCTAGTCTGTAGCAGTGCATGGGATTCTTCCGTCCTAAGTGCAGGACTCTGCACTTATCCTTGTTGAACCTCATCAGGTTTTTTTTGGCCCAATCCTCTAATTTGTCTAGGTCCCTCTGTATCCGATCCCTACCCTCTAGCGTATCTACCACGCCTCCTAGTTTAGTGTCATCTGCAAACTTGCTGAGAGTGCAGTCCACACCGTCCTCCGGATCATTAATAAAGATATTAAACAAAACCGGCCCCAGGACCGACCCTTGGGGCACTCCGCTTGAAACCGGCTGCCAACTAGACATGGAGCCATTGATCACTACCCGTTGAGCCCGACGATCTAGCCAGCTTTCTATCCACCTTACAGTCCATTCATCCAGCCCATACTTCTTTAACTTGGCGGCAAGAATACTGTGGGAGACTGTATCAAAAGCTTTGCTAAAGTCAAGGAATAACACATCCACTGCTTTCCCCTCATCCACAGAGCCAGTTATCTCATCATAAATAATCTTCCATCCGATCTATCTGGCAGCACTTCATACAAATGAAGCATCTTTCAGGCACATACTCCAGGATAATATACATCTTGCAGCTTCCACATCAAATCATCTTCATTCTCTTCCATTCCTTGAGTGACTACCACTGCTGCCTCTGTACCTGTCAAACTTCCCTCTCAAACTTCTGTCAAGAAAAACCACCACCACCACAAGCCCACACATTCTCACTCCCAAACTCTCCTTACAAAACTCCCTTGTTTTCAGCTTTGTTTGCTGGCTCCTGTGCTGCTCGCTGGCCAGCCCCTTGGCTGCCTTTACAGGCCTCCTAATCAGGCCTCACCCGTGTCTCTCTAAATTAGTTAATAGCAGTGCTCTGTGCACTACTCCCTGGACCTATTTATATTTAACTAGGACCATTTAATAACTATAAAATAATACTCTAATAGTTGTTCCCAACTGATTTACAACTTTATCTATCCAACAGATAACCCTCTCACCTTCTATATCCTTATATTTCTAGAAGAGAGAGTTTTTCAAACATAGTGGAACCCCAATTTTATTAATTAAATGGAGATAAGAGTTCAGAAAAAAGTTTATAAAACATCTCAAAATTACAGTAGGTACAGTGTATAATTTATTAATCATTCAATAACAGTATGCATAACAAATGAAAACAAATGCATACGGTGTGCCTGATTTTTCTTTGAGAGAACTGCATCTCTTCCTTGCTACCAGATCTGTCTTTTCAAACATGCACAGCTGATTGAATGTTGGCTGGAGGACTGAAGTCACATGCAGTGGCAGAAAACTTGTTCATATACTCCGCCATTCATAAGATAGATGTTTATAAAATCAAGATTCTACGGCACTATATATTTTGTTTTCTGTTTGCAATAGTAAATGGAATTAACCATGGCCAAAAGTGGATGTCAAACTGCTGAAATTGGTTAATCAATAAGGTAAAATATGCCCTTGAGAAAGAATAGGAAAACGAGGTAGCAATCTTAGTCACATATAAGGAACAACAGTTGGGACTAACAGGATCCTAAGGAGAAGATATAACATCAGGTATTTTTTTCCTATAGATAAGAATATCAGATGGTATTTTCTATAGGCCCTCTTAATTACTACATAGTCCATAGGCCAGTGACTCTCAAACTTTCTTACTGGTGACCCCTTTCACATAGCAAGTCTCTGAGTGCGACCCCCTTTATAAATTAAAAACACTTTTTAATATATTTAACACCATTATAAATGCTGGAGGCAAAGCGGGGTTTGGGCTGGAGGCTGACAGCTCGCGACCCCCTATGTAATAACCTTGTGCCCCCCTGAGGGGTCCCAACCCCTAGTTTGAGAACCCCTGCAGTAGACCAGAGCTTCTCAATCTATTTATCATTGTGGGCCACAATGTGTTATCTGGGCCGCAGGTTGAGAACCATAGCGCCCCCCTCCAACCACCCTACAGACCCATATGCCCAACGCCCCCACCCAGAGACCCCTCCACAGAGTGGGAACAGGAGCGGAGCCCCAGACGCAGGGCCTGCCGGCAGGGCAGGGCAGCCCCAACTCTGGACCCCACCGAGCTGAGCAGCAAGGCAGCTGGGACCCTGGACACCAGTGGGCCAGGCCAAGCGGCTGGGACACCAGACTCCACCACGCTGGGCAGACGGGACCCTGCTGCGCAGGGCCAGGCGGCCTTTAGTATACAGCTGTGGCCCAGCTGTGTGCTGATTGGGCTACATGCAGCCCGCAGGTTGAGAACCACTGCTGTAGACTACACAGAAAGCATAGACTCCTATTAGTCTAAACCATCAAAAACTAGGCTGTCATAGAAATATTACAGTAAATGTCACTTATTAGATGACCATCATTGTAGCTAGCCAAGTATGTTATAACTAATGAGAAAAGTTAATTAAATATATTTTTTTTTGACAAACAGTATTACCCACACGCACAATTTAACCCACAAAGAGTTCCTGTAACCTATTTTTAAGATTAAGGTTAAGATTTTCTGTTCTTGAATCTTTGCAAATTTCAGAGCTTCATTTTTTATTATATTTATTTAAGATAAAGGTTTTTGTTCCTTTAATGTTCTTCATGGTTGCAGGATATAGAGTAACTTCTCTAATACCTTGATCTGAGTAATTTTCTTGCCTTTGAAAGTAGTTCTGTCATTGTAAATATGTGGAGAAAAAAAAACTTTTCCCCATTTGAGTAAGAAAGATCTTTTTCATGACAGACTTTAAAATAAAGACTGCCTATCTTCAAAATTAAGTATGTGGCTAATTACAGGTTGGGATGAAGGTTGTCTTTTGCCACCATATTTGGCACCCAATGGATTCTATCTATTCATTAGTTCCTTTATAACATTAGCTCTAGTAGATGAGAGATTCATTTTTAAAAAATAGCTCATTGGATCAGGATTCCCACTTCTTCAGGGAGACTGAGAAATTATATACTGAGTTCTATTTTCAATATCTTCAGCTTTATTCTCTAAGTAGATAACTGATTT
The DNA here is from genome assembly GCF_002925995.2 of Terrapene triunguis. NCBI lineage: Eukaryota > Metazoa > Chordata > Testudines > Emydidae > Terrapene > Terrapene triunguis. Next base: position 4,212,935 of record NW_020664593.1, on the reverse strand, counting down.
CCACGAGCTGTGGACACTAGCTAAATCACAGGGTTTTGCTGATTGCATAGTTCTACCATCTTGTCTGTCTTAGAATCATAGAATATCAGGGTTGGAAGGGACCTCAGGAGGTCATCTAGTCCACCCCCCTGCTCAAAGCAGGACCAATCCCCAGACAAATTTTTGCCCCGATCCCTAAATGGCCCCCTCAAGGATTGAACTCACAACCCTGGGTTTAGCAGGCCAATGCTCAAACCACTGAGCTCTCTCTCCCACCCCTTCTCGATATGCTCCACCACTCTTTTAGACCTGTGAGTTTTGATTTCAGATGCAGCAGAAATTGTCTTAGTGCTCAACAAATTCCATGGAGGTTCAGACAGCTATTTCTGTGTTTTAATCAGGTGAGGAAACAAAAATTAGCACACGATCGTTGATCTTAAAGGGATTCAGCCAGGAACTCTCAGAAACACTGCTTAATTGCTCAATTCCTTCTTTTGGGTAATTGCTAACAATTGAATAAGTTTTCTAATTTCTGGCTGCAGCTGACTATGTGCATGCTCTTTGGAATTTTAGTTCCTATTTAACTATAAATATCTTGTCATGGCAACAAACATTATAGTTTTCAGGCTCTTAAAAAGTCTGCTCTCCTACCAGATCAAAAAACTATTTACACCCTTAATTCCCTGCCTCGTATATAACATTACAGCAATTGTAATATTTTCTCACAATTATGCAACCCTGCTATCAATATAGCAAACACATCATGACGGGAAACCCCTCTAAAAAGGTTCAGTGCTCAGATCCCAAAATTTGGATGCTTATCGAAACCTAAAGAGGCTTCATCCAGGCCCTGTAACTGTACAGACATGAACAAACATTTGCAGGCCCCGATTCCCCCCACCTATAATGATGCTACAGCCCTACTCATTTTTATCTAGTGCTATTTGGGATAACGAATAGGAGTGCTTCTTTCTCTGACATCTTCATGGGCTATAATAACCTTACCCCTCTTTCCCTCCACCCAATAATTTCCTCCATCCACTATGTATTTTCCCCTTTCCTCATCCTAATAGGGTCGCCCCCCACCCCCTTTCCTCGGTCATCTAGTGCTCTCTCTCTCGCTCAGCCTCTTCAGAGGCCTGAACTAGGATGCAGTGTTTTGTGAATGTGTGAATGGAACTCCAGGTAGCTGCTCCACATATATTCAGTATCTTTTCTTCTTGCAGGGATGCTGCAGAGGCAGCTTGTGCTCTCATGGAGAATGCCCTTACCTCATCAGGTATAGGGATATGTGCTAATTAGCGGCACACAATGAAGCACCCAGATATCCACTTAGGATATGTCTAAACAGCAATAATACACCCACATCAGGCCAGTGTCAGCTGACTCTGGCTGGCGGGTCTATAAAATTGCATTGTAGACCTTCCGGGCTCCAGTCTGAGCCTGGCTCTGGGACTGCGTGAGGGGGGAGGTCCCAGACCCTGGGCTCCAGCTTGAGCCTGAAAGTCTATACAGCAATTTTACAGCCCCACAATCTGAGTCAGAGTCAGCGGACGCAGGACAGCCATGGGTGTTTTATTGCAGTGTAGACATACCCTTGTCTTCATGACCTTTCTGCTGTGGCAAGAAACAGCTGTGGTGATTTTTGATAGGTTTGGTCCTTTGCACGTAGAACAGAGGCACCACTGCCATCGAGGGAATGAAGTCTCTCTCCTCTCTTCAGCAGAGGCATGGATTTTGGGAAGAAAACAGGTAAGTGGACAGTTTGATTGATATGGAATTTCAGAAATAACCTTGGGGAGGATTTTTAGGATAAGGCGAAGGGAGACCTTTTCTTGTGAAAAACATTATATGGTGGGTCTGTCATGACGGCTTCCATCTCACTCACCCTTCTGGCTGAGGTAATAAGAACTAAAAATGCAACTTCCATAGACAGGTGGGACATGGAGCGTATTGCCAAGTGTTCAGATGGTTGTCTGGTGAGTGTTGAAAGCACAAGATTGAGGTCCCATTAAGATGTAGCTTTGAACACAGGTGGAAAGTCCTGACTAAACCTGGCATGAATTTCACTGTTGTTGGGTGAGTGAAAATGGAACATCCATCTAGTGGAGGAAGGAAGGCACTGATCACTCTGAGCTAACGGAAAGACTTGAGTTTTTGTTTTTTTAAATCAGGAGATAATCTAAAATGACTGGGATATTTGAAGAGCTTGGAAAAGGCTGATTATGCCAAGCAAAGTAGAGAAACATCTCCACTTAGCTAGTTAGCAGGTCCTAGTTGAATCTTTCCTACTTTGAGTAAGAATAGTTTGGATAGGTGCTGAGCAAGAATGTTCTAGTTCTGATGCCCATCCAAATATCAGGCAGTGAGGTGGAGTGGGTCTGGATTGGGGAGTCTGATTCTTTCCCCTTCCTGGCAAGGGGCAGATCCTGATAAGAGGACAGACTGACATTCTCAGAAGCTCCAGGAACCAAAATGGTTTGGGCCGGTTGGGTGCTCAGAGAATGCTTGGGACCCTGTTGTGATGGATCTCTCTCAATACTTGTGGTAGCAGGAGAACAGGAGGAAAAGCATATCTGAGTTCATCAGTCCATGCCATCAGGAGAGCATCGCCCTGGGAGCCATGACCCATAGCTCCTCTGGGACAATACAGGGGAATTGTTCATTTGGAATGCGAAGAGATCCCATTGAGGCATGCCCCACTGAGTGAGTATTTCGCTCAGGACGGAGCTGTGCATCTCTCACGTGCGATCACCAGAGAAGTGTCTGCTCAGGTTGTTTGCTAAAGAGCTTTGAGCACCTGGAAGGTATGTGGCTTGGATGGTGATGTGGTTTCTGATGCACTTGTTCCAAAGCCTGACCACTTCTAGGCAGAAGGGAAGAGATCTTACTCCGTCCTATTTATGTAAAAGACTGTGGTGATGTTGTCTGACATTACTTGGACATGGAGTGAACGCATAAGGGGGAGAAAAGCCCTGCATGCCAGGCGCATTTCCCTTAGTCCCAGCAGACTGATGTGCAGTCTGGCCTTCTGTGGGGCACAGGTACCTTGTACCACATGGGCGTTCAGATGAGCACCCCAACCCAGAAGGAATGAATCTGTTATGATGGTGGCACTGGGGGCAGGAGTGTTGAAGGGGAAGCCTACTCTCACTGGTTCTGGATTCAACCACCAGGTATGAGAGGCGATGACCCTAGGGGTAATCAGTCACTCTGGTGCTAAGGTGATCCTTGCCCGGTGAGTAGACCAACCAAAGCCAGACCTATAGGCATCGTAGATGAAGTCTGGTGAACAGTGTCACAAGTCCATGAGGCACACACTGACCGTAAATCCTTGGTCGGCAAGTAATCTGTGTTATCAGATTGTGCATTAACTGAAATATTTCCATGGGGCGGAAAGCTCTTGCAAAATGGGGTCCAGTGTCACTGGATAAATTTAATGTCCATGTAGGTGTTAAAATAGACTTTTCTTTCTTCACGCAAGTGCCCAGTGCTGCTAGAAGATGGAGCAGGAACAAAGTCATCAACCTGACCTACCTAGGAACCAATCGTCAAGACCTGGGAAAACTGTGTAACCCTGATGTTTCATTTGGGCTTCCACCGCAGAGAAGACCTTTGTGAATACTCTGGATGCTACTGCTAGTCTAAAGGGAAGGACAGTGTGCTGTAAATATTCCTGATCCACTAGAAACCAAAGGAACTCTCTGTGGGACAAATGAATATCTACATATCCTTCATTGAAAGCTGTGAACTATGAATTTCAACTTTTGAATACAGCTGGTTCAGTTGCAGAAGGCTTAGACCCTCTGACTTTTGTGGGACTAAGAAATAAAGGGAATAAACCCTCTCCCTCAAGACTGAGGTGACACTTGTTCTATTGCCCCTCATTGGAGGAGGGAGTCTGCTTCCAGTTAAGAATCACCTCATGAGAATGGTCCTTGAAGGGGGGCTGGTAAGGGAGTTTGCGAGGAGGAAGGAAAAGAAACTCTATGGCATATCTTGATGGATGTGATTAACCACCTCTACCACCAAGGTCCCGGGGTGGGTAAAGAGGTGTTCGTACCCCTTAGATGGCACAAAGTATTTATGGTCCACCCCCTTGGTGGGATAGATGTGGGTGTGTGCCACAGCACCTTGGTGGTATTCTGTATAGTTTTAATGAGGGGCAGAGCCACCCTCGAGGGCCCTTCAGGGGCCAGAATACCCACCATGGGATCCGTGTCCTTAAAGACCTTCTCTGCCTGCAAGTTCAGGTTCTAGGCCGCTCTCCTGAGTAGGTCCTGATGGGCCCTGGGGTCTATAGCAGACAATGGGGTGCAGGTCCCTGCCACCACCTCATCCGGGGAGGAAGAGGACAACACCCTGGGTGGCACTAGGTCTTCCTGACCCTCTCGCTCGTGGGAATCCACCCACGTGGTGGCACCTTGAGCGGTGCAGGTGGTGGCTGCAGTGTCTGGTGCCTCGGTCACTACGGTGCCGGTGCCCGGGTCGGTACCCAGTCTTGAGTGTTGGTCGGTCTGGGCTTCTGTATCCCGACCACAGGGAGGTTCCCGGGTGACAGAGGAAGCTGATGGAGACATCCGAGCCTCTGACACCACCGACAGGGACCTGGAACCGTGCCCCTGGGCTTGGTGGTAGGCCTGCAGTGTCCAAAAGGTCCACTGAGTAGGCCGCTGCCACTGAGGAGGCCAGGCGATTACAAGCACCGGCTGCCCTTCATCCTGCCTCAGGCAGTGCTGGGAGAAGTACCAGCTCTGCCAGGATACGTAGGAGTCAACCTCTGACTCCGAGGAAGTCCGAGCATGACCAGGGCGGTGCAGACCTAGACGGTGCTGTGGCAAAGGCGAGCAGTGCTGCAACATAGTAGGCTTGCCTCCATGACGGACAAGCGCCAGTGCCACTGTCAGTGCCGTCGTCGGTGCCACTGTCAGAGGCAGAGCCCAGGCCAGCGGGGCAGGAGACTGTGCTGTCATGGCGATTAGGTCCCTTGCTGCCTCCAACGTGTCCGATGTGGAGGGAAGATCCAGGTTCTCCTCCACTCCCCCTGCACCGGGGAGCCCACCAGAACCAGACTCAGACTTCCGCAAGAGGCCAGAGTCGATGGTCCTGGCATACGCGGGCCCAAAGTTGGGTGTCCCGACATGGGATGCATCCTGCTGGTGCCCACATGCTCCGTTGTCTTAGTAGGAAAGTGCCCCCTGACGCCCTCTTCTTTTTGTGCGGTGCCTCACACTGGAATTGGTTCTAGGTGCCGGGACTCCTTAGACGAGTCCTTTCTCGGAACCATGGCCTCCCACACCGAGGCCGGCGCGCTACACACCGAAGTGCCTGGTCCCACGCCACCTGGGGGCAAAGGGCTGACTCCATAGAAGGCGTTTCAGCTGAAAGTCCCGCTTCTTTTTTGTTCTGGGCTTAAAGCCCCTGCAAATGTTACACCTGTCGGACTGGTGGCCTTCTCCAAGGCACTTGAGACAGGAGTCATGTGGGTCTTCCTTGGGCATGGGTTTGAGGCAGGACCCACAGAGCTTGATGCCCTGAGACCGAGGCATGCCCCGGTCCCAGGGATGGGATGGGATTGGGGGCGGGAGGAGGAGGGGAAGGGAACTGCCAATGTAAACTTAACTAACTGTACTACTAACTAACCACAGCTATACAAACTATTTACAGATAGAGAAGAAAAGAGTCCACTAGGGAATCACTTGCAAACGCAAGAGAGGAGCTGCTCCAACGACCATCACTGGTGTTAAGAAGGAGCTGAAGAGGCGGCGGGTCAGCAGGGAAATATATACACCGCCGTGAAGGCACCGCTCTAGGGAGCTCCACAGCCAACCCGATGGGTAGCACTAGGGAAAAATCTTCTGACGATTGTGCACGCAGCGCGCACACTCCTACTTGGAATGGACATGAGCAATCACTAGAAGAACACAAAGAATTATTACGCACATGTGGGCCAATGGACACTGTTTCCAGACAGGCACATGGCACACATGCCCACTCACGTGTGGAATATTGTAGTGAGGCGGCCTGGCTCCCGACGGCCCCTGAGAGAGAGGAACCAGAACAGGCACCCAAGTGGGCGGAGTCACTGCCACCTGTTCCCGCCCCCCGGAAGTCAAGGGGCGGGACAGGAAGTATAAAAGCCAGGCCCCAGCACTCAGTTGGAGCCCAGCGGTCGGAGAGGACAGACGCTCCTGCTCGAGCTCCTGCTAGACCGAGCCTGCCCCAAGCCAGGTACCCTGACGCCGACGGACCGAGCCTCCCCAGAGCCAGGTACCCCGACGCCGACGGACCGAGCCTCCCCAGAGCCAGGTAACCTGACGTGGACCGCCCGAGCCTCCCTCGAGCCAGGCACCCCGAGGTGGATTGGCCGAGCCTGCCCCGAGCGCGGTACCCCGAGGAGTGGCCCGAGCGTCCCCCTGACCCGAGACTGGAGGAACGGCCCGACCTAGACAGCCCTCAACAAGCCGAGGAGCCCATGGTGTGGGACCCCGCTGCCGAGCCCAGCGATGAGCAGGTACCCATGGAGGGGGAGATGGAAAGTAGCCCGGGGGTAGCTGACCCCAGTCTGGATACAGCAGAGGAAGAGCTAATGTCGGTGTGTTGCGGTCAGGACCCCACCGACACAGCAGCAGACTGACTGCCGCTCTTAGGGCCCCGGGCTGGGACACAGTGGAGTGGGTGGGCCTGTGTCCCCCCTGCCACCCCACTTACGGGTGGCAGCCTCCCTCTCCAGCCAGCGCTCCAGCATCGTACCCTGAACTGTTGTTTAGTGCCCCGCCCTGACTCAGGGCCTGGGTTTCCTGACTTTGTTAGTGCTCAGCTCCTGCTACAAGGTTCTGAGCCCCCTGAATTATTGTTTATTGCCCCGCCCTGACTAAGGGCCTGGGCTTCCTGGCTTTGTTAGTGCCCAGCTCCTGCTACAAGGTTCTGAGCCCCCTGAACTATTGTTTATTGCCCCGCCCTGACTAAGGGCCTGGGCTTCCTGATTTTGTTACTGCTCAGCTCCGGCTACACGGACCTGAGCCCCCTGAACTATTGCTTGTTGCCCCGCCCTAAGTGAGGGCCGGGCCTTAGCTATGGGCTTTATTGAGGCTCAGCCTGCAGGAAGGTTCTGAGCCCCCTGGACCCTTGTGTGTTGCTCCGCCCTGAGCTAGCGTGTGGGCTTATTTGACTTTGTAATTGCCCAGCTCCGGCTGCAAGAACCGGAGCCCGGAACGGGGTTGCTGCCCAGCCCTGATGGAGGGCTGTAGCTCCTTGCAGAGGCCGTATGCCTTTTGTGTAGCCCCTGCCTGAGAGGCGGAACCCCGAGATCTTTAGAACCCGAGGACCAATTTGGACTGCGTAGTGAGGCGGCCTGGCTCCCGACGGGCCCTGAGAGGGCACGGCCCCCGCACCGGACTATTACAAATATACATAGGGACCAGCACTTGAAGAAGAATCTGAAGAGTCTGAGAAGTCATCAGAACCACAACAGCTCTGTTTATACTCATCTATCACAGTATCCCTGTCCTTTTCAATTAACAAATAGATTAATCTAATATTACGAGTCATTTCAATTGTAACAGGTTAGCACATACTTATTTTCAGCACTGAAAATTATTACTTGATGAGGTGTGGAAGGAAACCACATCTCAGTGTGGCAGCTGGGGCTCAATGCTTTACCTTGAAAGTGACTGCTCACAAAAGTCTCATTGCCAGCTGTCTGGTCTAGCACACCCATAGGAGATATTCTTCAGAGCCTATCACTCTCCCTCACAACTTCAGTCTTTTTCCTAGAGAGTACTAAACTACCCTGTGACCCCTTGGTTTTGGATAGCCACAACAGAAGTCTGTGATATGACTACACAGATCAATCTTTCCTTGCCAGTGGCTATAAATGTTCACTCTGGAATGCTCCCAATCCCCCGCTAGCACAGTGAGTGAGGAACTGCACTAGAGACTCAAAGGTTCTAGCTACACTACACATACAACTGTGTTTTTGTAACCAATACATGACAAATTCATCTGACCTAGCTACAATACACAAAGTTGTGCCCACACAGCAGCATTTTTCACAACTATCATGTTTGTACATTCACCCCACTACACTTCCTGACTGTATCAGTACGTTCTTGGAAAATCAGGGCAGCTCTCCCATAGTACCTCTGCAAGGGTCAGAGTACCCGGAGGACAAGCACACCGAACACAACTAGGAGCGTGGGGTGCAATATACTCTGGGTTGCCCGCTGACACAGAGAGCTGTAAGGAAGGTGCAGCCACGAAACGGCATACACAGTTAAGGGATTGAGTCTACACCGCAAGGGGGGGGCCGAGAGGGAATCTCTTGCAAAATGGTTACAAGAAGACAACCACCTGACAGCTAAACTACTTGTCAGGGCAAAACCCTGTTAGTTGCCACGGTTACTAAGTACTGGCCATGTCCTTGTAATAATAAGCCATGTTTACAGCTGACTCAGCTGCTATACCGTTAAAAATTCTGTTAAAAGTTTTAGTGTAGGAACACTTATTCACATAACACACAGCTTCATTACTAACCTGTTACTTATGTACCTTTATCCATGTTGGCAACAATTATTATTTTAAAGACTAGAATAAGTAATTGTCTAATTCTTTATTTAAATAATATAATCAGGTCTGTTGGATGATCTACTGAGGCATCTAACTGTAATAAGAATCAGCACCAAAACAATAATTATGTATACATAAGGCTACGTTTTAGTCATGGGTATTTTTAGTAAAAGTCACGTACAGGTCACGGGCAGTAAACAAAAAACTCACGGCCCGTGACCTGTCCATGACTTGTACTATATATTCTTAACTAAAACTTGGGCTGGGGGTGCTCTGGAGGGGCGGCCTGGGGTGTGTCACAGGTGCTGGGGGGGCAGGGGGAGGGGTGGCCCAGGACCCACACTGGTGCTGGGGGGGGAGGGGAGGGCTGACAGCTCCTAGGGCAGGGGCCAGAAGCTCCTAGGGCAGGGATTCTCAAACTGGGGGTTGCAAGGTTATTACATGGGGGGTTGTCATAACTATAAAGGGAAGGGTAACAGCTCTCCTGTGTACAGTAC
>NW_020664593.1:4202052-4203881 GCF_002925995.2 Terrapene triunguis | reverse complement strand
TAAGAGATTGTTTATATTTCTTTTCCTGATCTCTATAGTCAAAAAAGACCTGTCTTGTACCCAAACTTAGATTCTCGTATGTCCAGGTCAGTCATCATGACACTAAATAGCTAACTGGTAGACTACAACCTAGATACCGAAAATAGGCAGACTAGAACACGTTAGTTACAATGCAGAATATCATAACCAACCGCTGATGTGGGTGTGATGCATTGAGACTGGACTGTTGCTCTTGTGCCACCATTGTGTCATTGTACATTTGTCTGCTCTTTATGTACAGATTCACATGCAGAGCTACAGAAGGGGTCTGAGAAGCACATCGGAACAGGAGCAGTTCCAATGGTTGCTGCATTATATCGTGTTACTGTAGCTGCACTCAGGAGTACCACTGTCATTCAAGAGTAGCTGATGCCTCATGGAAAACCTTGAAGAAAACATTCTACTCCTTAAACATACTTCTGGTCATATATTATTAAATGCAATAAAATAGGTTAACATAACATTAAGCAGGACCAGTTAAAAGTCAAAGTGCAAAAATTAAGATTCTGATAGCAGTATTTACTTGATTTTGTTGCCCAGATTGTATGCTTACAGGATCCAGTCTATCCTAGCAAAAAGACAGGGTTATGCTACACGATCAGTTAGAAAAACAGGAAAAGAAAACATGTACATATGTATAATGTGGTCAAATTAATGCTGTTTTTGGAAGTGCTGGAGCATTTCCTGACTTTTCTGTTATTTAAAGTGTGCAATATTAATGACACATTAATGACTTTTTTGAAAGATATGATTTAATTTTTTCCTCTTCCCTTTAACAAAAACGATCTGTGCTTTTATGCTGGTATGTAAATAGTTGCACTTTGGCTTTGAAGTTCACTCCTCACTGAAGCCAATGAAGAGGGGAGGGTGAGTTCCCACTTTTGCTGTTGCTGTTTTGGCTTTCAAGAGTTTTTGAGCTTGGCAGCTGTGTATCTGTTTACTTCGTGGTGAAGACTCTTAGCACTGGGTTTAAAAAAAAAAAAAAAAGCAGATCCCACATGTGTAGTATTTTGCAAAATGCAGCCAATCTGGAGAAACTAATTTTTCAGGATATGCCTGTATTTTTAAACTTTTTCCTCTCCATGAAGGTAAGGATTTTGGGGGTGGGGGGGCGGCATTTGAGGTGGAAGGAAGCAAGGATTTGCTGTGTATTATTTTTCAAGTTAAATGCTAACAGTCAATTTCATGTAGATGGTTTTCATATTTATCAACCTCTACAACAGCACTTACAAACGAATATTGTTTAGTGTTTAACCTGCCCAGAACTCCAAAAATTTTGCATCGATTTGGTTCGAACTTTCAAACAAAAATTCGCCTCCAAAGAAAAATCAAGCATGGAAAACATTACCAAGCAAGGACTTCAGAAAAGGTGAGAGTTCTGAAAAGCATTGTCATGTAGAAAGACTTTAAATGACAAGTGTTTTTCAGCGTTAACTAGAACAGGCTCTCTTAGTGGCGCCTACAATATTTGTTTCATTACAGCAGAACATTTGCCAGAAAACAGAATATTAGTTTCCCCAGAGCGCGTCTGCACCTAATGCTTGTTCATGAATCCCCTGTGATCTCATGTGTGGTTATGTCACATACAGATGGATCACTTCATTTGGGAGAAAAGTAGCGAGGGTATGTGCAGTCTTTAGAAACTAGGGTTACCATATTTCAGCAAGCAAAAAAGAGGATGGGAGGAGCCCCGCCCTAGCCCCGCCCCCATCCTGCCATAGCCCTGCCCCTCCCACTTCCCGCCCCCCTCAGAACCCCCAACCCTCCCCCCCGCTCCTTGTCCCCTGACT
>NW_020664593.1:4168944-4192052 GCF_002925995.2 Terrapene triunguis | reverse complement strand
CCCCCCGGACGCTATTTTTAGCTCAAAAATCCGGACATGTCCGGGGGAATCCGGACGAATGGTAATCCTATAGAAACTAAGTGCTTGTATTTCTACTGGATTCATCACAGGTCTAAGCAAAAACCGTGGGTGCTGCCTGTGGCTGTCTAGACTAGGAAAAAAGATTTTTTTTTTTTAAATTACGTTAGCTAACCTGTTTAATTAGTTTTTAAACACCACTAAGCACTTGGTGTATGACAGGGCTTAACGCCTTTAAAATATGCTAACTGGTTACAGTCAGTCCTAGACTCTTCCCAGGCTTGACCATGACCACCTAACATTTTTAAAGGTGTTACATCTTGCCTACACTAGGTACTAAGAAACATTTTAAAATGTGATCACTAGTATGTTTTTAAAAGCACCTCCTTCTCCTGGTGCAAACAAGGCCCATATGAAAACACTCAATCACTTGGAATAGACATACGAAGTCCTCAGATCAGGAAGCTTGAGATCTGAATTATGACCCCTTTAATGCCAGCCCACATACAGCGTCCCCATGTATTCTGTGATTTAGAAACCAAAACTACCAACATTGTTAACTATTTCATTGCTGTTCATTTTAGCAGAAATCTATTGCCGCCTATGCCTCCACAGGTACCAGAAGCCCCGAGTCTTCACTCTCTGGCTAACGAAAGTGCCAGCTTCCTTGACAGCTTCTATGATGCAGTTATTAGTTATCTAAACAAAAAAAATAATCTTTGACATTTTGAAAACTTGAGGTGTGGGGACAGCATAAAATAAGTTGAATATCAAAATAAACAAATAGGGTTATTACATGGATTATATTATTCTTTTTCATATTTGATTTAAATTGTTGAGATTTTTTTATGTCCTATAAACTACACAGATCCTTGCCCAGAGTTTTTCCAAGACACCAACACCCAAATCCATTTTCTTTATTATTAAAAATATTTAATAAAATTCAACCAAACACTTGAGCAAGAAAACTGCTCCACTGAAATTGTTTGGACAGCTCAAAAAAAACCCCAACTGTTTGAAGTTTGACTTTTAGCCAAACATGAATAACTTCCCAACCCACACTGAAGTCTAGAAGCGAGAAAATCATGTAGTGATAACTTCAGAAACATGAACGGACATGCATTTACTTCAAGAACAATCTTTGACCACCTATAACCAGATCCTCCTTTCAAGGGTCACACTTGAGCACTTTGGGACAGTTATAAACTTATTTATAAATCTATTTTGTTCACAATAAAAGCAATCAAAAACAGTGCAGTCAGTACAGAGTGCAATACACAAAAAGATATACATACCTATACTGGAGGTATAATCGGTGGCTCCAAAGATCAACTCTGGTGCCCTGTAGTACCGAGAGCAGATGTAAGAGACATTAGGCTCTCCGCGAACCAGCTGCTTTGCACTAGAGAGAAGCAAAACAGAGATTCTCCTTTAGTGTCAGAAGATTTTACCACACTTCAGCACAGGCAAACGTAGTTATTTCTCTCTCCCCCTCCCCCCATTTCCAAACTATTCTGTATTGATGCTGTGATGTTACACCCCATATTCTTCATAGAAATATTGTTATATGAATATGGCATAACTAAGATATGCTTTATGCAAGATGCCTCATGTACGATATCAATGGAAAGGTTATGATTTACTGAATGTGATTATCCAATTTATATGCTTGTGTCATTTCTGCATCTAAAGTTAGGAATATGGACTATGTAACAATTACAACTGGGTGTGAATTGGGAAGACACCCACCGGACAACAGGTCACCAGATTTGATGGGCCATTAGGAAGAAGCAACAAGACTGTGAAGATACTAATCTTTCTCCTTCCTGGGAGGCGTCCTGGGACATAGCTGTGACACTACTAGGTCAGGTGGTCTTGTCACCGGATACTAAACATTATCTTGGACTTCTTGTAACTTTCCACTAAAAGGAGAGGGGGGGTCAAGTTTGGGAAACAAAAGATCTCGTCTTATGTAAATCTTATTTAAGGGTGGAGAGGAAGGCAAACGGGACTCTCCTCCATTGCCTACCCAAGAATAAGGAGTGCTGAAAGAACCTGAAGGGACAAAGGAACTAACCTGAAGGGAAAGACAAGGGTGGGTCCAGTCTGTAAGAAGAAATAACTGGAACTCTGAGCTACAGAAACTCTGCATCCTGCCTAATTCAACATTTAGGGTGAGAAATTACATTTTGTAACCTGTTTCTTTAGTGAATCAAGCTTAGTTTGCATGTTTTGTTTTATTTGCTTAGTAATCTGCTTTGTTCTGTTTGCTATCCCTTATAATCGGCCTTTTATAGTTAATAAAATTTGTTTTATTATTAAACCCAGTTTATATAATTTCTAACTGGGGGGGAAAAGAAGTAGTGCCTATCCTCTCTTCACATTGAGGAAGAGGGTGACATTTTATGAGCTTACGCTGTGCAGATTTTTCTATACAGTGCAAGACAGTGTTATTTTGGGTTTATCTCCCAAAAGGGTGTGCATGTGAATGCTGGGGGAGCCCTCTCACACACAGCTGACTTCAGTCTGTGTCTGCAGCAGGGTGTGGCCCTACCTGTGTGTGTGCTGCAAGAGGCCAGAGAGCCTAATTCAGCAAAGCAGGGAGAGGGAATCCAGGCTGGTGGAGCAGGAGAGGCTCAGTGAAACCCCAGTACATCAGGTAGCATCCCGGACATGGGGGTCTAACCCATTACAGATGCATGTGACAAAGTCTTTTTTTTTTTTTAAACGGTCAAACCAACAGCCAGTTATCTTATAACACATTGGCCATGCCAAAGGACATCTTGAGCACAATCTAGCAGACAAATAGGTTCATATTCCTGGATAACACTATACTACTTTGCTGGGTGCAAAGATTTATTTACAGAGGATAAAGGCTTGACAGAGTCTGGTTCAGTCAAATTTAGTCAACTGTTGAGGTTCAAAACCCCCTACCACTCACTCACACCTAAATATCACCTTTCTTTATGATCACATCAGCACTCCTTTGGTTCTATACTGCTTAGGAAGGCATGGTAGGTTATTTTTATTTTTTGCAGTGGGACGAATAGGAGAAAGAGCAGACTGCAGGCATCTGACAATGGGCTCTGCCCTGACTTAACATTAAGGCTTTGTCTGCATTGCACAATGTCCATCTGGGCCCTAAACTACTGCAGAATTGCCTCTGTCAAAGCAGCAGTCACCTCAGGTAACATCCCCCCACCGAAGAAAATGAAGGAACTCAAGAAGTTTCATTTGCAACATCAGGCAATGAACATATCTATTACCTACTGTACTCCCACAGCTTTAGCTGATATAGATGGAAAACATTATATGGGGTGGGCAGCAGAAGCAAAGTGTGAACCACAGTAGCTTTTAGAAGATATAAGAACATGAGAACAGCTGTACTGGGTCAGACCAAAGGTCCATCCAGTCCAGTATTCTGTTTTCCAACAGTGGCCAATGCCAAGTGCCTCAGAGGGAATGAACAGAACAGGTGATCATCAAGTGATCTATCCCCTGTTGCCCATTTCCAGCTTCTGGCAAACAGAGGCTAGTGCTATCTACACTTCAGTATAATCATATTTTTGTAACCAGTTTGTGCCACACAGCTGAAATGATTAAAACAAACATAGCTGAGTTATGCCCACAGCATCTTTTTGTACAACACAACCATATATAAAATCAAGGGACAATAGGACAAACTCAGATCCAAATGAAGATTCCCCCACGTGGCAGGGCACTGAGTTACTACTACTGCTGCTCCAGTTGCTCTAAAGGCACATCAATGTAATTCATACTAATTATTTAGATTCTAAATAAAAGGGTTTTGCAAAATTAAATAAGTAGAAATGTAAATTTCCAAAGCCATGTTTTCAATGTATACTCAAACATTATACATTTTGTGTTTTACTGGATATTTGACCACTCTCGTCCTAGATGCAAATCTAGGGGTTTATCTCCTTCCATACATTTTCTTCTCCCTTCCCAACTCATCCTTTAGTTTTCTCGATCTTTAATTCTCCTTCTGCAGTCTCCTGGACCATATGAAACCCCAATGTATATTCTTGAGAGAAGATTCACTCCAGGTTTCAGAATTTAGCCCCAATCTAACAAAGAGCTTCTACTGAATGCTCCTGATTACTTTATTTTTAAATGATAGCAATATGGGTTAATTGGTGTGGGGCTCTTTCTGGAGGGTGGCAGACAAGACATTTAGTATCTGTCAAATTCTAAAAGTAGCATTCTCCCTGTTTTGCCTTAAGGTGATTGATTCCTTCTCCTTTGGTGTTAGCTTCATGTATTGTAATCTTTTAAAAAGAGATTTTTGTGTCTCAAACATGTGAGTTATACTTGAACACACATTTTGGGTTGGATCATCATCATTCAAAAAAGCAATGCAGCTTAAAAAGAGTTGGTAATCTGATGCTGTCCATATGCTGTGGAAGCAATTCAAATCAAATGCTCAGTTACACTGACACAAACAACCCCCCTTCCCCCCCGCCCCCCCAATATTTAGTCTTTTTCTCCTTTAACCTGATCTGAAACTCCTATTTTTTTCATGGAGCATCCTATGTAGCTAAATAGTGTTAGCTTAATTTTGCCTGTAAAAAAAGTTTTAGTCCATCATTCTTATTTTAACAGTCTTCTGTTACAATCTCAGGAGAAGATTCCTGAACCACCGGGCATGAATCTATAGCGCTTCAAACACCACTCAAAGTACCAATTTACAATAATCAAGCTAGTTTAGCAACAACTGCTCTGGTGACATCTCATACACACATACTCTCCAAGTTACTTAAGTCTACTACAGTTAAAGGGACTCAGAGAAAGGAAGTGGATTTCTGACTTCTACCAGTGATCTTGCCCACGTAAAGAGATTTACAGCTTTAAGCATCTAATGACAATCCTGCTCTATGGATACCAGAAAAAGAATGTGCCTTTTGACAAAAGACTTGTAAATCCCAGTATCTAAGACCCTTAGTTAAAAGTCTATTATCTCTGGCTGACTAAGTCCTGTGGTATTTGAAATACTATACTAATTGGTATAAACATGGATTCAGAACATACATATTCAAGAAGTACTGGATTAGCATTATATTTTTCTATTGGGGTTATTATATCACACCCATCACCCAATAGTTAAACTCGGATAGCTGTTCTTTCCTAGCCACTATATTTTCTCTTCACATCTGTATACTTTTTTTTTTAAACATACCTGTACAATTTCTTGTTTTGATTTTTTTAATTCCCTTTCTTTCTGAATCCTCTTGCATTCACCCAATCCCTTTCTCTCTCTGAGATAATTATACACACACACACACACACACACACACACACACACACACACACAAATGGCAGGAAAAGGGGGAGGATTGAGATAAAAAGCCTCTGTGCTCAGCCTTTTCCAACTAGAAGGGAACCCTATTACGATACTGTTCTATGTAATATAAAAAGTCTCTGTGTCGAATTAGGTCACGGTTCTCTTCAGATAAATTAGTTTTAATCAGGCTTTGGAATACAAAGAGCTTGTCTGCACTAGAAAAACTTTGCTGGCATAGCTACACTGGCAAGCCCTTCTAGTGTAGACACAGTTTATACTAGTATAAAAGTGCTTCTGTAGTACCAGAGACATAAGGTATACTGGCACTTTTATACTGTCATAAGTGTGTCTACATCAGGGCTTATACTGGCATAATTATGTCAGTAATGAAAAATCACATCCCTAAGTAATTTAGCTATGCCAGTATAAGTGTTAAGTGTACTGTAGACCAGGCCAAAGAGACAGACTTACCTTCCAAAGTCACAGAGTTTTAGGACAGCTGTATCAGGGTCCAGCAAGAGGTTCTGTGGTTTTATATCCCGATGGCAGATTCCAAAGGAATGGATATAGGCTAAACTCCGGAACAGCTGATACATGTACAACTGGAACACAAACAGACAAGGTATAATGTACAACTTCCTTGTAACAAAGAGTGGGGTGGGGGGGGAGAAGGAGTGGGAGAGAGATTAGCATACTAAAAACCCTACATAGTAAGCCAGAGTGAATTCTACAGCATACCAATAAAAAAAAAAAAAAACTAGACAAAATTTAAAGCAATGTTGGCAAGACGAGTAAGGCCTAAATGTTGGACTTCACTTTTCTTCCCTTCCACACAACCTCAACACTTCTTTGTTCAAGTCAGTGTAATTTGTTATGCAAGTATTCCTTGACCTTTCAAAAACAAAAATGTTTTATTCGTAAAGAATATTCATGACAGCAGTCCAGCATTCACAAGCAACCCTACAAGGAATGATGGCTGACAGAGAGAAAAAACACACAGCAAATAGAAATATTTCCATGTCAGATTTCTCAAGTCCTGTCTATATTAGGTGAAGAGGCAGCGTGACAAATTCTTGAATGGAACCCTTGAGCTTGCTACACTGGTACAACTTAGTGCATCCACACACAACACCCACACCAAGCAACTTTCTAGTGTTGGTTGTCCTAGCAATTTGCATTGCTTGGGATGGCCTTTAGATCAAATCTAGAGGAAAGAGTAAAATCTAGATATTTTGAAACTGTCCCGAAGTCCTTGCTCCCAGCAATGGCGCCAAGCACTATGAAAATGAACATTGGTTACTTGTAACTGAAGTTCTTCAAGACACATGCTACATAGTCATGAGACGCACTAGCCACGTACAGCTCAGATGGTGGAACCTAGCTAGCAATGCCTTCTGGAGTGTGGAGCCTTTTGGAACTCTGGCCATCTCAGTTCCTTCCCACCTCTGGTCCAGGTTATAATTAAGACTCCCAAGGAAGAGGGGAAGGTGAGTATGGGGTGTGAATATGTAGAGTCCCACCTCAAAGAATTTTGGTCACGAGTAACTTTCATTTTTCCTTTGAGTGGCCTCTGCATACTCCTTTATGAAAGGGATTCTCTGAGAAGGCTGTAACAGTGGGGCATTTTCTGGTTTATCATGAAAGACTTCTGAAGAGAGTACACATGCAAAGGATGGCAATGACTAGATGATCATTTGATGGGCCTTATTAACCATTCATCGAGATACAGGAACACAAATTCCTCTTTTCTTAGGTGAGCTGCCACTGCCAATAGACATTTAATAAATGCCACGAGACAGGAGAAAGTTCAAATGGAAGGCCCTTGTATTGAAAATAGTCTTCTCTCCACTGTGAATCAAAGGTACTTCTGATATACATGACTTGCAGCAATGTGAAAGTAGGCATCTTTCAAATCAATGGCAGAAAACCAGTCTTTTGGAGAAAGGGAGGGTATGATAGAGCTAGGGTTAACATATGGAAATG
Organism: Terrapene triunguis; assembly: GCF_002925995.2. NCBI lineage: Eukaryota > Metazoa > Chordata > Testudines > Emydidae > Terrapene > Terrapene triunguis. Next base: position 4,184,749 of record NW_020664593.1, on the reverse strand, counting down.
GAACTTCCTGAGAGATGTATTGAGTTTCCTGAGGTCTAGAATCAGTCAAAGGCCTCCATCTTTCTTGGAGATTATGAAATACCTTCCATAAAATCCTGTGCGCCTTGAATCTCCCTGGTACCTCTTCTACAACTCCCATTTTGAGTAAAGCCAGAACCTCGTTTTTTAACAAGTTCTTATGAGAGGCGTTCCTGAACAGAAACAGGGAGGGTGAGTTGGAAGAGGCAAAGTATTCAAATTGAATCAAATACCCAGTGCGGATGAGTTCTAAAATCCACCTGTCCATAATTATAGAAGTCCAATAGTAGAAATATTGATAAAGTAGCCCTCTGAAGAGGGAAAAGTAAGCATCGGTCAAGACTGGATTGCAGTCCTTATGAAATGCCTTAAACCTGTGGGCTAAGGTTCAACACCATAGCTGCCAAAGATGTTTGCTTACCTTTTGCCCTTGTTTTGAAGTTTCTTCTCCTCTGCTGGAAAGACTGTTGAGGAGGATATTGCTGTTGGCAATAATATCTCCTCTGTACTGGAAAAAAAAGGGAAGATGGCAATGAAGGAAGCTATCTTTGGTACCTAAATACTGGTAGTCCTGGTCTTCTCTGGGCTTGCTGCATAATTTGTTTTCTTCATCTTCTCCAGAAAGTCATTAGTCTTGGTACTAAATAGACCTTCTCTTTCAAAGGGAAAGTCTTCTACATCAGCTTTAGTTTCTCGGGGTCGTCTAGAAAATTTGAGCGAGACATGTCAAAGAGGAATTGCAGATACTACAGTTTTAGCTGTCTACTCTGAAGAATCAAAAGATGCTTGCAATGCACGCTTTACTACTACTTGCTGGCTCTCTGTAGCAAAAGCATTAGCAAGTTTCTTTTGTTGATCTGGCATAGCCTTTTAGTAAAGGCTGACATTTTCTTCCAAAGACAGTATTGGTAATGTGCCAGAACAACTTGGTAGTTCACAACCCTTAAGGTCTACATAGAAGAGAACTGTTCTTCCGAGTTCATCCATCATCATTTTGTGTTTCTCCAAGAGAGTAAAGTAAACTGAACCACTCTTAGATCTTTAAACAGCTGCTTCCACTACTAAGGAATCTGACACCAGGAGAGTATGAAAGAAATTCCCTCCTGGGTAAATGATATAAACTAAGCTAATACCTGAAAGGCTGCATTCTCCTTTGATGGAGATGTGGCAGTGCAGACACCTAGGATCTCTTCAGGAGATATCCATTGTCAGTTTCAAGATATAATTCTTCAAACTCCTGAAGGGCGATCTGTTCCTCTACATCAGACAAAAAATCATGCATTAGAGCAGGAGACTGGTCTCCTTTCTTATGTGATATCAATAGATCCTTTTGACAGGTTTCAGAGTAGCAGCCGTGTTAGTCTGTATCCGCAAGAAGAACAGGAGTACTTGTGGCACCTTAGAGACTAACAAATTTATTAGAGCATAAGCTTTCGTGGGCTACAACCCACTTGCTTATGCTCTAATAAATTTGTTAGTCTCTAAGGTGCCACAAGTACTCCTGTTCTTCTTGCCAATAGATCCTGTATCTTTAGTTCTGTAATGCCTGGTTCCAATGGTACTGGTGACTGAAGATATCCACTATACCCTTCGTGCTGCAGATCTGGTTAGTAAGATGGAGTTGACCAATAAGACCATCTCTGTGCCTTGGGAGCATTCTCCAATCCATATTTGGGTCCAATTCATAATATGATCCCACCACGGGGGTTCTCTGAGAAAGGTTGAGAGCCCAATCATTTTCTCTTTAATGGTGGACAGAACAAAGATGGCACCTGCCACTCTTAGACATAATCAGGTGCCAAGATGCGATAGCAGTGGATCCAATATAGGAAAGAAACCTACTGGGGACCCCAATGCTGTTTTAGGGGGATGGAAGAGGAGAAGAAATTTGTTGTTCTTTTACCCTTCTGTTCCCTACGACAGTCAAATCTAGAGAGGAGTTCCTTCTCTTCTGTAGTTCTCTCTCTAAATTTAATTGAGGAGGGGGCATTGGAGCAGAATGATGGATTTGTGCCAGTCCCGTCAGAGAGGGTTGGGTAAGGGAATCGGAACAGATACTCAGATCTGATACTATCTTTTGCTGCCTCTTTGTCTTGATAAGTGAATCTTTGGATCCTTCGATTTTCCTACTGGATCAAAGTCTCTGGCAACCAGCGTGACAGCTGGATCTGGTGTCACAGCTGCGTGTTTCTTAGCTCTATTTCCAGAGTCTTTACACAATGGTCCTCTACTTGACTCCAATGTAGTAGGATCCGAGGAGCTTCTCGTTTGTGGGTTGGCTCTCCTTACAGAAGCTGTGACTGATGGCCATCTCACGATGACTCTCTTAATAGATTTCTGATATGTAGGTTTATGTAAATCGACTCGTCCTTCGATGCATCCAGTGCCAAGACTGGTGTATATCACTTCTTGGAACTGACCTTATTACCCAATCTGGCAGGCAGAGCTGCAATTGCTTCCTTGAAGGCGATTACTTGTAGTCCATTCTGTCTCTTCTTCTCTACTCTCAGGGTAAAGATGTTGCAGATGGAGCACCTGGAGGGTGAATGTCCTTCACTAAGGCAGGCAAGACACAGTGTATGAGCATCCAATGCTAGAAAGACTGAAGCGCAGAATCCACATTGTTTAAAGCTTTATTTGTTTTTATTTTTGGATCTGGCAGCAGGTCTTAATACAGACCCAAAGCTTCTGAATGCTACGCTATCGAACACAAAAAAAGCTAATTAAACTAAAACGAGTAACTGTATCTAAAACTAGCATTTCGTAACTAACTGGGCTTTATCTAAGAGAAAGATCCAAACATGAGTTCTGGGTAGATTCCTGATTCATTCCAGTTGCACAGAGTTGGACGGAACAGAGAGCTAACGCAACGAACCCCTTTTACAGCCTCATCCATACAATGTGGAAAGTAGGGCAAGAGGAGTGCATGAGCACTCAAATGGACACCACTATCAAGGTCCCACCATTTGAGTTGCCCATGGCTGGTGCATCATGAGTGGGCATATGCAGGAGCCACTCGAAGGAGAATAGGTGCTTCAGGAGTTCCAGAATGCATTGTTGCAATTGTGACTGTAGGATGTACTGTGTGAGGAAGTGCCAAAATGGTTCTGCTTAAAAACATACTCGTGAGAAAGAGCACTGGGCCATTGCAAAAACCAAGGATGGGAAAACCCATCATTTCATGCAGAGAATGTTCCTCAATGCCCTCCATGCATTGTGTAAACAAACCCTAGAGGGGATGTTATAAATACTGAGGACTGCACACACAAAGTCTGCAGAAATATTTAACCATAACCCTGTTAAACAGTCCTGTGTGTGTCCTTCATTTACTACTCGGAGCTGATCACCAAGGTATCATGGTGTTTACAAACCAAAATGTGCACTTCTTTAACCAACCTCCTCTTACTCTCTACAGTTTCATTCAATGGCGGTGAATCACATCCACTAGACTGAGACCACTCTGCCTGAATAAGGTACAAACAAGAAATGCAGCTGTAAGGGACAAAGTTTTTCCATGCAAAAATGTATGCAATCCTGGTGATCAGCAGCAATGGAAAAATAAAGTAGACCAGGAGAGCTTAACACAGTGTTAGCAAAATATTCTTGTTGGTTAAAGTTTGTGTTAGTGGAACTGTGCTATTTTGAAGGTGGACTAAAATCTCATCATTATGGTGGGTGGGGGGAAGCAGAATGGTGCAGGTAAAGGCATTGTCAAGGTTCAGTTTGAATTGCACAGCCTCTACAAAGCCTCTAAATATTACATCGGTTTTTACTCTTACTGATAACATACAATTAATCAGGGCCAGAAGTAGTTGAGCACCCATTTCTCCTTATTCCGTGGGACAGCAGGTTCATTTTTAACTGTAGTGGGGATCTCTCTACATATCTCAAATGGTTAGGAGGTAGGGAAGAGAGAAAGGGAGACTGAGTTTTTCAATTTAACTATGATAATTTGTTGGACACCCAGTCCCAAGTAAAATACAATTACCACTCTAAATTGATCTCTTTTGCTTCTACTGTCTAGCTGCCTGTCCCAATTGCAGTCCTGAGGTATGGTCCAATACATCTAGAGGGAAATTTTAAAGACCATCTGTAGCGGGGTGGACACCCGCTCCTGCCTGAAAGGGCCTGAAACAGCCCTGGGAGAAGGCTGTGGCAGGGAGAAGCAGCTACTGGGCTGATTGGGGAAGTAGCTGCACTTGGGCCACACCCCAATCTGAGCCCAGCTGGCCTATATAAAGAGGCTGGGAGCCAGGAGCTCAACAGAGTCTCTCTCTGCGTTCAGGGAGAGAAGGACCTGGCTGCAGGGAGCTAGACACAGAGTACCTGGGTGGAGCAGGGCTGGGGAAAGGCTGAGGAGCTGGGGAGCTCCAGCCTGGAAAGCCCCAGGCTGCGGCCTAGGAGTAGGCCAAGGGGTACAGGGGGTTGCAGAGGGCGGCCCAGGGCTAGTCCAAGACAGCAGGTCCAAACCAACCTTGCCGGTGATGAGTGGCTGATACTGCAGTCTGCCCCAGGGAGCGGGGGCTAGTTGGTGACTGGCAGTGGCCTAGTGCTGAGGCAAGGTGGGGACAGTGGGTGGGGGTTCCCCAGGGAGGGGAGACTCAGATCTGTGGGGTACTGCCAGGGGGCAGCATCCCAGTAATAGGGGCACCGGGTCCTGGGAGGGACACGGGCGCCAGAAGACGACAAGGCGGATCACCGGCCTGCAGAGGGCGCTCCAGAGGCTGGTGAGCTAATTCCCTGGACGACCAGCAGGAGGTGCCGCAGGGGTGAGTCCGGACCTTCTACACCATCCCTCTCTGGTTTTACTTTTAACCTCTACAACAATTCTCTGCCGTACCCCACTTCCAGTGATTCTTGTATGCTGTCTTTCCACCAGTCAATTGAGCTGTGTCCCGACATCCCCACCTCCCTCCACCCAGAGTTTTACTTTTAAAGCTCTGGGTGGAAGAAGGTGAGCACAGTCACTACTGCTTGGAGTGACTTCACTTGGAGTGGGAACAACTAACCACGCTAAATAGAAGTATCCACTCTCCTCCTACTCAAAACTCTAGTCTAACACATGATAGCTACAAACATGGGAATGGGGAATTGCTCTGAAGCTGTTCACCTACCTGAGAGCTCTACCTGGCAGATTACTGGCCAAAGCAAGCATGTCCAGTTGCAAAGCAGGATCCTTCTGCCTACCTTTGGCTGCCTTCAGAGTTGTGTTCAAGGTCTTTTAATTGGTAGGTATAGCAATAAGGTCGTATCTGTCTCAATTTTATCACTAACTATTCTTTGTGGATTTTTTTCTTTCCCTCCCCCCGGCCCATTTCTGTCAACAGCCTGAATACTGTCCGGCCTCCAGGTTCAAGTTAGTTTTTGTTATTTTATAGCACCCCAGATACACCATTAGGAGATGTTAACTTTAAAATGCAATAATTACAAACAAGTCAAATTTGTTGTCTGAATTTCCCTTTATAAATATACAAGTATTTTGTAAGTTTTCTCCAAAAAGTCTAAGAGTGTTCTTTATTACCCGAGGAGTCAAAAACTGGTATATACAAAATTTAGTATGATGCCCTCTCTCAGAATACAACTGGATGCAATTTGTATTTTTTTGTTGTTGTTATTTTACATTGTTACTTTCTTATCTTCCATATTATATAATGTTAGAAGCTGTATGTCAGAATCGTAAGACTGGAAGGGACCTCAAGAGGTCATCTAGTCCAGTCCCCTGCACTCATGACAGGACTAAATTTATCTAGACCATCCCTGACAGGTGTTTGTCTAACCTGCTCTTAAAAATCTCCATTGCGGAATCTCCATCATTCTCTCTAGGCAATTTATTCCAGTGCTTAACTACCCTGACAGTTAGGAAGTTTTTCCTAATGTTCAACTTAAACCACCCTTGCTGCAATTCAAGCCCTTTACTTCTTGTCTTATCCTCAGAGGTTAAGGAGAACAATTTTTATGCCTCCTCCTTGTAGCAACCTTTTATGTACTTAGAAACTGTTATGTCCCCTCTCAGTCACCTCTTCTCCAGACTTAACAAACCCAGTTTTTTCAATCTTCCCTCACAGATCATGTTTTCTAGACCTTTAACCATTTTTATTGCTCTTCTCAACTTTCTCCAATTTGTCCACATCGTTCCTGAAATGTGGCACCCAGAACTGGACACAATACTCCAGTTGAGGTCTAATCAGCGTGGAGTAGAGCGGAAGAATTACGTCTCGTGTCTTGCTTACAAGACTCCTGCTAATACATCCCAGAATGAAGTTTGCTTTTTTGGCAACAGTGTCACACTGTTGACTCATAATTAGTTTGTGATCCACTATGAACCCCAGATCCCTCTCTCTGCTGTACTCCTTCTTAGGCACTCAATTCCCATTTTGTATGTGTACAACTGATTATTCATTCCTAAGTGGAGTAAAGTATGTTCTACTTTATATGTATAATTTTAGTACATACCTCCACTACCAGAATTCACATTGTGGACAGCTCCAATGAGGCTTAACAGTTTTTTGACTTATTTGGTAATAAAACTCTGACACTACCCTACCTTGCTAAGTTATCCTTCAAAATAAATAAATAAATAAAATAAATAAAAATCTACAGATAGTGCTCAGGTAAAACCAGTTTCCCCAGAGTGTGTATGTAGGAAAGCCATGAGCATTTAAACTTAAGAACCTTTAAGCAGGATATGATCTTATTGTAATTGCAAACACCTGAAAATGTTTAACAGCATAAGATCCAAATAACTGGGCAAATTCTGGAGGGCATACAGTTAAATTGTAAACATACTACTTCAACAACAGCCCAGATACATTGATTTGTCTCTGGGACAAAACATCACTGCTGGGTTATCATTTCTCTTAAAATGTAGGAGTCTAAACAACAGCACAGAGTGTTGCTGAAACTTGCTACCTTAAACTTTTTATACACACAGTTAGGCTCCAACAATTTCCTCTTATAATCATTTCTTTTTATAGATCTTGCTGCCTTGAAATAAACCCTTCACTGTTTAATCTACCCTGCAGTTTAGTGTGAGAATTTAAAGTTCAGGTTGGGGAAAACTAACCACAATTAGAAATGTTATGTTACAGCAAACTTCCTATTTCAATTTATAATTACCTACCTTGACATAGATCATAGGGAGTGTCTGTTTGGCCCGACTATAATGTCTGGCAACTCTGTATACTGTTTCAGGAACGTAGTCCAGCACCAAGTTGAGGTACACCTCGTCTTTCTGGAAGAGAGAACAGAAGAAATAATTAGGAAAAGATTCAAAACAGGGAAATGCAAGAACAGTATTCAAGACAGCTGTCAGCTTAAGAAATACACTAGCTTGCAAGGTTCTAAGGTTTTAACAAAAGGTATGTCTACGCTCCAAAAGTGCATTATGTTAGAAAACATGCTGACATTTTTTTAAGCTAATGCAATGTTAAACATGAGTTGCCCATTACTGCTAAGTTACATTCAATATCATGCTAATTAAAACAGATTCGTTAACAGGTTTTCTAACGTGAGGCATTTTCCCAGAGCAAGTGAGGCCAAAGACCACTCTGCCCATTCAAGTCTCCATAAAAGATGTTTGGGGGAATGATATCTTCCATGTCACAATCTCACACTTTTTACAAGAATTGTTAACTTCAAATTCCCTGACACACCCAACTTAATTTCTTACTGATAAAGGGTTTTTTTTTTAATTCCAGCACACCTGAGAAAGGTTAACCTGATCCTGTTGAAATGGTAACATTGCTATAAGTATTTTGAGTACTAAAGAGATTTTTCTTTTCTCCAACAAAAACCCTAAGCATAATACAACAGAGCAAGAACAAAGCTTCAAGCATGATGTTTAACATTTCCAGCTTGTCAGTTTCAGAGAGTTCTGTAACCTAATTTCAAACTTCACACTGAGGTGGGAGAGGGATGAAAATCTGTGACCTCACATAAGGGGTCTTGATTTTAACTCTTGCCCATCTTAAATTATTCGTGTTAAGAGGAATTACATGAAATGAGACATCACGTTCACACAGTGATTAATTTAACTAGAAATTAGCCAGGAACAGTCAACATGGATTCACCAAGGGCAAATCATGCCTAACCAAGCTGACTGCCTTCTATAACGAGATAACTGGCTCTGTGGATATGGGGAAAGCAGTGGACACGATATCTTGACTTTAGCAAAGCTTTTGATACGGTCTCCCACAGTATTCTTGCCAGCAAGTTAAAAAAGTATGGATTGGATTAATGGACTATAAGGTGGATAGAAAGCTATCTAGATCGTCAGGCTCAACGGGTAGTGATCAACGGCTCGATGTCTAGTTGGCAGCTGGTATCAAGCGGAGTGCCCCAGGGGTCGGTCCTGGGGCCGGTTTTGTTCAACATCTTCATTAATGATCTAGATGGTGGGATGGATTGCACCCTCAGCAAATTCACAGATTAAACTAAGCTGGGGGGAGAGGTAGATATACTGGAGGGTAACGATAGGGTCCAAAGTGACCTAGACAAATTGGAGGATTGGGCTAAAAAAAATCTGACGAGGTTCAACAAGGACAAGTGCAGAGTCCTGCACCTAAGATGGAAGAATCCCATGCACTGCTACAGGCTGGGGAACGACTGGCTAAGCAGCTGTTCTGCAGAAAAGGACCTGGGGATTACTGTGGACGAGAAGCTGGATATGAGTCAACAGTGTGTCCTTGTTGCCAAGAAGGCTACCGGCATATTGGGCTGCATTAGTAGGAGCATGGCCAGCAGATCGAGGGAAGTGATTATTCCCCTCTATTCGGCACTGGTGAGGCCACATCTGAAGTACTGCAACCAGTTTTGGGGTCTCCACTACAGAAAGGATGTGGACAAATAGGAGAGAGTCCAGCGGAGGTGAACAAATATGATTAGGGGACTGGGGCACATGACTTACGAGGAGAGGCTGAGGGAACTGGGCTTATTTAGTCTGCAGAAGAGAAGAGTGAGGGGGGATTTGATAGCAGCCTTCAACTACCTGAAGGGGGGTTCCAAAGAGGATGGAGCTAGGCAGTTCTCAGTGGTGGCAGATGACAGAACAAGAAGCAATGGTCTCAAGTTGCAGTGGGGGAGGTCTAAGTTGGATATTAGGAAAAACTATTTCACTAGGAGGGTGGTGAAGCACTGAAATGGTTACCTAGGGAAGTAGTGGAATCTCCATCCTTAGAGGTTTTTAAGGCCCGGCTTGACAAAGCCCTGGCTGGGATGATTTAGTTGGGGTTGGTCCCGCTTTGAACAGTGGGTTGGATTAGATGACCTCCTGAGGTCTCTTCCAACCCTAATCTTCTATGATTCTATAATTCAGCTGCTCATTTTCAGAGGCAAAATAGGCCCTAGAAGTCTCAAGTACTTTGATATAGACTTCCCACCCTATTCTGAAACTCAGAATTGTATAAACGTTTCCAACTATACAAACTAAGAATAACTAATATCGTTAATTGTCAAAAAAATAAAAACAGACAGAAGGGAAAGAAGTCAAGATTTTCTATGTTTGGTTCCCAAAACTATAGAGATATCTATAGAAAAAGATGACAGATTTCCATGACACTTAGAGAGGCCTCATGTGGATGGAAGTGGAGCACAGTACTCCCAGACTTCAGCTGGGACTCTTGTCACTAGTGGATCCTCTGGCTACACTTTTTAATTAATACCTCCCAATTTGAAAGAAAACCTCTAGATGCATTTGCAGTAGTCATTTAATCACAATTGTCCTAGTCTTAAATGCTGTGACTTAATTAGCCAATTACAGTGCACAACCTGTTGTGCTTCTCTCATAGCTCACTGAGTTATTTAAATTGTGTCTACTCTGCCCAAGCAAACAGCAGTGACCTCCAGTAAATAAAGAAAACATGGAGAATTTTTGACAACATATAACATACGCACATCATCATGTGTGCAAGAAACACATGGAGAATTTCTGGATTTTAGCATTTCACAAACTCAGAGGTGGGTCAGTATCATTACTTGAGGGCAAACATAAGTACTTTAAGGGGCATTTTGAGAGCATTTACTGGTACCGCTTAACCTAAAGAGGAGCCACCCTGCAAATCACTAATTACATTAGTCTTCTCTCCCAGAAATAAGTCATACTTTTGCTACCACTGGTTAAGTTCCACTGATGGTAGTGCCAGCATAGAAAAGGTTCCAATTTTGTTAAAAAAAAAACAAAAAAAAAAACAAAAAAAACAGTACTGTCTCTTTTATATCTGCTATGTCCAAAATGATTCAATATGAAGGTAAGTACCAGTCAGCCTCAGAAAGCCTACCTACATTAGCACTCACTCTATTGCTACCACAGGTAGCTACAACAGGACTTTTTGTAATCAGGACATACATTTTCTATAGAAATATAAAATTCAGTGTGACATTCAAATTTATACCATGTATACTCGTTCATAAGCCGAATTTTTAGTAAAAAAGGGAAGCATCAGAGAAGGGGTCGGCTTATGAATGGGTATAGAGAGAGGGAGAGGTGGGACACAGCCTCCCTCCCTCTCCCAACAGAGGGAGCAAGGAGAGGCAGCACAGCCAGCAGAGCCAGAAGGGAAGAGGCGGGGCCAGAGTCTCTGCTTCTGACCACGCTGCTCTCCCCCCAGCCTCCGAAGCTGGCACAGTCTCCCCTGGCCTGCCCCAGCTAAGGTGGGAAGGGATGGGAAAGGGAGAGTGTGGGAGTCCCGGGCTAGGGGTGGAGTCATGTGGGAAGTGGTCACAGGGGTTACTCCCCTGACCCCCAGCTTCTCCTCCTCACTAAATTTCCCCACCAGTTGCTGTCCCAGCCTGTCAGGGTAAGCAGCTTTGTTTACTTAGGTTTACCTCCGTGCCTCCGGACTCTCGAAGTAAACAAACCATCTCGGCCGGCCAGTGGCTTATCCTGATGGCCCGGGAGCCAAAGTTTGCCGACCCCTGAATTATAGGGTCGGCTTATGAATGGGTCATAAAAAATTTCCATTTTTATTTATCCATCTTGGGGGGCGGGGGGTCGACTTACAAACAAACTGGCTTATGATCGAGTATATACGGTACATACTTGATAAGAAGGCCTTGTACCTCAAGGGAGAAATTTCATTCTCATAAGTAAATAATTCTAATTGCCTCAGTATAGATATAGCCTTCTGAATATGTAATAGGATTTATTTTTAATGAGTGGGTGTGTGCAGTTATATAGGATACTTGTACCTTGGAGAAAAAAAAAAAATCATACTGGCAGTAAGGTACAGCACAAAGTACACTTATCAGGATGGAATACAATTATTTTTTACTCTAAAGACTCAAGAGCTCAGTGTCAAAAAACTTAAAAGGGAAATATTGGAGAGGTACACAAAATAATGAAAAGTATAGAAAAAGGAAACCTGACACTCCCATTTATTCTCTCTCCCTATACAAGAATAAATGAGAATAAAATGAAAAATGTAAAGAGAGAAAGTTTAAAATTAATAAACACTTTTCATGCAGTATATAATTAACCTGTGGAATTCACTGCCACAAGATAAAGTCCAACGACTTTGTGATACAGGTCTAGTTGACAATTTTCATTTGTGATTTATTTTGTTTTCATTCTGATTTTTATTTTCTGCTCTGCCAGATATAGGACTGTAATTCCACAGCAAGTGTTCCATTTCCATGAGTACAAAGCTCAGATCACCAGAATCCAGAGACCGTTTTAGACCCTCGAGTAAATATTTGCACATTTTTATTTTATTTACTACTTCGATTCCTTTCACTAATCCATGCCTGCAGACCTGCTTCTACTGTTGCTCTCTCTCCTTTTCTCTGATGGTAATAGCCTGTTCTCTCTTTTCCCACCTCCTCTTCTTCCTTCATCATCCCAGAAACTTTCCCACCTGTTTTTGCGGCCTTTTTTTGCTGCCAAAATGACTTGTATCTATCCATTGGCTCTTATCTCTTCCTGTAGTGTTGGTTTTGAGAATAAGGAAGGATGCCCTAGGCTATTGGTCAAACCTCAATTCTCACAGGTGTAGTGTCATGCCTATACATACATTCGCTCCATTTTTGTGAATTCCACCCCCCCCCCAAGCAGTGTGATCAGCTTTATTCAAAAATCTATACATTATAGTTTACATACTTCTGCTCCTATGTAAACATTCACACACATACACATGTATCATATACACATCTAGACTAACTGGCAAACAAACACTTCATATCTGTACATTCAGAGGTTTGAACCCTTAATTTACTGATGTGAAAGCAGCCCTGAAGTATAGGACACTTTTTAATCTTATACAGCCTACTATTCTCTCCTACCACAACCAAGTGGCATTTTAAAAGTGCACTACGCTAATAATTTTTTCATCAGCTAAAGATGAGTCAACTATTCTGAGTTAGCTCTCCTTGCAAATACCATGACGTGAATCTCATACATCACTCAAGATACTGTTGTAATACTTTTCATTATCTCTTCTTTGCAAACATAAAAATAGGGCCAAAGAAATCCACGAGTTTTCTGAATTTTCCTTTAGGAGGTTTGCTATGAGCTAGAAAGCGACATGACTGAAAAGCTCTCTTCCCGGATGATGTAACCTGGTTTGCTTGTCTCTTGCACTCTCTAAACCACAATTTACTGTGAGACAAGTGTGTCGCATAAGGGAACTGACTATTTTAAAGGGTTTGCCAGTTGGAGGCAATTACTCAAGGATCATGAATGGTTCCTGTCTTTCCATTACCAGAAACCCTCTTCATTCCTCATCACGCATTCCCCATGTGACCCACTTCCACACTACCATTCAACATCACTGGGCTGGGGAAGTAGAAGAGAGAAAGCAGATCAGTTAGAACAACATGTTTGCGGGGGTTTGTCTGAGATCCAGCAGGATCCAGAGCAGCTGGCATCACAGAAGTGGAGGGAATAAGGAGGAGGAGGTGGTGTTAGCATGGGTGAATGCACTTTTCCTTACAGCTGTTAGGATTGAATAAACCAAGATACCAGAGCTAGAGCTCCCGGATAAAGATCTGTCTGGGGATTGGTCCTGCTTTGAGCAGTGGGGTTGGACTGGATGACCTCCTGAGGTCCCTTCCAACCCTGATCTTCTATGATTCTATGACACTAACTGGTAATTCCTAGTTCTCGGGTGCTGAATGTGTAACTTTAGCATTACCTTAATGTAGTTTTTATGCAGTCTCTTGTGTTTTGTGTTAGGGCTCCAGGTGTATAGACCCTGCTATTGTCATTGACTTCTTTCAGAAGGTTCGTGCTTTGATCGTGCATCATTGGGTAAAATTTGTCTTGAATAGCAGGGCCTAGACTAGGGGTAGTCAATCATTTTTATTTTTTTTTTTAAATCAGGGTCCAAATTTCTTGGTCAAGGTATAGTTAAGGTCCAGACTCCCAAAGAAACATTTTTCATGCTGCAACATCAATAACAATAATGATAAGTAAATACAATTTTTGTGGTCCATTCAAAAGTGTGTGGTGGTCTGGATTTGGCCATGGCCCGCCTATTGACTATTCCTGCTCTTGACTTTAAAGATAAAAAGTCTAATCTTTCCAAAGAAATAATGGCTACTAGGAATAAATATGAACCCTTTCCAGAAGTGCATGCTGCGAGGGGATGCAACCCTGTGCTCTGGGTATTCTTAAACCTCTGACTGCCAGAAGCTGGGACTGGACAACAGGGGATGGATCACTTAATTGTCTTGTTCATTCGCTCTGAAGCATCTGGCACTGGCCTCTGTCAGAACACAGGTTACTGGGCTAGATGGATCATTGGTCTGATCCATTATTATCATTCTTATGTTCTTAAGAAGCCTTAAAGAGCACTCTTGTGAAGTTGTGCTTTCTTGCATTGAAAATGCCCCTTACACCCATTGGATATGGGAAGGAATCCATCACTCCAGTATAATGTAACTTTTACCCATGTTTAGCTGTAGGTCCAAGCTGTCTATTGCGGTAGTAGATGGGGTTGGTACGACTGTTTACTTTGGTATATAGAAATGAGCTCCTTGTGGTTTTGTTGGTTAATTTAGCATTTGGGAGGGTTTGATAAAGAATAACCTAGGTCCTAGATGGGAAGGAGCTCCTCCATATTGAATGTGATCCAAAAGTAGAACTTCAAAGGAAGGTTGCATTGGTACCTAAACTGACTTCTCAGTTTGCAGTAGCATTGGCCAAAATATTCAAAAACAACGAAAAGGTGGGCTCAGAAGACCAGATTTAGGTGTATAACCATGAGATTTTCAACAGTGCTTAAGTTAGGAGCACAATTCTCATTCAAGTCAATGGGATTTGTGCTACTAAATCACTTAAGCCATTTCCCCACACACACCCAACATCTTCAAGGCAGTTGCCAAGTGGAGTGGCTTCAAGAACTATGAACTTGTGGACAGGGCAGCTGGGTTGCCTGTTTCATGTTGAAGAGCAGAATCTTCTTTTTGGTGCTGAAAAGATGGTTCTGCTCTGCAGTCCTAAGTGATGCTATATAGGAGGAAAGGGGGAGGTGTGTTCTCTTCTCCGTCTCCAGGCAAGTCAGTCCCAGGTTGAGAAAGTGGCTGCAAAGGTTCCATCCACAGTGTACTTTGAAGGCTTGAACTTGATGCTAACAAGCTTGTTTGGCCATCAGCAGGCACCTCCTTTCTGCCTCTGAGCTGATCCCAAACACACGGAGAGGCTTATGAGCATATCATTAGCAACTTTTAAATTAATGGAACCCAGGCACAAAAGATGGCTGAATCCCAACTTAGGGAGTGAGAGGAGAGGACTCACTACAAAGACCTTGCTCTGAGGAGCCATGACTAAATGGAGGTGAAGAGAATTTGCTTTCTAAAGAGATGGGGGTGAGGTATTTACACCCAGGCTAATGTTTTGCTGGTTTGGCTTTGAAGCAATATACAAACAGAGCTGGTTTGCAAAAACTTTCAAAGGCGAACAATTGTCCCATTTACAGTACTCCCCTCCCCCACCCCCTTACTGGAAAGAAATTAGCTTGTACTGGTGGATAGGAACGTTATTCTCTTTGGTAGACTGGAACTTTCCGGAGGACCTGCAGTGAGCTCTCACACTTGAAATCTTTGGGAGTGGCCAGCTGAAGTTCTTGCGATTGCTGCTGTTTTAAAGCAGAAACATAATGGGAGCAAAACGTATTTCCAGGTCAGCTTGTTGGTGCTATCTGCCACCTATATTCTGAAAGGAAATTTGCGTCTTGCTATGTATTGGTCTTTGGACAGTGTGGTATTTCCTGAGCAATTAGTGTTTAGTACGCTGTCCTCTGTTCATTTCAACCCAATTGGCTGTACTACACAGGGATTCTGAAACAATTCCATAATGTGGCCCACATCTTTGTAGAAAAAAGGTCTTAAAAGCTGCTTTCTACCCTCTGTTCACATTCACACATCATTGTGGCAACTATATGCCTACATGGAAAAGTAACAAAGCATTTAATATATTTAGCTGCCTTTAAAGCTGTTTAGCAGCTGGAAATAAAGAGAAGCCAACACCAATTGACTAGCCACTTCTCCACAGTCTGCAAGCGGGTGATTGAGTGGACCGCTAGTGGTCAGCAGAACTGTCTGGGAACTTCTGCTATAAAGGAATCACTTCATATGCTGCCAACATACACTTGTGTCTCAGAAATGGCTGCATTACCAGTGCACGCCACTTAGATGCTGGCTTAGGGTAGGAATGGAAGATGAGTATTACACCCAACTGAAACTACAAGTGCTCCTTATATATGCAACATGTACCATCATTACTCAAGCCAGAATTTAGCTGCGTCACGGGGACTGTTACCCCTCACGTTCGTGGAATGTCATGGGGGTTTTGATC
>NW_020664593.1:4135339-4163944 GCF_002925995.2 Terrapene triunguis | reverse complement strand
CAGCAAGTTTGCAGATGACACTAAACTGGGAGGCGTGGTAGATACACTGGAGGGTAGGGATCGGATACGGAGGGATCTAGACAAATTAGAGGATTGGGCCAAAAAAAACCTGATGAGGTTCAACAAGGACAAGTGCAGAGTCCTGCACTTAGGACGGAAGAATCCCATGCACTGCTACAGACTAGGGACCAAATGGCTAGGTAGCAGTTCTGCAGAAAAGGACCTAGGGGTCACAGTGGACGAGAAGCTGGATATGAGTCAACAGTGTGCTCTTGTTGCCAAGAAGGCTAACGGCATTTTGGGCTGTATAAGTAGGTGCATTGCCAGCAGATCGAGGAACGTGATCGTTCCCCTTTATTCGACATTGGTGAGGCCTCATCTGGAGTACTGTGTCCAGTTTTGGGCCCCACACTACAAGAAGGATATGGAAAAATTGGAAAAAGTCCAGCGGAGGGCAACAAAAATGATTAGGGGTCTGGAGCACATGACTTATGAGGAGAGGCTGAGGGAACTGGGATTGTTTAGTCTCCAGAAGAGAAGAATGAGGGGGGATTTGATAGCTGCTCTCAACTACCTGAATGGGGGTTCCAAAGAGGATGGAGCTCGGCTGTTCTCAGTGGTGGCAGATGACAGAACAAGGAGCAATGGTCTCAAGTTGCAGTGGGGGAGGTCTAGGTTGGATATTAGGAAACACTATTTCACTAGGAGGTTGGTAAAGCACTGGAATGCATTACCTAGAGAGGTGGTGGAGACTCCTTCCTTGGAGGTTTTTAAGGCCCGGCTTGACAGAGCCCTGGCTGGGATGATTTAGCTGGGAATTGGTCCTGCTTTGAGCAGGGGGTTGGACTAGATGACCTCCTGAGGTCCCTTCCAGCCCTGATATTCTATGATTCTATGATTCTATGTGAGCATTTATATCTTTCTGAATTTGTCACTAGAGTTCTGACCATTTTCTCTTTAATAATCGATCTCACCAGGGTTTTATTTTTTGTTGGTTTTGATTTCTTTAAGATGTCATCTTTGGAAATCTAGCTTTTTTGCATTTGGGCTCTGGGCTATGAACCTCTAATTGCCTCAGGCATTAAAGACCTTGCTTTCTGCCACTTGGCAAATAATCCCGCCCCAGACTGGTTCAAAACATTCAGAGCAAAAAACTACGGCCTTGTTGCTGAACCAGTCTGCAATGCTCAAGAACGGTCAATGCAGACAAAATCATCATGTCAGTCAATTACAATATATATTATTTTTTTAATATACCTCACTCACTACAAGCCTCCGCATTATGGAAGTGTGGGAAAGAGAAAGATCCAAAAGCCAAAATATTTTAACAGCTTACTTTTTCATTTTCTTTATCTCAGAAATTAGAGCTGAAATAGGCCTATAAGAGTGAGCACTCTGGCATTTGTGTAGCTGCTGCATTATTTAAAGGTGTGCATATAGAGCTAGGGAAATGAAATGCTGCAGCTTTTGACATTCCCTAAAGATGTTGGGAGGTCACAAGCTAAACCCTCCATTCAAGCCTATCTGTCCTTCACCATACAGAAAAAAAAAAAACTAGTGTTGGAAATACCACCGAGCTGGCCATCACTACTGCCAATATGAGCCAACAAGTTGTGGGATGTAGGGATTCAATCCTCCTGGATCACTCTTGTACAGAATGAAGGTCAAACATCTCCTCCCTGTCCCACATCCTGCCAAAACACCAAGCAACATGGGGGGGAGCCTCACTTTTTTTTTTTTTTTTTTTTTTGGAGGGGGGAGCAATTTCTATTAAATACTACAGCAACCAGGGTAATGGGGTTAATTAGGCTGTAGGGCACCACCATGGTACCACCATTTCCTATATGTGTTTACTACAGATAAAAACAAGATAATGAAAGTGCTAGAGTTCACCTGTCAAAGTGACTCAGACTCAGCACAAACTGGAAATGAACTACAGGGTCTGTTCTCCCTGAGGAATACATCATCATTCAGACCGGAAAGCTCCAGTGCTCTTTCAATTCTGTCAATAATTTATCTAGTTATCTGCAAGAATTTCTTCCAGTCACTAGTAGCATGATGGAGACAGCTTCAGAAACTATACTGGACATCTTCCCTTTCTTTTTTGGGTGATAGTGTGCATGCTGGTGACAGATATGGCACACTGGAGAGAGGAGAACACTAAACATACCCATTTGTAATTCCCCTTTCCAGACAATTCATGAAGTGAACATACCTTCCACCAGGTCATCTGCTGGGGGAGGAGGACAGCTTAAAACAACAGTTAAGAGAATGAAAGGCTAATGACACCAACTCTAGCAGTAGATGTAAAATCAAGAAGATAATTTGTTTTTCCTACTGAAGTTATTACCAGTGTTTGTAAAGCATAAAGCACTTTGGAACAAGGAAGTTTGGCTGTGCAGGAAAATGGAGCCGCTAGGGTATTCAAGTGGTACATTTTCTGTATTGTATTAAAGATATGTGATTTTTTTTCAAAGGTGTATTATATACACTAACACATTATTGATAGAGGTGAGTTGGAACACTATAGCATAGGTCAGGCTCTGTTCAGAAATTCCCAAAGGATGTTTAACTTAATCTGAGCAGCCAGACACAGGCGGGGACACGGTTTAACATTTGAGCTGGATTAGGCTTTCCTTAAGAGTGCATCACCTCCCTGTAGCAACACAGTATTAGAAAAAAGTCCCAATTATCCTAGTGTGACATTTGAACTCCAGGAATTTCAAACCTAGCAATACAAGTTTGAGTGGTAGCTGTGTTTTGTTGCGTGGTGTGTGGTTGCTGGTGAGTATTTGCTTCAGGTTGGGGGGCTGTCTGTAAGCGAGGACTGGCCTGTCTCCCAAGGTCTGTGAGAGTGAAGGATCATCCTTCAGGATAAGTTGTAGATCCTATAGGTTGTAGAACCTATCCTGAAGGATGATCCTTCACTCTCACAGACCTTGGGAGACAGGCCAGTCCTCGCTTACAGACAGCCCCCCAACCTGAAGCAAATACTCACCAGCAACCACACACCACGCAATAAAAACATTAACCCAGGAACCTATCCTTGCCTCAAAGCCCATTGCCAACTCTGTCCACATATCTATTCAAGGGACACCATCATAGGACATAACCACATCAGCCACACCATCAGGGACTCGTTCACCTAAACATCTACCAATGTGATATATGTCATCATGTGCCAGCAATGCCCCTCTGCCATGTACATTGGCCAAACCGGACAGTTTCTACACAAAAGAATAAATGGACACAAATCAGATGTCAAGAATTATAACATTCAAAAACCAGTCCGAGAACACTTCAATCTCTCTGGACACTCAATTACAGACCTAAAAGTCGCAATTCTTCAACAAAAAAACCTTCAAAAACAGACTCCAGTGAGAAACTGCAGAACTGGAATTCATTTGCAAACTGGACACCATTAAATTAGGCTTGAATAAAGACTGGGAGTGGATGGGTCATTACACAAACTAAAAACTATTTCACCATGCTAATTTTCCCCCTACTGTTACTCACACCTTCTTGTCAACTGTTTGAAATGGGCCATCCTGATTATCACTACAAAAGTATTTTTTCTCCTGCTGATAATAGTCCACCTTAATTGATTAGTCTCGTTAGAGTTGGTATGGCAACCCCCATTTTTTCATGTTCTCTGTATATATACACAATCTGCCTACTTTTCCACTGCATGCATCTGATGAAGTGGGTTTTAGCCCACGAAAGCTTATGCCCCAATAAATTTGTTAGTCTCTAAGGTACAACAATAAAAAAGTGATACTAGTTGGACCAATCTGACTTACCTAAAAACATACAGTTCAAAATCATAAGTTCATTGCCCTAGAAACAAGCAAAAAATATAACATGTCCTTTTTGCAGCTTTGTTCCACTTTTGTATTTCCCACACCATGTCCTATAAAGTTATAAGAAGCCATGGCTTCCTCCATTGTACCAAGGTGAGGTACTGCCCAAGAAACATGGCCATATATACTGCTACCAGGCATAAAAACTTTTGCATTGCTTTTAAGAAAAAGCAAAAATTTGAGAAGTGTCGCTTCCCCACTCAAAGCATCTAATAGCCATAATTTTCTAGAGGAGTTTAAGACTTGAAAAACTAACTGGTTTTATCTGTATGAAGGAATGGTGACATCCAGTGGCCACATGAGCATGTTTTTACTTGCAATTCACAGCTTACAGGTATCTCAAAGCAGAGATGGAACTGAGTTCCAGAACAGTGGTTTTCAAACATTTTTCTGGCGACGCAGATGAAGAAAATTGTTGATGCCCATGACCCAACGGAGCTGGGGATGGGGGGTTTGGGGTGTGGGGGGGCCCAGGGCTGGGGCTGGGGATGAGGGGTTTGGGGTACAGGAGGGGGTCAGGGCTGGGGGTGCAAGCTCTGGGGTGGGGCCAGGGATGAGGGGTTTGGGGTGCTGGAAGGGGCTCTGGGTTTGGGGGGGCTCAGGCAGGGGACTGGGGTGCAGGGTTGTGGTGCAGGCTTACCTTGGGTGGCTCCCGGTCAGCTGCGCAGGGGTGGGGTGCTAAGGCAGGCTTCCTGCCTGTCCTGGCACCGTGGACCACGCTGCGCCCCGGAAGCGGCCAGCAGCAGGTCTGGCTCTTAGGTGGAGGTGTGCAAGTGGCTCGACATGGCTCTCGCCCACAAGCACCGCCCCCCCCATTGGCCAATGGGAGTGCGGAGCCGGTGCTTGGGGCAGCGCCCAGAGCTCCATCCCCACCCACCCACCCCCGCCTAGGAGCCGGACCTGCAGCTGGCTGCTTCCGGGGCGCAGCGCAATGTTAGAACAGGTAGGGCCTAGCCTGCCTTAGCCGGGCAGCACTGCCGACAGGACTTTTACTGGTCTGGTTGGCGGAGCTGACCAGAGCCACCGCGACCCAGTGCCAGGTCTCGACCCGCAGTTTGAAAACCACTGTTCTAGAACAAAGATATATGGTGAGTGTGTGCAAAAGCGCACACACCACCCCTAGTTCTACAGTGTACTTAGTACAAATTCTCTTCCATCTCTGAAATTATTTTTGGATCAACAAGGTGACTTTTAATGCTCAGGGAAATATTTACCAATACTAGTAGCACTGCAGATACTATACAAATTCCTCCTCACCGCTCTCCCAATGCTCAGTGCTGAACTGCAGAACTCCCAGCTATCATAGTCTTCCACTGCCACCTCGCTCTGCCAATTCTCCTCAACTTGACCTGTAACCCCGTTTATTTTAGTCTTGGACAACACCTGGTGTAGAAACTGCCTACTGATAAATCTGAAATGACTTTGTAACAGGCTTATGTCCAGTGGGAGCTAAGTCAAGTCCTCTAAATTGGCTTATGATCTAAGCCAAGTTTGATGAAGGACTGGTCACTGTGTCAAAAGTTTCTGTAGCTCATAACTTTGAAGGAGTCTGGATTACTGGGTGGTGTATTCAGGCAGGTATAGCAATGCTACCTTTCTCCATTCATAGACACAGCCTAGGATTTCATATACGGTAATTTTCCTCATACAATCTGTTTTCTACAAAAATACATAGTGACGAAAAGAATAAAAAACTCATTCATGAAGACTTCCATGAATTCCTGCCTGCTCAAAGAGTTTACTTTAGACTTGCAAAATTCTTTAATCCCTCAACTATTTGGGAGTGATTAAAGAATCCTTGGGACAATAAATCTTATCTGCGAAGCTAAAAGGACTTTGATTTTCCTAACCAAAACCCTAGCGGACATTACACAAATTCATACAATTCAGCATGATGGGAAATCTAGGGTCAGGAGACACAGGACAACTAAGGTGCATTGAGCCATGTAAGGCAGCTTGCTCCACCAACTATCTAAACTGCGCCTGGCTCTAGCCAATGTTATTTGTCCTCCACTTCCACAAAAATCATTCACCCCCGAAAAGACAAAAGTGGCTGAAGGTAAAAACATAAAAAACTAGAAGATTAAAATGACCAACCTAACAGAATGGATAGCTCAGGGGACTAGCTATAAGATAGCGAAAAGCTAGAGAGCTTTTCTTTCCTACAAGTGTCTAAGACACATTGCTTGGGAAACTCACACAGCTGCTGCTCAAGCTATACCTGTTCAGTGGATACAGACACCTCAAGTCTCCAGGATTGACAATCTGCCACCATGCACCAGTGCTGCTGATTTTTAAAAAAGTTTATGAATAACTGACATGCATGTTGGGGCCCCTCTGAATAGTTCTTTTCTCAGGACCTGCTGGAATCCAGCAAGTTCCTTCTTTTCCCCCCCCCCCCCCCCCCCCCCCCCCCCAATCTTTCAAACACTGTCATAACCACTATCCTTCCAGCCAAGGCTGCCTGGATAAGTCCCCACCTGGAGCTAGTTAATGTTCTTTCTTAATCAGATGTCTCAGCAGTAATTATTCCCATCACTGCCTTTCCCCATCCTCTCCCACCAGACTCAACACTTGGCCCCTGAAACATGCAAGTCTCTGCTGACCTGGAGTGTGAGCGAGATAGCAAGAGACTATACATTTAATCCAATCTGCTATTGCAGTTCACAGTACTATCCTGACATTTACTAACACTTAGAGACTGAGGGTGTTGTATGGGAGTAAATTTCTATTCCTGAGCTGGATGGACTTTTGGCTGTCTGCCATTATAGGCAAGGCCAACAGGACTAAAATCAATTACACCTTGCAGAAAAACAGTCAGCATTTTGCCTGCTGTTCACGCACTATCCGAGTTTCCATTTTGATGCTTTTTGATTACTGTAGATACCAAACACCTATTTGAAACAGATTAAATGTTACATAAACTTAAAAGTAAATATTGTTTATGTTTGATACTTATGCTTCTGGTTGTGCACACATCTCTCCACTGTTTTGTCTCCCTGTTTTGAACATGGAAATTAAATACATGGATTGATCAGATTATTAAATGCTCTAACACACCCTCGTAAAAAAAAGTTATGAAATACTACAATGAGAATGCAGATAATAAAATTTGGCATTGCGACCTCCATTATACCTGGTTTCACTCAGCTAACTGAGCCGTCCCTGATCAAGTGGATTGCCTTGCGCAGAAAAATGCTTTAAAACATGAGAACATTCTGAAAGAGACATCACAAAAAACATTCAGCTTGCCCAGCTTTATTCTCGCTTGGAATACAGTTCAAAAAGATTCTTTCAGCAAAGTCCTGTCAAAAAGATAGCCAAGGTTTCAGTCAATCACAATTTTACATTTGTGTGACAGGCTAAATGCAAGACAGCAATCTTCAGCCTTGTGGAATGATAGCAAAACAGAAAATCAGTAAATTAGAAAAGCAAACCTTCCTATTATGCTTTGATCTTCCAGAAACAGGCTGACAGGCACACAGGTTTCCTGTGCAGGGCCTGCTCAACACAAGCCGAAAGAGCAATATGATCGCTAAGCCCAACAGGATGGCGTACCAAGATCGCCTGGACCTGCCCACAATGCCTAGAATCCTGTCTGTCCCTCTGAATACTGTTTAGAACCCTACAGATGACAGACAGATAAGATTGCCAAAGGTTGGTATGGAAAACACTTGCTTTCATTAAGAGAATATTGCACTTTCCAATTAATCAATCAATCTTCCCTGTAGGGAAGCATTCCCTACTATTCAGCCTCTCTTTTTCTTTGCACTGCTGCTTGGTACTGGCTTTGCACCACCCTAAAAAAATAACTCCCCCGTCCTTGGAATTTATATCTTTGAAATAAATAATGGTAGATTGTTCTGTCCCTCTTAGTAGTCACCTGGCCCACTACTGAACACACATACCAAAAAAAGAGAAAGAAAAAATCTTTCCTCATAACTCAAACTAGTAATGGTGATGAAGGTTTATATGGGATGCATCCAATAGCTCAAATTCCTAGTGACAGGAGAGAACATCTACTGATGAATCCACTGAAAGCCTTCATCTTCTTGTTGAAGCATGAGATATACCTATTGCAAAAATAAAGCACAGATCTCCTTTTTCTTGGCTTTCTCAGCCATTGAAATCAATGACTTTCTAGGACCAAAGTAATGGAATTCTATTCATGGTCCACTTGCCAAAACCCATCTTCCTCTTGGTGGCTGCTATACCCTCCTTCCCTCTCCCTTTGTACCTGATACTCCCTTCCACTGGCAACTGTTGCCCTCTTTCTCATTAGTTCACTTACTTGTAGAGACTTGTAGAATAACTAATAGAAATTAAAGAAAGGAAAATTTAGTCTAGAAAATTCAGGGGATTGAGGGGGAAGGAAGGCAGGAAGTGTCCTAGTCGTGAAATTTATTAAGGGGCGCAGGGTCTCCCGTCATAGGAATATGGTCTCTCTGAGGAGATCTACTACTCCTCTTGCATGAGGCTTTCCTTATTTTGCTCGTTCTGTCTTTCAAAGACCTAGAAGGCAATTGAGCTGTTGGAACTGATGTGGAGCTGGGGTCCAGGGGAATCTTTGGGCCTGAATCTGAAGCCGGATGAAGGGAGCACTCCATCACAAGTTTTAGTTCTCTGTCCATCTGAAGCAACTCTTGAAGCTTGTGCAGATCTTGTGCTTTAAAGACACAGGCATATCCCTGGGGTGGTGATGTCAGAGTCAGCGGGTGGTTAACTGAGGCAGGAGTAGATGCAGACTGGAGCTGGGGCTGCTAGTGTGGAAACAGGCAGGAGGCAAGGGCTTGCTGGAGCAGTCTGTTGAAACTACTCGCATTAGGAATGCTCCTGACCAGGTAGTGATGTTGAACAGACTGGACAGACGGCTTCCCTTCGGAGTCTATACACCTACCTCAGCATCACCTGGGTGGGTCCTCAATTCTGAACTGGTTGAATGGTGTGGGGCCTATCACAAGACCTTCAGGTAATTGCCTCTGATAACTCTCACACTCTGGCTCAGGAATGACTCATCAGGCTTAAGCAGGGTCAGGGATGACTCAGGCTTTAGCAGGCTCAAAGATATCACATCACCCCAACTTCAAAAGGTGTTTACCAGGTATCTTCAAACCCAGTCTGTCGGTATATGACCAGTGGAATTTCCCAAAGTAGCTGGGATACATCTAGGCTGTCAGCTGCTTCCCATGAGTGATCAGCTGGACCATAGCCCACCCAATCAACGAGGTACATGAGCTTCTCTTGGAGAACCTTAAGTCCAAGATCTGCCACACCTGGTATACTTGCTGCCTTTGGACCATGACTGGGGGGGTGGGGTGGGGGGACAGTAGGTGGCTTTATCTGTCCAGGAAAGTTGTTGTCAATATACTTTTTCAGCAGGGACATATGGAATACTAGGTGCACCCTCATCATATTGGCTAACTGGAGTTTGAACACTACCAGGTTAACCTGTTGGATGACCTGGAATGGACTGAGATAGCTGTAATCCAGCTTTCTTAAGGGCTAGGCAGCGTCCAGGTGCTGCATTGAGTGTTATACTTTACCCCTGACCATAATGTGAGGGGTGTCCTGACAATGGAGGCTGGTTTATCGTTTGTAATCCCTCTGGGCTGATTTCAGGTGGGTTTCCAATTCTTTGCGGAAGTAGTGTAGGAGCTTAACCAGGTTGGAGGCTGCAGGAAAGTGGGAAACTGGCAGCTCAGACTGGTGAAACTGAGGGTGGAAACCATAGCTGGCCTGCAAAGGACTTTGATGGACTGACTTGTGGTTGGAATTGTAGTACATGAGCTTGGCAAAAGGAAGAAGCAGCACCCAATTATTCTGACAATAATGGATAAAGCAGCGGAGACAGTGCTCCAGAATTTCGTTAGCTCATTCTGTCTCTCCATCAGTTGGAGGGTGGTGAGCCAAGGAGGCTTGTAGATTAAGATCCCAGAGCCAGAAATGAGAAACAAACTGCAATCCTTGGTCAGAGGTAACATGCAATGGTAAACCATGGAGCTTGAGGACACAATTAAAAAATAATAGTTGGGCTGTCACCTTCATGGTAGGGATTTTCCAGCCATCTTTGTGATGAAGTCAACAATGACAAATATGGCTATGTAGCCCTGGAAACTGGAAAGGTTAATGATAAAGACCATAGAGAAAGGAGCAGGGTTGGGATGGAGTTGGCAGAGGAACCAAAGCACCCAGGGATTTGGTACAGGATTTTTTTTTTTTTTTTTTTTTTTTTAATAATCTGAGCACAGGTCCAGATGAAATATGACGGGTGCTAATGTAAATGCTTCTTTCAGTTTATCAAAAGCAAACTAGGCTTCCTGATTCCAAACAAAGGCAGTGTCCTTCAGGAGCAGCTGGGTAACTGAACCACCTTCAAACACCCCTTGATGAACCATGGGTAGAAGGTGGCAAACCTCAGGAACCTCATGCTTTACACATTGGGGGAAATGATATATCCTAAAGTTAGAGGTGCACTGAACTCTCAGTTCTTGGGTTTCCCATACAGGCCATTTGCTCCAAAACACTTAAGTACCAACCAGATGCACTGGTCATGAAGGGCTTGATTTTCCAAGAAGAGAATGTTGTCCAAGTAGATCACTACAAACTGGTCCAGAACATCCCTAAATGTGTCATTGACAAAATGCAGGAATGTGGCTGGGTTGTTGGAAAGACTGAAGGGCATGATGAGGTATTCAAAATGGCCATAGCAGGTGTGAAACTACCTTCCAATCACGCCACTTGTACTCACTTAAAAACCTCTCTCTTTGTAGTTAAATAAACTTGTTTTATTCCTTAATCAAAACTAATTGAGTGTTGTCTTTAAACTGAACTGTGCTGGTAACTCCATTTAAAGTGGCAAACGGTTATATGTTGACCCCTTACAGGAGCGACAAACCTTCAATATCTGGACTGTCTAGGAGAGGGCTGGACAGTGCAGAACACACATTTTGGGAGGAAAATCCAGGACTGGGAGTGTGTTGGTGTCACCCTGCAAGTGGCAACTGAGGCTGGTGAAGCCAGAGTGTGACTGATGTGTGGCTGGCAGGCTGCAGCTATACACAGACACTCAACGGTGTTACCTGCAGCCTGGAAGGCTGTTTGTGAGCAGCTCAGGTGGGAGCCTCAGCACAAAGCATTGTGAGGCCCCCACAATGGCAGGGCAGGTGGTGACACAACCTCTTACTGGTCTGGACTTCACCCTGGAATGTCATACCAATGTCTAAAGTAGTGGGACTACTGATATCCCCCAAAACAATCCTATCCCACCTCCTTTTCCACCATCCACTTCATGGCCGGAGGTTTAGGAAAAAATAGGCTTTTTAAAGAAAAATATGTTAACCTACCTGCTGTAAGCTGACTCAATCAAAAGCTACAGGGAAACAGTAATGAAAAAGAAGAAATCAAACTCTCCTCATTAATTAATGCATAATGGCACAATAATAATAATGGCACTCCACTTACATAGCTCTTTCCATACACAAATCTCAAAATGATTTAAAAAAGAAGTATCAACTTCATTTTTTCAGATGGGGAAACTGATGCAAAGCACAATTTTATTCTATATAGCACATTTCATAATGTAGCCCAGAACATTTTGCAGAGTTAAATGCAGTTAAGCTAAATAGAACATGATAGCTTAAAAGGAGAGACATTGAAAGGTATGGACAAGGAAAAAAAGATTTTCAGCGGAGATTTGTAATGATTTGGTACCACTGAGGTGAAGAGATACACAAAGGTCGTGGCAGATGGCACAACTTCAGAGGAAAAGATTTTCAAACCAACTATAGACGGATTTTGTGAAACTGTGAAAAGACACTGACATCCCATAAAGTGAAGGGGGAGACCATGGAGTGTGTGAAACATGTGAGCAATGTGGCCACACTGTGAGAGAGAACTTTAAGCACATATTTGGGGACAGAAAAATGGACATGGATAATACACTACTCACAAACACAGCAACTTTATCCTCAATTCATTGGGGTGATGCTACACCCCTGCCTTTCCCTGGGATTCTTATATCACTGGACCCTGCTTAGAGAATCTCTCTTTGTATCAGGTTCTAGAGAGCTCTTCCTAGACCCGAAGAAGAGCTCTATGGAGCTTGAAAGCTTGTCTCTTTCACCAATAGAATAAAAGATTACCTCACCCATCTTGTGTCTCTCATATCCTAGGACCAATATGGCTACAACACAGCAAACATGTAATTATTTTCATTCATTCTCACTACCGCCCACAGAGTTCTGAATGGAAGCAGTAAAACTGACCAAAATTGTACTCTGATTCGCTAAGTTCTGAGCGGCAGTGGTGTCCCAAGAAATGCCTGTCTGCAGACTCAGGAGAACACTATATTAGATCACATTAAGAAACTCATTTCTGTAAACATACAAGTTAGAAACTTAATTAACTTAATTTACTTAAGTTTAAATTCTGCAGATATTGATGGGTTAGGACCTCAATTGTCAGGACAAGCTTTCTACTCACCGGTGACTCATGGTGATGGGGAGAGGGGGTTTGGCCCAGTTCTCTAAAAGCTTCCCAATGGCCCATCTTAGAAAATCGTCATCTGTGCAGTTTGGAGGCTCAATAGAGTCTCAGAAGCCATTACAATGAAGGTAACTGAGATGGCAAACAACCTTTTACTTTTCAGTTTGGAAGCCTCTGGCTCTAGGGGTTTGATGCTAGAACTGAACTGTCAACCATTATTTATAAGATTATAATAAGATTTTCAAACCTGTATCGCTTTGGTACGTCAATGCTGTGGTTTAATGCTGGGAAGCCTTGTTTTGTTTTTTTGCTTTGTTTTATTTTTTAAAGTGAAGGAATTCTACTTAAGTGTAGCATTGATGCATGTAATGATTATGGGCTAACAGCACTGAACAACTTTTTTAAATTTACAAGAATAAATTAATGAAAAACAATTTGAATTTTGCTGTGCTAGAGAAGTTCCCACATATTTTCATAGTGGGGGCACATCTTAGAACAATTGTGTGTTGTAGATAATCTACCTACTCACTGGTGATTGCACAGACCTCCCCCACACCTTCACGATTCCTTAACATCCCTGTTGCAACTACAGCAACTGCTCGCCTGGATGAAGTAATATTAGAAAAGTACTCATGTATTTTTAGCTTCCCTTAATATAATTTAGCAGCTGGAAATTAGAAGCCAGAACCATGTGACCATCTAGTGGTCTGTGAATCACTATCAAGAAATATCAAAACAAAATTTTGTTGTTTCAAAACAACATTTTGAAACAAAATTAGTTTTCATTTTGACAAATGCAATATATTCAAATGAATATCCATTCAAAACCATTTTCATTTTGGTCAAAAAGTTTTGTTTTGAGATTTCTGATTCAAAACTTTTTATTTTTCATTCCTTAAGAATTTTCTGATATTTTGACACTCTGTTCTGATTTGAAAGGGAAACTAGTTTAAAAGTACTGAAGTTTCCAGCAGGCCATTTTCTGCCCACCTATAATCACAAGTCAGAGATACAGGAAGTTGTGGGAGTTAAATCTGTATGCAAGTGTAATTTTCAGGTTTCAAGGTTCAATTTGTTAAAAAAGTTAGACTGAAGTCAAAGAATTTCTAAAGGCCTAGCCACTACCATTAGGTAGATTACCGTGGACATCACATGAGAGGTGGGTTTTGCATACTGCAGAAGATTCCCTGCGTCATCCTACTAAATACAAACCCGAAAATTTTTAGGCCTCTGAGATTTGCTTCCTAGAGGGCAATACATCAAACTGCAAGGTAGCCAACTACTTTAATATCTTACACTGGAGGAAGATTCCTGTACAACTATCAGCACCAGTGATTAAGCATCTCAAGGCCATATTTTCAGAAGCGTTCAGCACTCACATCTGGTGCTATTTTTTGTTGTTGTTTTTCTAGTAACAGCTCAGCACCTAGCAGCAACCACTGACAACAATGAGGTGCCAGGAGCTGAGCACTTATGAAATGTGGCCCCTCTACTTCAAAAATTGGTGTAAGTCTGAAATAAAGGTCAGTAACCAGATATGAAAATATTTATTATCCTTTATGCCAACTTTCCAAGTGCCATTTTGCATAGCACCAGCGAAGATGGCTGCAACCGGCCCTATACCAAACAGGAAAAACTACACTATTTAAGCTGTCCTGTGCAACCCTTCACCCTCCCACATTGACAGGCTGGAATTTGTCCCATTTCTCAACAGGACAGTTAAAGTCTCAAGCAAAGACAAAGAACAATGAAATTAGCTATTCTTAGCTGCATATACAAATATATAAAATAGTGTTCCTAATCTACCACCGACATGATTTTCACTGCCCATCAACTTCAGGAAAAGTGCTGTGTGCAACATTGACCTCCATACCTGGCCTTCAATGACCTCACAAAAGCATTTGACTCCACCAATCATGAGGCTGTGAAGAATTCTCCTTAAATTTGGATGCCTGCCAAAAAAATTTGCCATTCTCTCTGACTCCATGACAACATGTTTGTGACTGTTGTCGGCAATGGATCTGAAACAGACCCCTTCCTAGTCAAGACAGGAGGTAAGCAAGGTTGTGTCAGCTCCAACCCTTTTCTCCATCCTCCTTGCCATCATCCTTCTTCTCATCAGTGACAAGCTCCTCTCCGGACCTGATCCCCAATACAGAATGGACAGCAAGCTCTTCAACCTCAATCGCCTCCGATCCAAGACCAAAACTATCATTAAGGCTGTGAGTTTGTCACAGAGGTCACGGAAATCACAGCTTCCGTGAATTTCCGGGACCTCCATGACTTCTGCAGTGGCCGATGCAGCTCAGGCAGCCCCTGAGCCAGCTGCAACAGCCACTGCTGGGGCAGTCTCGCGCCACCGCGCCCTCCTCCCCCAGCAGCAGCAGAAGTTTGGGTGTGGGCTCAGGGCTGGGGTGCAGGACAGGTTGAGGGCTCTGGACGGCGCTTACTTTGGAGGTGGGAGGGAGGAGGGACTCCCTGGAAGCGGCGACATCCCTTGGTTCCTAGGCCTCCACCTGCAGATACCGCCCCCACAGCTCCCATTGGCCGTGGTTCCCGGCCAATGGGAGCTGTGGAGCCAGCGCTCGGGGCGGAGGCAGCGTGCAGAGCTGCCTGGCCATGCCTCCGCCTAGGAGCAGAGGAAGGGGGATGTCGCTGCTTCCAGGGAGGCATGAAGCCAGGCAGGAGCCTGCCAGCCCCGCCCCCCCGCCCCCCCAGGCTGACCCCCTCCTCCCCTGCAAGATTTAGTCAAGGATATATAGTACTAGTTATGGACAGGTCACGGGCCATGAATTTTTGTTTACTGCCCGGGACCTGTCCATGATTTTTACTAAAAATAGCCATGACTAAAACATAGCCTTAACTATCACTAAATCAGTCATTGAACTCCAATATGCAGATGGCTGTGCCCTGTGCGCTCACTCGGAAGAAGATCTTCAAAAAATAGCCAACACGTTCTCTGAGGCCTATAACCAATTTGATCTCACACTCAACACCAAGAAAACTAAGGTACTCCACCAACAAGCTCCGAATCACCAGGATCCTGCTCCCGTAATTCAGATCAATCAAGAAACCCTGGAGAACATCAAGCACTTTTTACTTCGGCAGCTACCTGTCACACAAAGCTGACATTGATGAGGAAATTCAACAGTGCCTTCAAATGCACCAATGCAGCTTTTGGACACTTGAGAAAACATCTTCAAAAATCGTGACATCAAGAATCAAACCAAGCTTCTCATGTACCAGGCCGTTGTTGTCTCTGCTCTCTTATATGGGGCTGAAACCTGGGTCAGGTACAGTAGACAACTTAAGGTTCTTGAATGATACCATCCATGGTGCCTCTGCAAGATCTTCCGAACCAAGCGGGAAGACTGAGGCACCAACATCAGTGTTCTGTCCCAAGCCAAACCTCCAGCATTGAAGCTATGATCATCCACCAACTCCTCCATAGGGCTGGTCACGTTGTTCGAATGCCAGAAAATCGAATCCTGAAGCAGGTCATGTTCTCACAATTGTGCCATGGCCAATGGACAAGAGGGTGGGGGGGGGGGGGCAAAAAGTGCTTCAAAGACACCCTCAAAGCCAACAAAGAAGTGCAATATTGACAAACTCATGGGAAACCCAAGTCCTCAATGACCAAAATGGAAAAGGACTTTGTTGCAAGGATCCCAGTATTTCAAGATCCAACAGAAACAACACAAAATGGAGAAATGGGATAGAAGGAAAGAACACACCGCAGCCCCACTCAACAATCTTGATCCACCCCTTCCATTGGGAAACGTGATTGTGACAAGATCTGTGGATCCTGGATTGGTCTCATTAGCCACCTGCAGATCTACCAGCAATAACTGACTATCGTTATATGGAAGAGAACCATCCTCGAACTCTGAGGGATCGTGGACTACTATACTATTTTATGTTTCTTTTTCTTGAAAATTACAGAGGAAGTATCACAATTTAAAAGAACGCTGCTCATCTCAGCATTTTGAGTCACTTGCCATATACAAACATTGTAGTCAAGTGAAAAACACTTTCCACTAAAACTAACATTGCCAGTGATCTAGTTGTTTGTACACTGCACCGCTATGTGGTAAAATCTGATAGAAACCCTGCATTTATGCTACCTAATAGTTCCTGCTAGAAAAGTCCCTGGATTTTTTTCTGAGACATTTTAACCCCAACATTGTTTCCAGCAGGCCTTTGAAATTTTGCAAGGAGGAAGCCCTCAGACTAGACATGTGCCTTTTGCTTATGCCATGAAATTCTATTCAACGTGGCTAAGATATAAACTGTTAAACCACCCCTTCTCTTACTTGCATTACTAAGGAAAATTCTGACAACATGCCAAAATTGTAACTGAACACGGTAACAAACAGAGCCTAAACTGCCATTCAAACAGCAGTGGCACAAATTTGTACTCAAAATGCCAGGGAACTACCAGAGCAGCCTGGGATGAGGGGAGGAAGAAGAGAGCCAGATCAAACTTCCCCCTGACCACAACCTCTATCACATGGCTTGATGGGTCCATTTTGCCCTCTGGGGTCATCACATGGGGGAAGTGCTTCTCCAATCCATGGAAGAGGTGGAAAGACCCAGACTAGACTCCCCTCAAGTCCCTGCCCCTACCATCTTGGAAGAGTAGAGAGACCCAAAAAAATAAAAGGGGAGGGGGGAAATCCCAAGGCCTGCTTCTTGCACACTCTTCCAGTGTCACTTTCTGGCACCAATACTGAATAGAAAGTTCTTGGTTTGTTTATTTTTAAGTTCTTTTTCTACATTTTCCATTTATTACATCATTAACTACAGCTTTTGGTATATGAGGGACAGTTTTGAGATACTGATGGATTTCAGAACTGAAGATATTTCAGTAGTCTTGCTTGACCCCTGTATAACACAGGAGGTGACCGAATGTAACACATGAAGTTCTAAAAAGTGGCTGGTGGCCGTTCACATCTTTAATAAAGAAGTGACACCTATAGAAACCGCAGCTCCCAGCTATGCAGTTCTTCATCTTGACCCAAACAGAAGGCTGCTGGAATCAAGACTGATCACTGCATACTAGGAGCCACAGTACCCATGGCCTACACCTCGATAGTCAGAAGTTAAGATCAGCTCTAACATGCTCTGCCTTACAAATTTGATGCCCCTCAACTCAGGAACATCTGAGCTCCTGGTATGCACATTTACCATTGTTTTCTTATTCTGGACTCCACTATTTTCCACACAGTTTTTAATACCCCTAAAAATTCAAAGAGTACAGTGTTGTTATAATACCACTAAGTAGCCTTAATGAAGCTTATTGTCTGTGAGCCTCTCAATGCTAACTTACCTTCTCTCCGCTAGAGTAGAAGAAGTATCGCAATCGGACAATGTTACAGTGATCCAACTTTCTCATGATCTGGAGCTCTCGGTTCTGAAAGAGTAAAAGCACCGTGAGGTTAGGAAAATTGTGTTTTTTGTTGTTGTTGTTGTTGTTGTTTTAAACAGTGGTGTTACGGTGTACTGTGCACCTTAAGTGTATTGGCCAAGAGCACATGAAAGCCACTGAATCAGGGATGCATTAGGAATGGGGTGTTGAAAAGAAAAAGTCTGGAAGTTTAAATAGGAATGTAAGTAGCTCCTTTGCCATAAGTACCAAATGTGGTTTAGTCTGTCTCATGTTGCTCCTCATTCCTCTTCCTCCAATTGTTTTAACTATAGTATTCAAGGGTGCAGATTTTCTTAAACTAAAGAGCACTGTAATTAAACAACTAACCCAAGGTGTTGAGCACCAGAGCTTGTTGCTGACAAGCAGATGCAATAAATGTTGTACTCAAACTCAGAGTTAGTTTTCAGTTTGTATTTTCTAAGCTTTGAAAGCTACATATTCTAGTTTGAATGGTCAGCAGGCTTGAACTGTTCACAGAGTGGAATGGTAATGATTTCACAGTTAAGGCTGCAGCAGG
Source organism: Terrapene triunguis (assembly GCF_002925995.2). Classification (NCBI taxonomy): domain Eukaryota; kingdom Metazoa; phylum Chordata; order Testudines; family Emydidae; genus Terrapene; species Terrapene triunguis. The sequence goes on along the minus strand of NW_020664593.1, from coordinate 4,145,655 downwards.
GTTTTAAATCTATTTTGAAGATGCTGTAAAAGTGGTAAAAACAGAACAGACGTTAACTGACATTTTATTTTTTCATGTTGGTTTGGTGCATGTTGGGTAGACACAACTAATTAATCAAAAATAACAATTCCAAAGTTTTAAAAGGTGATTCCACCTTTTCTTGGAACCCTTTTGTCAGAAATGTCTAGAGCTCATGGATCTGATTTTTGTTTGGACAATATTATAGAAAAGCAGGTACTCTCTTTTTCTTCACAATGGTTTCTAAGCTGCTATTGCACAGCACACAGAGAGACAGGTGAACACATTTCCACACCAAATACTCCTGTTGCCTAAGGCAGTTCCCTGAGCTGGGAATCAGACAACCATGCATTCCAATCTCACTTCTACTGACTGAAGTCTAACAAGATTTATACAGAACTATCAGAAGGACACACTGTTTTGCTTGGCAGAATAAAGACAATTACTGTTAGTGACTAAACATCTCCACTTCGTAGCAATCCAAAAAAGCCATTAATTTAAAATACATTTATACAGCATGATAAATGTGCATTAGCTCATGACAGATGACAATGGTCCCTGCTTCAAAAAGCTTAAGACAAAGTGAGATGGTGACAAACATAGGTGTGCAGGGAAATAGACTGGGGGCCCACAGTGATGAGCCTACAGTACAAACAAAGCAACAATCCATTTTCCAGAGAGCTTACACTCTAAAAACAAAAATAAATGAAGGACTGAAGTATGGATGGGGATAGAACACAAAAGGAGATGTAACTAACAAAGCCATGCCAATTCATGTATTGTTATTGGTACAGTCCCGTCCTCCCCCCCACACACACCATCCCCTAATCACTTCTTCCATGTTCTCTTTTCCACATCTCTTTTACCTCTACCTAAACTGTAGGAGACAGTGTAGTGTATCAGTAGCAAAAGACGTTCAAGCTTATAGAGACTAGTCTCTATAAAATCAGATCTGAAGCTAGCTTTTTAAACACATCCAATTTTGAATGTACCCCTACACCTTAACTTTGCCAGATTTCAACTGATATCTGAAATTTGGCATGCAGCATCTTAGTCAGAGGAAAAATCTTTTTGCAAGACTTGGGGCAAATGGGAAAAGAGATTTGAGAGCTAGAGGGTGGGGAGGGTTAAAAAATTCAGGCTAGTTACATTTCTGGGTCGTTTTCTTAACTTTTTTTTTTTTTCTTTGTCACACGTCCGGCCAAAACAGCTTGATTTAGAAACATTAAATTTGTCTTGTTAGCACTGTTACCTCTGACTAAATTCGGGAAGATTTGGGAGGGAGAGAATGTTTCCATACACTTAAGTGCACATAGCTAATGTTTGCTTTATAAAGCATCACTGTCATAATATGGACTTCATAAGCCATGCATCAAAGCCCCCTCCTGTCCCGTCCCCCCCCAGTCATTACTATGCAAACTTCAGAAACTCTATGGATCATATGGAGGTCTTAAAGTGTGCATGGTTCTGACCCTCAGTTCAAGACGCTTTCTACCTTCTGCTTCAAAATCCTTTACCATATAGCCTTAAGTACAGGTGCTAGCTAGGAGGCCTTGAATTTTAATCCTATCACTGTCACTGACTGAATTTAAATAATGCTTTGTATTATATAGCACTTTACAATCAGTGACATTTCACAACACCATTATGAAATTGGCAATCATCTTTGTTTATAGATAAGAAAACTGAGGCTCAGAGAAATGACTGATTAAAAGCCCCACTGGTTGTGGCAAATCCATGGAAACAATGCAGGTTTTGTGCACGACAGGCACATAAGCTGCCTCAAATTACCTCTCTAATGTGCTTCATTTCTAACCTGGAGAAGCCAGCTGAGGGGGGGAGGGACGGGGGGAGACGGACGGACACGACAGAAGGGAGTTCAAATCTTCAATCATTCTGTCCCTGATCTCTATTAAGATTGCTAAAAAAGAACAAATATTACCAGCTATGCTGGTGTTTTCTGTAAGGCACATTTATTCACTGGGAAGAAGAATGAGTTCAACATTTCACACTAACCACTGGACATTCATCATATAGTATCAGCTTTTAGTCATTAGAGAAACAGGTCAAATCTGAACCACTGATCCTAAATATGAAAGGCTCCATATGCCATCAGTCACTCAGCTCTCGATTATGATAGCAATCTTAATACTTTCTGGAGGTGTTCACATTTCCACTGGAGTACTGAACACAAGATTGGAAGTCTGGAAGTTCTGAGATCGAAACCCAACTCCACCAGCAATTTTTTCATTACATGACCTGGGACAAGTAATGTCTCTGCCTTTGTTTCAACAGCTTGAAGACGGGGATAGTAATAATTTCACACCTCCAACAGGTATTGGAAGATAAATCAATGTTTGTACAGTGCTTTGAATGTGTAAAGCACTACACAAGTATTATTTCAGCAGTATCTTTATAAACTCCTGAATAAGTGTGTACACTCCAGCTCATACTGTTGCTTCATGTTCTTAGGATCTGCATGTCTGATAGCATATAATAATACATTCCGGAAATCAGCAGATGTTATTCTAACACTGTTACAAGTTCTATTGTGTGTCAGTATCCCATTCCAGGACAAGTGCGATCTCTGCTGCTCTGACGCCTCCCACTCCATTTCCTTAGGCGCTCTCCCTGACCATCTGTCGCAGCTCTATGAACAGCTCATTACTGAGTGGTGACAGGAGAGTTAATTCAACCAAATACGCAGTAAAACTAACACTTCACATACTAGAATCTAACAGGATAAAATGAAGGATTTTTATTTCTTTAAAGTAAAACCTAGCCAATCTCTGAATCACAGTTCACCTGAACAAATTAGATCAAAAATACATAAACAGCTGTGAAATTACAACTGTTATTGTAACAGGGAACACATACTAAAGTTAATTATGATTAAAATAGTCTAATGCTAAAATATGAAATGCAGTAAGCTAAGGACCCATTTTTCTCATATTAGTACTCCAAGCATATAAAATTTCCCTGAACACAGCCTAAATACACAATAGCCACTCACTTTACAACGTAGCATATTACCAAATAGTTCACAACTACAATGACTGTTCTTGCCTTGGAGATCACTCAAATCATAGCTTTTGAAACAAACAGAAAAGCTCCAAATAAAGATGAGAAAGTGTGAATGGACTACAGCATATGAAATCAACTTCTATTATTAGTGAGAGCCTTATTACATAAATTAGTGATGGCTACCTTAGATACAATTAGAACAGATAAAATGCTTGTCTAAATACAGTGCAACTAAAATCATTTCAGAGACACAGTCAAGAAAGGCTGACAGAGCACATCCAAAGTAGAGGGTGGATGAAAACACAAGACCTCTGCTCATACCCAGTAATGCCTCTTTCTTGTGTTCCAGAAGCAACAATCCAGCCAGTGACTTGAGTGATATATCCAATGCGCAAAGACAAGCTTCTCCTAGCACAGTGGTTCTCAAACTCTGGGTCAGGACCCCAAAGTGGGTTGGGACCCCACTTTAATGAGGTTGCCAGGGCGAGCATTAGACTTGCTGGGGCCCGGGCCCGAAGCCGAAGACTGAGCCCCACTAGCCAGGGCTGAAGCCCAAGGGCTTCAGCTCTGGCCAGCGGGGCTCAGTCTTCGGCTTCAGCCCTGGCCAGCGGGCTCAGCTTACAACCCTCCCCCCACCCCCGGATGAAGCCCTCGGGGTTCATCTTTGGCCCCCCCAACCCAGGATGGCAGGGCTTGTGCTTCAGGTTTGGCCCTCCAGCCCAGGGTGGCAGGGTTCAGCCATGCTCAGGCTTCGGTCCCCCGTAGTAATTCTTATTGTCAGAAGTGGGTCACGGTGCAATGAAGTTTGAGAACCCCTGTCCTAGAATATCTTCTATCAACAATCTCACCAAATGTTACCATCCTAGTTTTCTTAAAAGCAAGGAAAAGGCTTGGTATAAAAAGGCTTTTAAATATTTTCTTTGGGGGTAGAGTATGGCTTTTTCCAGGTTGTACATTTCCAAATTTCTACAACCCTTTGCTAACCATAGCTACAAACCACAGAGCAGTTAGTCTAAATCAGAATTATGATCTCACTAAACATTAGTGAATGTGCAACCCTCATTCCCAACTGCCACAATGGAGAACAAAATAAAGCTTCATTTATACTGAAATAAAGAATTCCTGAAGCACACATTTCTTTGAGAAACACTGAGTATTAAGGGGCTACAAACAGATCTCTTTGCAACTTATTTGCAGTTTGTGTTATTCAGCTAAAACCAGAATGAAGAAGGGGTGTTTACATGTGAACCTAGAAAGTTAAACTCTACGTTTTTTCTTGGTGATAAAATTATAAAATCTGATGTGCCAAAAGTGCCCCTTCAGTAATGATTATTCTATCACTTCTAAAACACTCTTCCTAGCCCTGAATGTCAAAGAGACTACCTATATAGCTTCTTATTTTAAATTAACCTGATTGCCCATCCCACATTTGAGTTACAAAGGGTACGTCTACACTTACCGGAGGGTCCGGCGGCAGGCAATCGATGTTCTGGGATCGATTTATCGCGTCTGGTTAAGACGCGATAAATCGATCCCGGAAGTGCCCCGGATCGATCCCGGAAGTGCTCGCCGTCGACGCCGGTACTCCAGCTCGGCGAGCGGAGTACGCGGCATCGACGGGGGAGCCTTCCTGCCGTGTCTGGACCCGCGGTAAGTTCGGACTAAGGTACTTCGAATTCAGCTACGTTATTAACGTAGCTGAATTTGCGTACCTTAGTCCGAAGTGGGGGGGGGTAGTGTAGGCCAGGCCAAAGGTTGACAGGACATGCTCAGATTATAATAATCCTGTAATATACCAAATAAAGCTTGCGTCATGTCTTTTTTCTAGCCTTCCGGAAGAAGCTCTAGTCTCCCCCACAGGTCCCCACCCAGCAGTGAAAATTCATCAGAACACAAGTAAACTGCAACGGATTTAGAACTGCAGATTATAGACCAGGAAAACAGCTTTTCTTTACAACAGAAGTTCACAATGTTATTCATATTATGAACCTTTTCTTGATCAAGAAACTGATCACGAATGGGAGGCACTGTGCCTGGTCTCTCTCTCTCTTCGCGCCCCCCCGCTCTCCTAGACATACAGCCTAGCTGCCTTTATTCTTTACTAGGTGCTACCTGGGACAAACCTTTCCTGCTGGTGGCCGAAGGTTCTAGTCTCACTGGTATCCCTACTTGCTGAAGACAGGCCTTGCATGCTTTCCTCTTATTTATAGCAGCAACACATAGGAGATGGAGTTACACCTGCTTTACCTCATTTCCACTTGATTTCTGACTTCTGTGATGGGGACATTAACCTATATTCTCAGATGGTTTAGTGCTTCTGAACTTGCATCTTCCTTGAGTTGGAGCAAGTAAAGTGAATGAAGAAGTTGCTGAAAGGTTTTGTATAGATCTCAACTGTATACCATATCAACATGTCATCTGGGTCCACACATGCAGGGAGTTCCTTCAGTTTTTCCCAGATAAAGGCATTTGGGTTTGGGTCCTTGTGCTTCAGAATGACTTTTTTAAAACCTCAGGGGAGTTCACTGAGGCTGGTTTCCTCTGCCATGAGCATCAACACTTGTCTACAGAAGTTTAGCTTAATGGGTTAGACAAATGGAACACAGTACTCAATCTGGAATAAGAGTGCTTCACACACAGAATTATTCAGGAATAGCTACATGTGTAGACAAGCCCTTAGAAACTCTAAACCCACTCTGCCTCATGTATCTTACCTGGGAACAGGCCTGGTTCTTCGGAACAGACAAGGTGTACTGAATCTTATCCAATTCACTCAGACTGCAATGCAGGAATGAACCACTGCCCACTATTTCAGCAACAGAATTCCTTTGTTTCAGGCCATGGCTTTAAGTAATGGTCCCTTTTGGCCTCAGAATCTATGAATTTGTATCATGTTATATGGTTATACTGCAGACAAATGAAAACTGACCCAAGGACAGTAAAAACTTCAATAATTTCAGCGTTCTTGTCCTTCAGGAACCTTCTAAGCAAAAATTTTGTAACCATCTTACCACTGATGGCAAAGCACAAGTGGATAACAGACACTTGCAGGGACAGGCCCAAAGATTATCATTTTTAGGAAGGCCTTGACCTTCCTACAAGGTTGTTCATCCTTAGAATAGTATTGTTCTTTTTGTTAGTCTGGAGATTGTCACATCTATCCTGGATTTTCCATGAACACAGCTGTCTCTTGTACAACCAGAGACCAGAGAGTTCTAATGGTTCTGCTAGAAGCTGCACTTCTGCAAAAGTAACGAGTGCCTCATTCCAAATAGGCGGAACCTGGGTGCCCTGTAAGATGAAGGCTTTATGGGATCTGCCCAGGCTTCAGTTCCAGAAGACTCTCTTGTTTGAGCTTCAGTGACTGATCTGGGGAGAACTGCAGTTAGGTCCAATTGTCTAAATGCACCCCGCCCCCTGTACTCTCATACAAAATGTCTGCATCTTCCTCTTCCTCCTCCTCATCTCCATCCTCCCATAGATCATCTTCTTCAGCCAAGGTCTACTATTATGACCCTATTAAGTTCAATTTCCTCTGTAAACTCCTCAAATGGTCAGAGGAACTAATGCAGTCTTCTCACCCATGAGTTAGGAGGGCAGTGATGGCGCATCAGAGATATTCCCTTTCTGCATGGGTTTGGATGCCTGAATGGTAAAGTGTAAGAACTCCACTGAATCTAGAATTACTGGGGAGTCTTCTGTACTACAGAATTTTGTTCTTAGTGGTGAAGAGATCCATGTGATGTGATGATGAGATCTTGCAGGGTAGGGAACATTGGACTTCTGGCCTCCTTATTCCCCTCTTGCAATGGGGGCCGTGAAGAGCAGGACAATGAGGGAAAGAGGAGCAAGGTTGGCTTTGTGCCCTTGTTTGAGCAATCCTGCCTTTGTTTAATAATAATAATAATAATAATAATTAATGGAGATATCCTATCTCCTAGAACTGGAAGGGACCTTGAAAGGTCATCAAGTCCAGCCCCCTGCCTTCACTAGCAGGACCAAGTACTGATTTTGTCCCAGATCCCTAAGTGGCCCCCTCAAGGATTGAACTCACAACCCTGGGTTTAGCAGGCCAATGCTCAAACCACTGAGCTATCCCTCCCCCCCCAAGTTCTGTCTTGGTTTAGCTGGGGATGTTGACCTGATCAGACAAACTGCATCCCTGTCCCCACCTTGGACATCATCAACAGAGGACTGGTTCATCTGATCATGGCTGAGTTGCTAATCAAGTGGTTACTCCTGGTATTCAAGTAGTTCTTCTGCCCCTCTGCCAGATCTGTTCTTCCTCTCTCCCAGGAGGAATGCCAAGTAGAGCAGCTTCTCTGTTTCCCCACCTGGGTTGCTATCCAGGAGTTGGTGAGGGAGTGCCTATTAAAGCTGCTGCTGTTAAAGGGAGGCTACCACTCTCAGAACAGCTGTTTTGAACTTTCTACATCACCACCACATGGAGCAAAGAAGCAAATTATTTTGTGTCCCTTGAGTGCTACCAGTAGCCGAGCCCACAGGTATGCTTCTGGAAGTTTGAGGGGCTGGGCTAGAAGACTTTGCTCTGTTATGCTAGCAGGATAGGAGATTGCGCCTGTTCTGTCTTGGTCCTGAATGATGATAAAGTCAAGTAAAGTAGGGGCAAAGCTACGCTTGTATCTGCTCTCCGTCTTCCTATGCCAGATAGTGGAAATTACCTTTGCCACAGTGGCTGAAAATAGCTGAATGGAACTTCTGGACCTGTTCACTAGATGAGTCCATCTCTGGGTTCTCCAGAATGCTTTCAAAAGACAGCCTTGATAAGGTAAGGAGTCCCTCCTCCCAACTAGCCCCCCTCTATATCTGAAGAAGAAAGGTGCAATGCTAATTTGTATTGGGGCCTGGCAATGAAGACACATGCTGGCAACATCACCTTTGCAATGGTCAGCCACTTTGGATGCCAATTGCAGGAGTTTGGCGCATATAGGATGTGCTGTGACAGGGCATTTCTTAGACCTCTTTCTAACCATCTTCCTACTAGAGGGTGAGATCCCTACCCACATGCTGAAAAACAAACAAGTGGAAGTTTGAGATGGTTAAACCTTATTATATGGGGGTTTATGGCCATCAAGACCTGCTCGCAGAGAGGAATTATAACCCGAGCATCTGGATTGCTGTAAGAAATTAAAGCACACCAAAGCTGCAGGAAAGGGAAAGTGAATCTAACAGTGTTTGGATGCAGCACCGTCAGAGTAGCTACTGAGCCACAGTGCTCCATAGGCCATAACAGAGGACACCATGCTGCCAAGAAACAAGCAGAATTGATCAAGATCAGCTTGTTCTCCCTGAACCCCACTAGCAGAGCCCAACTTCTGCAATCTATCTCATTAAACCTAACAGATTATATAGAGATAGCCAGCAACCAAACCCACCCATACTTTCAAATGTCCTCCTGAAATGTGTCCCAAACACTCCTGTTCATTAGGTCTTTGAATGCTGTCCCTACTCCCTACAACAGGGTATGTTAACTGATTCCTAGAGACAGAAATAAATAAAAGATACCAATCTAGGAATCAAGAACCTAGTTCCATTTCAAAAGGCAGGTGCCTGTCCATCATCTTGCAGAATCCTGCATTTCTTCCTGTTTGTCCAAAACTGCCATTGAAATAGAATTTGGGGGGAGGAAGGAATGTAGAACTGGATCCTAGTGTTCAACTAGCATCCCTTGAAGTCTTCTTTAGATTGGGAATTTGCCCCAAGCCCCGCACTTAATGACTAGTCACCAATGCAAATTTCAACTGCAGACAAGAAGTTTCAGGCAGGGATAAACTCCCATGTGAATCATGGCCTTCCTTGTCTATGCTTGGGATTTGAACTGGTGCAGGCCACTGATTGCTGGAATTGGTGCAAACTTCCAATGCAGACATGACCGAAGTCTGTAATGTCTCACTTTTTAGCATGGGGCTTGCAAGTCCCAGGGAATAATAGCATGACTAATAATAGTAACCCCCTGAACAGAGAGTGTGGAAAGCCAATCAATGCTCATATCATCATCTACTGTCTGGGTTAATACAGGACAACACTAGGGAAAAGAATAATGATATTTATCAAAATGAAAGGTAATCCACATCCATGATATTTTATTAAAAAAAAAAAAACCAACACACAGAACAGCCATCATCCAGTTAGTGCAGGCCAATTGGTGATTATTAATTACTTTCAGTCTCGTTTGGTTACAGCACAAGTCAGGAAGTCAGGATTCTGCCTGAAACCTGACAATGAACAGCACAAATAGCATAGGAGGGGGTTTGAGGATTAACTACTGTTCATAAAACACTTTGAGATCCATCCTCAAAGGTGCTGGGGACATATGAATTATATCAATTAGTATAATGTTAATGTTCAGGATTTCCCTAGGAAAAAATGCACACCACTGTTGGGTGAGATGTGGCATAATAATTTTAAAGCAACAACTATAAAGGTGTTTTCTGAGACACTACTCCCCCCCATATCCCTCAAACAAGGTAAATCCCGTAAGTTTCAAATACCACATTTAGAATAATAAAAATATCAATTTGTGCACACAGTAAAGCAAACACTCAGATGTTCCCCTCAACATCAAGTAGTTCAAACAGAAAATCAGATGTTTTTGTACATGTGCTTGCTGGTCATATTCCCATTAAACATAAATAATAGTCGCAACAGCACTTTCTATTTTATGTAACCAAAAGCAACGTGAAGGCACAAGCTTCCCCCCTCATCCACAAATCCCACAGTACCCAAAAACTTCCCATGACCCATATCCCATAAACCTAAAGGTACAAAAAGATTATGGGATATGGTGGGCCATGGGACAATTGTTTTTGGATGTTGGCCTAAAAAACTACTAATGCAGAACATCCAAAAAGGTCAGAGACAAAGCAATGTATGTTAGCTACATTTTAGCCAAAGATTACCAGTGTGCACAGCAACCTTCAGCCCTGGCACACGTTCAGATTACAGAGGTGAGCATCAATTCAGAATGATGCAACAGCCGCAGTCTGCCTCATGAGATCAGCATGCACAGCACACTTGGCAGTATCCGAGTCCAAACCAACAGCCTCAGATGGTACAAGCAAGCGTAGGTGGAGCTACAGGTGAACTGCCAGCCAGCAAGCCAGTGTTTTATTAAAGCTTGACTGATATGAAATGTTCAACCAAACAAGGCTGCGAAGATGGTGTCGCCAGGAGGGCTTTGGCTTCCTAGACCACGGGATGCTATTCGAGGAAGGACTGCTAGGCAGAGATGGTGTTCACCTTTCGAGGAGGGG
>NW_020664593.1:4090706-4130339 GCF_002925995.2 Terrapene triunguis | reverse complement strand
CTCTCTGCGAGAGTCTGTCAATTATTATGAAGTGTGGTCTACCATGAGTTTGTGACTTGTGAAAGACCCAAGACCCGAACCATCAGCTTTCCTTTAAATGGGAACGACTTCTAAACCCTACTGAGCTGGGCTGAATCCAGATTGGTAGTCTACAGATGAAATGTGCTGAAATGACAATGCCCTGAGTTGGCACGTATTGGGGCACAGGGTAACTTATAAGCAGATAAAAAGTAAAGAAAAAGTTATGTTAAAAGAATGTTATGGTTGCAAAGTCAAGAACCAAAATGTTACGAAGTGCAAAAATTAAGGGTACCTGTCCAACCTCAATTCTGCTCTCTTGTATGCATGGTTTACCAGAATGATCACATACTATTTTTACCCACATGGATCATCTCTCATGCACATATGTACATATGGAATACTTTACCTGAGGTATGAGCAAGTGCAACCTATCTGCCAAATGCATGACATCAAACAGAAACATTTCTCAAAGTGGGGGAAAGTGTTAATGTGTAGATAAGACTTTAAAAGAATTTTGAGTAAACAAAACATTCTTTAAAATGAATTTTTTCAACTGAAGTTGTGGGTTCATTATGAGCAAAGAAATCAAATTTAAGAGATCAGTTTAAATTCATTTACAAAGTCTGTTAAAACCAAACTAAGTTTGGAGGTTTATTCAGAAAGAATTTACAACAAAATATTCCTTTTTCAGTAGTTCTTTTGGCTACAATCCTGAACAAATACATGCTGGTATAGAGATTTTGATTTTGAACACGGAACTCTAAAAACTGACTACAGAAACCAATTCCTGCTCCTTAGAGCCATCAAGGAATCTCAGGAAGTTTTAACACTTTCAATCAGAATTTGAACCAACTCATTAATGCTATTTTGGGAATCTGGGGGCACTGACCTTATTCTTTTAATATAATTTTGCTACTTTAATTAAATTGTTGCACTTTTATAAAGAAAACTGTTGCTTTCATATGCTGAATGTATTACACCGCACATAATTGTTCCTTAGCTGTCTCATTTATATGAGGCAAATTACAGTTAGCTATGCAAAATTAGAAATGAAAAGAAGCAGTCAGGAAAAAAAGGTGCAACATAGCCATAAACATGGTAAAACTTAGTATACTGGTAAAACTTCCAAAAAGATACACAGAGCTTTCAGTTTTATAATGCATTTTTAAAAGACAAAAGAATGCCTGTTTTTTACTTCCAAAACTAAGGGTTCTGCTTATAAGAGTGCTTTGCATATAAATGCCCATCATTAACAGTGCTATATCCACATGCCCAGAGGAGAAGAGTTATTTAAAACACCATTAATTACACTAAACTACAACTTTCCAAGTTCATACTTCACAAATTAAAACACAGACTTCAAAAACACATGCAGAGAGCACAAAACAAATTGAGTAATAAAACAGTGCTAATCTAGTTCAACCCACTGGAAAGTCAAATCTCCATCACAATTATTGTATCTTAATTTCCACACCCTATTAGCAAATACTATCATTTACATTTTAATTTATACAAAAAGCTTTTACATTTTGCATTTTTAAAATATGAATATGTCTTGCAATTCAATAGCCAGAAGGAGGAGAAAGCTGGGTCCTTGTCACTGTACTGATTTTCTCACGTACATTTCAAACAAATTACATGTTTGCTCTTAATTATGTCACTCCTGTAGTAAAGCAGCTAAAATTACTACCACAGGTCCCTCTTTCAGCTGCCTTTGACAACTGAAATGGATTCACCTAGCAATTCATGCCACAAGTTTCAAATCAGTTTTATAAGATGATTAGGACAATTCCCACAATTATTTAAAATGAAACAAGATGCTTATTTAGTCAAAAAATCCAAACTGACTTTTTAGGTCATGTATCTATTACCTGAACAGGTGCAAACAACCAGTGTTTGCAATCTAGAAATTGCACTAGTAAACAGATCACTAAATAACTGATTCAGACAGGACACCTGCCCTGACACAAGGCATTCTGCAAACAAAGCAGGCAAGCTGATTAGACAGTTGTCTAGACAAGCCAACAAAAACCTATATCCTGAAGGAGTTCCTTCACAATTAGCTTCCCATTTCCCTTATGTCTGAAGTTTTGTTTGTACCAAATTCAAAATCTACACAGTCATGCTAAAAAGGTATACCTTTGACGAGCTAGGTGAAATAGCAAGTATTTCTGCTCTGTAGTCAACTAAAAAGATTACATATATTTATTTATGTCACCACAGCAGAGTGCACTAGAACATGGGGAAGGATTGTCTTGTGACTTGTTTCTGCCAATCTAGACTGATGACTATCCTGCCAAACATTTCTGCAGCTGGGCCTTGACCAACAGATACATCCAACACTCCAGCAAAACGACATTAGCCATCTCCTGAACACGTTAGAGCAGTGGGTCTCAAACTTTTTTACTGGCAACCCCTTTCACATCCCAAGCCTCTGAGTGCGACCCCCCCTATTAAATTAAACACTCTTTTTAATATATTTAACACCATTATAAATGCTGGAGGCCAGTGAGGTTTGGGGTGGAGGTTGACAGCTCGCGACCCCCCTTGTAATGATCTCGCGACCCCTTGAGCGACCCCCAGTTTGAGAACCCCTGCGTTAGGGCCTCCAGCCAATCTCAACTTTTCATGGACCGGTAGACCAACCACAAGGTTGTGGTTGAAATTTTTGGAGCTGTCCAAGGGGCAGGACCAACTTTCATTCCACTGCCAAGTCCTTCCTGTCTCTGCAGGTTTGACAAATACGTGCCTTAAATAAAACTACCCACAGGAACAGGCCAACTTGTGAAATGAGTTTTTATAGCATCCAGCTCATGATTATATAATCCCACTTCTGAAGCTATCAGGATGATTACTAATCTCACAACTTTCAAATCCAAATGCAAGATCCATTTCTGCATCATAGCTTTCTCTTTTAGGTTATTTTCTTTAAGATTCATTACTGCTATTACATATTACCCGACTACAATAGGCCATGAGAGGAAAAGGACAACATGGCAAAATGCCACTGGTTTTCTTGTAATGCTTTTCAGATGTCATCGCTATGAGCATGGTACAGACACTTAGGTCTGGTCTACACTTAAAAATTAGCTACATGAAAAATTTTGTAGCCTAACCTCCACTGTGAGGTTGACCTAACCCCTACTGTGGTCGTGCCACTGTAGCAGCTGTGGTGTAAATATACACATAGTTTAGATAAGAATGTCAGAGCAGAGGGCTTACTCCCCTTTGAAAATTCAATGCAGATTTAAAGGTGCACTCTCCATCTGTACCAATTACATTATCTTAGAAATAATTGTCTGTAAATTAATCAGGAAGTTATTAGCTATGCTCTTCTACAGAGCCCCTTAAAAGCACCACACAGAGATGAATGGATGAAACTCACACCCCTACTAGGGCTACGACAATCTGACTGGCTGCAAACTGAGTCAGAACAGAAGAGCATGGATAAAATGGTTAACATGACTGGAATCTTCCCAGTGAGGGCGAAGGAATGTAAGGCTTCATCTCAGAAACGGTGCACATAGACCGCATCTCCGACTCTGAGGAAGATCCAGAATAGTCTGATAGTCACGGCAGTGCAGTACCACTCAGTGCTGGCTAGCGGGGTCTCAGATTTGAGGTAGTTGGTACTGAGGACAGCATATGTGGCTTAACCCCTGACAGCACTGGCTGGGCAAGGGCTGTCTGTGCCAAAACCTTGCCCACCGTTGGTATCACAGGCTGAGACTCTGCAGCCATAATGGAATGGAATGACCCAGCTGACACAGACCATGCTGGAGCCTCTGATGCAATCAGTAGCAGCAAGTCTATATCAGGAATCTCAAACTCAAAATCACCATGAGGGCCACATGAGGACTAGTACATTGGCCAGAGGGCCGCATCACTGACACCTTTTCATATAAAGGTACAAACCCCCTCCCGCCGCTGCTCCCAGCCCCGCCTCTTCCCACCTCTTCCCCACCCCCATTCCAACCCCTTCCCCAAACTCCCCACCCCAACTCCGCTCCCTCCCTGCCCTGCCTCTTCTCCGCCTCCTCCCCTGAGCGCATGGCTCCCCCTCCCTCCTGGAAAGCACTAAGCACCGCCAAACAGCTGTTGGGTGGCAGGAAGCACCTGGAGGTAGGCAGAGGAGCGGGGATGCAGCGCGCTGGGGGGGGGGGGGGGGAGGAGAAGTGGCGGTGGGGGAGCTTGGCAGCCCCAGGAAATAACTCCGGGGGGGCAAGGGGACCGCAGGGAGCTTGGTGGGCCGCAGCAAATAACTCCATGGGTCGTGTTTGAGGCCCCTGGTCTACATCCTGGACAAGCAGAGAACCTGGTACCAAGAGGCAGAGTAAATCTCTGTCTGCAGCATACACCTCTGGAGTTCTGGGCACCAAGAGGCAGCCTTGGTCTGATGTCTGCTGCACCAAGGAAGCAGGAGCAGTCAAAGGAGCTGGTCTAAATGGCCCAGAGACTGGTGCTGGAGTTCCCAACTCTGTTTGATAGGAGGAGGAAGCAGCATGTGGTGCCAGGGAGTGGTGAGGCAAGGCTGGCACTCTACCTCCATATCTCGAGAAGTACTCCTAGATAGCGTGTATGTCTCTGCACTACAGATGCTTGCCAAAAGTTGCTTCTTTGCATTAGTTTCTCATGTCTTGTTGCTACTTCTCAGAGCAGGCCTGGGGAGGTGATTTAACTTTTAGTGACCAAGAAAACATGTAACAATTATATATAGCCTTTAATACTTTGAAAACCATAGTTCTCAGGGGCATGGAATATGGCTCTAAAACTTCATGTCCACATGAGATGGGAGAAAGAAAGGAAGCAATCCTAGAAATATAGGGCTGGACGGGACTCTAGTTCATCCCCTGCATTGAGACAGGATTAAGTATACCTAGACCATCCCTGACAGATGTTTGTCTAACCTATTCATTAAAAATCTCCAATAACTGGGATTCCACAACCTCTCTAAGTAACCTGTTCTGATTCTTAACTATACTTACAATTTGAAAGATTTTTCCTAAAATCCAACCTGAATCTCCCTTGCCACAAACTAAGCCAATTACTTCTTGTCTAACCCTCAGCAGACATGGAGATCAATTGATCACAGAAAGGTTATAAAAAGAACATATTTAAAGACTTATGCCTCCCCCTCCCAGCCTTTTCTAGACGAAAAACATGCCCAATTCTTTCAACCTCTCTCACAGGTCATGTTTTCTAAGCCTCTTTGTTGCTCGCCTCTGGACTCTCTAATTTGTTCACATCCTTCTTAAAGTATGGCACCCAGAACTGGACAATGTACTCCAGTTGAGACCTTACCAATGCAGAACGGTTACATGTGCCTTACATACAACACTACTATTAATACATCCCAGAATGATATTTGCCTTTTTCACTGCAGCATCACATTACTGACTCTCATTCAATTTGTGATCCAGTATAACCTTCGGATCCTTTCCTGCAGTACTGCTGCCTAGCCAGTTATTCCCCATTTTGTAGTTATACATTTGATTTTTCTTTCTTAAGTGTAGTACTTTGCAGTTATCTTTACTGAATTTCATCTTATTGATTTTAGGCCAATTCTCCAACCTATCGAGATCATTTTTAATTCTGTCCTCCAAAGTGCTTTTAATCCCTCCCATATTGGTGTCATCCACAAATTTTAAGCCCACTCTCCACGCCATTATCTAAGTCATTAATGAAAATATCGACTAGTACTGGACCCAGGACTGACCCCTGCAAGACCCACTAGATCAGTATTCCCAGTTTGACAGCAAATCTTAACTACTCCAAGTATGGTCTTTCAGTCAGTTGTGCACCCATCTTATAGTAATTTCATCCAGACCAGATTTCCATAGTTTGCTTATGAGAATGTCATGTGGGGCAGTGTGAAAAACCTTACTAAAGACTAAAGTTTATTGCTTCCCCCGTACATTAGGCTAGTTATGTCAAAGAAGGAAATTAGGTTGGTTTGGCTTGATTTATTCTGGACAATTCCATGTTGGCTATTACTTATTACTTTTTTATCCTCCAGGTTTAAATAAATTGATTGTTTAATAATTAGTTTCAGTATATTTCTGGATATCAAAGTTAGGTTGACCTAGACTATAATTTTCCAGGTATTCCTTTCTCCTCTTTTTGAAAATAAATACTATGCTTGCCCATATCCAGTCTAACTGTCCTCCATGAGTTCTTAAAGATAATAGCTAATGGTCCAGAGATTTACTTTGGTTCCACCAAGACTTCATGACTTGAATTCATCTAACTTATCACTTCAAAAGTTTTTTTCCTCTTACTTAATTGGCCTCTCAGAGTTGGTAAGACAACTTCTACCTGTTCATGCTCTCTGTATGTGTGTATATATATCTCCTCAATATATGTTTCACTCTATATGCATCCGAAGAAGTGGGTTGTAGCCCACGAAAGCTTATGCTCTAATAAATTTGTTAGTCTCTAAGGTGCCACAAGTACTCCTGTTCTTTTTGCGGATACAGACTAACACAGCTGCTACTCTGAAACCTATTATTTAGATTGTTCTTTCCATAACAAGAGATCCTTCTCTCTTGTTGTTAAACTGTGTTAAACACCTGGTCACAATTAAGTCTTCACTTAAAAAAAAGTTAAGTAAAAAAGGCATTAAACGCTTCAGCCTTCTCTGTGTCATCCCTTATTTGCTTGCCTTTCCCACATCAAAGAATTCCCCAACTGTATACACTTCTACGCTGAATTTGAATGTCCTCTACCCAAGGCAAAACCCATGTCCAAGTATGTTACTGCATATTATTGAAGTTTCAAAACAAGTCATGAGATCTTGAAATTAATTGAGTGGTGGTCCAGCAGGAAGTCACCCTGCAGCCTGGCTGAGATATAATGAAAAGATCTTTTTTCAATTTACCTCTTTATGTGGCCTCCCATATCCAAAGTGCTGATCACTTCCCAAAATTATAGAGATATATCCCTCCCTGCACACACCTCCAGTCTGAAGGGACCAGACAGTTTATTCTGTATATTTTGTTTTAAATGAGGTTATTGTGAGAAGGCTCAGTCAAAGTGGGTTTTGCATTGCGCCCTAAAACCACAGAAATTTATGCTCCTCCTGTTCCAGATTTGTGGGCTAGTTTCCAAGGAAGCTCTGTCTCCCACACACATACATCTCACTCTTGAAGTTGACAGTTCCATGCTCCAGTGTAAGATAGTTGTTGGATGTCATGATCACACAGGGCAGACAGTCCCCTCCAGTAACTCCAGCCAATCCCATTAAAGGCTTTGAAGGGGAGGACTGAAACCTTGAATATGAACCAGTAACTCAACAGAAAGCCAGTGAAGAATGTGGTGCGCTGGAGTGACTGCAACCTTTTAAAAAACAAAAACACAAAAAACTACAATTGGTTCAGAAATTAACAGCCTGTCTGATCAGCAACATAATGGAGTAGCCAGAAAGAACATGAGCAAGATGTTACTGAACACTAGGGTTCATTGACACTGGGGTGGGATGCACTTGTCTTGCCTGTCTCACATTTATCGCCAATAAATCAACAAACCAACAAAAACAAAAAATTTTGAAGAGCTATTTTAGTAAAACATTTTAATATGGTAAGTAATGAAGAGTGAATTCAAAGAGGACCACAAAATTGGTAATGGTCTGAGTTAGGAGCCAAGCATTTTAAAAATAAAAAGCCCTGCTTTGGGGGCATAAATTGAATAGGCAAATCTCTTCCCAGCAGTATAATATGCCTGAATATTTGGCAATCTATTCCAGTTATATTCCTGTTAAAAACAATAGGTTGTGTTGAGGTTAAACCAGCCAAATAATAATGCATTCACACATATCATAACTGTGGCTAAAAACAATATAGCCCAAATGTGAAAAGTATTAAAAACCCTTTGTAGCTGGGCAACCTTATGCTGTGGGACTTTTTAAAAGCAGTATGCAATGCCGCTAACTGACTTGTAAAATGACTTGCATGAGGCAGAGGCCTTCCAAGTGACCTAAAATGCAGCATTTTAATTCAAACAGGGCTCACAAATCTCCTTATATCAGAGGTGGGCAAACTATGGTCCACGGGCCACATCCAGCCCGCGGGACCGTACTGCCTGGCCTGGGAGGCTAGCTCCCAGCCCCTCCCCCGCTGTCCCACCTCGCCCGCAGCCACGCAGGTAGCGCTCTGGGAGGCGGGGTTGTGTGCTCCTGTCAAGCAGCGCGGCAGCGTGTCTGGCTCCGGCTGGGCGGCGCGGCTGCCAGACGTGCTGCTCTGAGCAGCATGGTAAGGGGGCCAGGGAGCAGGGGACAGTTGGATGGGGTGGAGGTTCTGGGGGGCGGACGGGGGGGAGGGGGGTTGGATAAGCATGGGCGTCCCAGGGAGGGGGGGGGCCTGTCAGAGGGCAGGGGTGTGAATAGGGGTCGGGGGTGTTGGATAGGTGTGGGGTCCCAGGGGGCCTGTCAAGGGGCGGGGGTGTGGATAGGGGTCAGAGCAGTCAGGGGACTGGAAGCAGGGGGGTTGGATAGGGGGTGGGGTCCCGGGAGGGGGCGGTTAGAGGACAAGGAGTAGGGGGGGTTGGATGGGTTGGGGGTTCTGAGGGGGGCAGTCGGGGTGGGGGGGGTGGATGGGGGCGGGAGCCAGGCTGTTTGGGGAGGCACAGCCTTCCCTACCCAGCCCTCCATACAGTTTTGCAACCCCAATGTGGCCCTCGCCCACCCCTGCCTTATATGAATACATCTCAGTAGATTACTTCTCACTTACACAAGTCACTTTTTCCTCTTAAAGAAAGGCTGGAGAAAGAGTCCAGTGGGATGCCCATTTTGCCTCACCACCCACACACATCCCACTCCTCAGGTCCCATATTGTAGCAACACTCCCTATGACTGAAGAGGGTCAGGAGTAGCTATGGCTGAATCAATGCCGCTTTTTGTGGGGGCCGGAACCAAAGCGTGAAGGAAAAAGCATAGGACTCCAATCTGATCTCAGGTGGCAACAGGTCACTGGATCGCTGGGCTTCAGAAGCCAGTTTACATGTGCTGCTTTTCTGCAAGTAGGTTAAGCACAATATTTCACTGTGTTATGGTGATCTGTTATTTAGCATTAACCTCAGAAATGCACTCAGAACACTGAACTTTTAGCCTTGGGCTCACTACTGTAGCCAAACTGGCTGAATGGGGAGGTAAATGTTACTTTGTCTGCACACTTTAACAGGGTGAAATACTAAATTTGCCATTGAGAGCTTCACTTTTCCCCCCCAGGCAGATGAAGTAATTCTTCTCCACCTATCCTTGCATAGGCAAACTCAAAGGGGTCTATCTAATGGGAAATTCTATCCTCATGTCAGCAGACATAGGAACTACTGGCACTGAGTTTTCAGATCTTTCTATCCAGAAAAACAATTTTCGACCCTGTTTTTAAAATAAATACTGAGAGATCAAGACAACCACTCAAACTAAAGTTTAAACTGTGTTGACAACTCTGGTAACACATTACTGAAGAACACATGCCATCCATCAGACTCTCTCAAAGTGGCGAGTCTGACCAGAATTGGAAACTCATCTCACTTTATTTGTAAACTTCAAAAATAAAAATGAAAATTGCTGCTTGGGATTTCCTTGCAGATTCCCAATATCCCAGCTCCAACTACAGTCTCTCACATACCTAACAAATGTAGTGAAATCATGACAAGAAAAATATGAAAAAGTCCAATGTGTTTTTATATATATATATATAAATAAAAATCAACGTCATCTAATCTAGGACCAAACACACTAAAATGTTTTAGCCATAATCATCTGGCTATTGCATGGTGTCCCTACAGGGCATAGTTATCGCAGTTTGGATACCTTAATTGTGCATTTCCATGTCTTAACATGTTTGGCTTTCTTTTGAAGTGTATGTAAGCTTAACTCTGAACTTACTGATTTTGGAATAATTACAACATCCCCGTAATGTTTCTTATCTTTATGTTCCCAATATGTACTCTCAACCTTAATATCGGATTTCTATCTGGAAATGTACATTAGTATTCAATATTTCATTAACTGTATATACATATGAATAATGTCTCTAGCACACATGAAGATGGGGCCTGAGCTCAGTTGCTTTAATAAAAGTAGGTGTGACGGGAAAACACCTTCCTATGCCAGATATTTCCCCATCAATGAACAGATTTCCACACTGTAGAGCCACTACCAAACCTGCAGATTACAAACCCTTCCTTCTCATCCCCCAGGCTAACTACAGCTGATTAATTTTGCATTCCCAAACTAATTAATTTCCGGTCCAGCCTCACCAGCCATAAAGGAAATTTAAATCCCAGTCTCCTCAGTACAAGCTCCATTCTCCCCACATGCCAAACCACTGAACTAGAGACCCCCTCCCCAGCCCTTGTGTTTTAGTAACAGAGTCAGACCTGCATCATCTATTATATATCCAGGTCTTCGGACACATGGAGTAAGAGAATAAGGAACTGTCTACACTGGCAAGTTTGTGTGCAGTAAAGCAGCTTTCTGCGCTGTAATTCCTGAGGTGTACACACTGCCAAGCCACTTAGTGCGCAGAAACTGCACAACTGCAGCGCTTTAAAAAAAAACCACCCCAAGAGGCGTAGAACTTTCTGTGCCAGGGCTACAGCACTGCAGTACCAGTATAGATACCGTGGCAATTACAGCACTGCGATTGGCCTCCGGGAGGTGTTCCACAATGCCTGTTCTCACCTCTCTGGTCATCGGTTTGAATTCTACTGCCCTACCCTCAGGTGACCATCATCTCCACCCCGTAAATCTTTTAGAAATTTGAAAGTCCCTTTCCTGTTTACTCGGTGATGTGTGCAGTAGTCTGAGCGCATCTTTCCAGGTAGCCAGTCCTGCATCTGCACCAGGCAATCCCTCGCTTGGAGCAATGCCAAGCTGCTGGACCTCCTCAGAATTTGGGGAGAGGAGGCTGTCCAGTCCCAGCTCCGCTCCAGCCGTCGGAATTATGATACCTAAGGACAGATTTCATGATGCATGACAGAAAAGGGCCATGACCAGGACACGCTGCAGTGTCAAAGTGAAGGCGCTGCAGAACGCCTACCACAAGGTGCGGGAGGCAAACTGCTGCTCTGGTGCTGCGTCCAGGAGCTGCTGGTTCTACAAAGAATTGGACGCAATACTCGGTGGCGACCCCACCTCCACTGCGAAGATCACTGTGGATACTTCGATGGCTCACGTGCCACTTAAGAGTGGACCAAGCCAGGAGGAGGAAATCTTGGCTGATGATGTGGAGGGGGAGGGGGACCCAGAGGCAGAGGATGACTCGGAAGCCAGAGATGCATGCAGTCAGGAGCTCTTTTCTACCGCGGAGGAGGCTAGCCAGTCACAGCAGTCAGATCTTGGCGAAATGCAAACAGGAGAGGAAGCCCCTGGTAAGCGGAACTAATTCTGGGAATTGCTGAAGTGAGTTGTTGGGGGCAGGAGGGTTGCAGAAACAGGCTAGTCTGAGCTGCGGAACAGGCTGCTTATTGACTCCCTGACGTCACAGGAATCTCCCTCAGAGAGCTCCAGAAAACTCTCGTGGAGATACTGGGCAATCCACTGCCACAGGTTCTTCGGCAGAGCTGCTGTGTTTCTTGCCCCATTAAGGGTAACTTTCCCAAGCCACTGTGCCATCACGGGGGTGGGGTAGGGACCATTGCTGCACACAGGCAAGCCGCATAGGTACCAGGGCAGAAGTCGCAGGCTTCAAGAAGACCCTCCCTTGATTCCCTGCTCACCGTCAACAGCGAGATATCTTCCATGATGATCACATCCTGTGGAAAGTGTGGGGACAGGAATGATTATCAAGCCCCCCCAGTGCTGGCTCTCCCCAAAAGCCACGTGCCCAGTGTACAGCAGGGCCCGGGAAGAGTGATTTACCCTGCCCTTGTGGCTACTCACCGTTTTGGGGGTCTTGTGGCTCATATATGCTTGCCTGGGGTCAGCGAGTTAGTGACAGGTGTGTGAATACTGGCTGTGTTTTAAATCACTGAATCAGTGTTCTGTGTGTTGCAAACAATATTGCTTCTGTAAAATGCTGCATTTAAACTTCACAGAGATGAGCTTGGGAGCCCAGCCTCCCTCTCTGTTATAGGCGGCTGAACGGCTGCGCAGAATTAGAAAGCAGCCAAGAAGAACTAAGGAGAACTTTCTGCGTGAGGTTATGATGCACTCCACCGCCGAAGAACAGGAATTGAAGAAGAGGCGGGACAGTGAGAAGAGGGACCGAAAGGAGAACGCAGCATGCCCGAATGAAGCCATGGAGCAGCACCCACCCTCCACTGCAGCTGCTGCCACAAAACTCTTTCCCATGAGCCCCCCAGACACTGCCAACACACTCATCAACCTCCTGGCTGCAGTCTATACCCGCGACATTCCACTCCTCTTCCACCCCCACCCCGCACAGTCCTGTGGACTCCTGCTACCCACGGCACTCAACGCCCATCCTTCTGCAGTTTGGCCCTGCTGAAGTACAGTACCCGTTGCATCGTACTCCAAAGGAGAAGGTTGGATATGATTCTTGGACATACACAAATGTTTTGCCATCCTGGGATGACGACGACTCCTGGGACCTGCCCTTTCCCATCCCCATCCCTGCTGATGGTTTTTTTTTGTTTAACTCTCTCCTCCGGTTGTTGTCTTTTAATAAAAGAATTGTGTTGGTTTGAAAGCAATCTTTATTCTATTAACTGAAAACAAAAAGAGCACTGCAAAGCAACAAACAATTATGTTAAACCCGCTTATTGCATCATGTGCACCAATCACCTCCTAGCATTACAAGCACTGCACTCCCGAGCATAGCAACAAATATTAGTGGCTTTCAGTTTCAAATTGCTGCTTCAAGGCATCCTTATGGCCCCAGGCTGTGCCCCTCTAATAGCCCTGGTCTCTGGCTGTTCAAACTCAGCCTCCAGACACTGAGCCTCTGCAGTCCAGCCCTGAGTGAAGCTTTCACCCTTCCCTTCACAAATATTATGAAGCGTACAGCACATGGTTATAAGCATAGGAATATTGTCATCGGCCAGGTCCAGCTTCCCAAAGAGGCAGCGCCAGCGGGCTTTTAAACGGCCAAATGCACACTCAGCAGTCATTCTGCACTTGCTCAGCCTGTTGTTGAACCGCTCCTTGCTGCTGTCAAGTTGCCCTGTGTATGGCTTCATAAGCCACGGCATTAAGGGGTAGGCAGGGTCTCTCAGGATCACAATGGGCATTTCTACTTCCCCTACGGTGATCTTCTGGTCCAGGAAGGAAGTCCCTGCTTGCAACTTCCTGAACAGGCCAGTGTTCCGAAAGATGCGTGTGTCATGCACTTTTCCGGACCAGCCTGCGTTAATGTTCATGAAACGCCCATGGTGATCCATAAGCGCCTGGAGAACCATTGAGAAATACCTCTTCCGATTAATGTACTTGGTGGCTAGGTGGTCTGGTGCCAGAATTGGAATGTGCATGCCATTTATCGCCCTTCCACAGTTAGGGACGCCCATTTGTGCAAAGCCAGCCACAATGTCATGCAGGTTGCCAAAAGTCACAGTCTTTTGGAGCAGGATGCGAAAAATGGCCCTGCATACTTTCATCAACACAAGTCCAGTGGTCAACTTTCCCACTCCGAACTGGTTAGCAACCAATCGATAGCAGTCTGAAGTAGCCAGCTTTCACAGTGCAATCGCCACGTGCTTCTCCAATGACAGGGCAGCTCTCATTCTCGTGTTCTTTTTGCTGCAGGACTGGGGAGAGCTCATCACACAGTCCTCTGAATGTGGCTTTCCTCATCTGAAAGTTCTGCAGCCACTGCTCGTCATCCCTGACATGCATGACTATGTGATCCCACCAGTCAGTGCTTGTTTCCCGAGCCCAAAAGCGGCGTTCCAATGTGGTCAGCACCTCCGTGAATGCCACAAACAATCTCATGTCGTAGCTACTACACATGGAGAGATCAATGTCGCACTCCTCTTGCCTTTGTAGTTTAAGGAATAACTCCACTGCCACTCGTGATGTGTTGGTCAGAGCGAGCAGCATACTGGTCAACAGTTCGGGATCCATTCCTGTAGCCCGAAGAGGCAGGGCTCACAGTACACAAACCGTTGAAAGATGGCGCCAAATGTGAAGGGAAGCACAGGGATTTCTGGGATGTGAAGCAATGCATCACGGGTCATTGGGACAGGACCCAGGATGCCCCGCAACCCCCTCTGCCTTCCCACAAGTCGTAGCGGCAGAAGACAAAGACGTACTCTGTAGGATACCTGCCCAGAGTGCACCGTTCCAAATACCGCTGCAAGTTCCGCAAGTGTGAACACACTATTGCGCAGGCAGCTGACAGTGTGAACACACAACAGCGGTTTCCCTTCAGCGCTCTGAGCGGCACTAACTTTGCCAGTGTAGATGTGCCCTAAGAACACAGGTATTTAAGCACAACAGAGTTCCAAGCTAACTGTTGTTGAGAAGCAAAACCTCAACAAACTACCATCATGGATTGATGTTTTAAGACACACAAATTGGAATAAGAGACTCCTGAGGGTTACATCTAGCTCTTTCTCTGTCAAGCCAGTAGAAAGAATGTTCTATTTTGTACATTTACTAGTCCACTGTCCAGTTTAAAACCTGCCATGTCAAGCTTCTGATCTGAGCACAGGCCATCATATCAAACTAATTTTTAGAGGCAGTGATGGAGTTTGGAAACTGTTTACTGCTCTTTGGCAATAAAAGGAATGCACCCTTTTGAAAAGTTGTTCCAGCCACCATGGTCTTTCCTCCAAACAGGCAACATCTGCTACCAATATGCAAACTTTTGAGGGTTCATATATGTATATGTTCTGCAACTTTTTGTTCCACTGCAGCCTCCAACTCAGCCAGGAGTGGCTAAAGCAATTGTCCAAGGCAAGACTGTCTAATCTGCCCTTCAGAAGAGTATTCTTTTTCCAAGAAAGCGTTGAGGAATGTCCAACAATCAGCCCTCAAAGATTCCACAGATCCCATCTCTCTCTCTCTCACATACACACAAATATATCAAATACAGCAGTTCTCAGTTCAGTAGGCACAGATTTGGAGACTAGCACATATTATCCAGAAAAAAGATGATAGGTTCAATTTATTAGGAGTGCCCTCGGTATTACACTTGTTAAACTATGCCGGGGTGGCCAAACCGTGGCTCGAGAGCCACATGCAGCTCTTTTACAGTTTAAGTGCAGCCCACAGATTCCTCTCCCCCTGTCCCCATTCTCCACCTATCAGACTGTGTGTGGCGGGGGGGGGCGGGGGCGCGCGCGCTCAGGACTTCTGCCCTGTAGTGGGATGGTGGGGCTAGAGTAGGATGACCAGATGTCCCAATAAAATCGGGATTGTCCCGATATTTAACCCTTTGTCCCGCGTCCTGATCAATGTATGATCGGGACGCCATTTGTCCCGATATTCAGGTAAGGAGGCAAGCGGGAGGGAGGCGCTGACCCTGTGGGTGCTCCGGAGCACCCACGGGGAAAAATTGCACCCAAACTCCCCCCATCTCGCCTCCTTTCCCCCCCCTTCCCCCAGCGCGCAACGTCCCTGCTCCTCCCCCACTCCAGCACTTCCCACCACCAAACCGTGCTTTCCAGGAGGGAAGGGGGAGGAGTGGGTACACGGCGCGCTCACGGGAGGAGGCGGAGAAGAGGCAGGGCAGGGGCAGAGACTTGGAGGAAGGGGGTGGAATGGGGGCAGGGCAAGGGCGGAAAGAGGCGGGGGGTGGGCAAGCACTCACCCGGGAAAGGGGAAGTCAGCACTGTAGGGGTGAGTGGCGGGTGGGGAGGCAAGCGGTGGGTGGGGGACTGAGAAGGGACGCAGCAAGCCAGCGGATGAGGAAGGGCGCGGTCGGAGGGCCGAGTGGGGAGGGAGCGGGACCGGGGGCACAGTGGGGGAGGAGCCCGGGAGGAGCAGGGGTGGACTGTGGGCGGGGCCAATGTGTCCCAATATTTTAGTGTGGTGATCTGGTCACCCTAGGCTAGAGGCTTCTGCCAAAAAGACTATTGGTGCTTGCTGGGAGTGGAGCGATACAATGTAAAGGTTCCCCCCACCCCAGCAGCTTAATCATGCCCCTCCCCCCCCTTTACTCTCAGCAGCCCTTCCTTGCCACTCCCAGGTGTTAGCTCCCAGCGGAGCTAAAGCAGCGGCCCCTCCCTGCAGTTCCCAGCTGTTTGCTGCTGCCTTGCCTGGCTGGCGTGCCCCACAGGGCTGAAGCCCCAAAACCCCACTCCATGCAGGGCTGAAGCCCCAAGCCCCGGCAGGTGCCTCCCATGGGGCTGAAGTCCCAAACTCCAGCAGGCACGCCCCAGATCTCGGACTTCTGAAGATTGTCGTATGAGAAAGACAAAAAGACAGAAGCAATAAAGGATTTATCAAATTACAGGTATCTACCAAGATATTTTTGAAGGTTGAACCTGACAGGCTAGGCGTGCTACGCACAGAAGGCAAACAGCTGAAGACTGTGTCTACGACAGACATTTTAGAAAAATCTTCCACATATTGCATTATCACCGGTGCACCTCCACCACTGGGAGCCCCAATAGAGGCACAGCACTTACTTTTAATCATTGTCTTCTCCAGTTCTGCTCAGAGCAAATCTATATCATACTGTGATAACTCCCATAGCCACCTGAGTCCTGTCTACACTAGTACTTCCTGAGTTACCACCACCAGCAGAGCCATACCAGTAATAGTGAAATGGTGGCAGATTTCCAAGGAAATCTAGCATACACAAGGCTAAGGACTTGAGCTTGAGCCCTTCTTCCTAAGTCAGCAATGCTGGGGATGCAACAGCTCAATTAGCAGAGGGAAGGAGAGCCCTCAATGCTCCTTTTATGCCTTCCAGCTGACTCAGAAGCAAGGCTGACAGGTTTTAAAGGACACTGAACCTAACCATAGCCCTTAGCCACATTCTTTGGTCAGAAGGATGATCAGTTCAATTCTGGAATCAGATATGGAACTTACAGACACTGATATATATGTGCATGTGTACACACACTTTCCCCAAAATAAAAGCCATGGCACCTCAAGAGCAGCAGTGGTGCTTGATGCCCTAGCTTCTTGGGTGGCCAGTGTGATTTAGCCTTCAGCTTTATATATTGAACTGGTGTGTATATCCAATAGGTCTAGCAAAATTGCACACCTTGTTCAGCTGACAGTGTGCTTGGTGCTGTACAACATAAAGGAAAGACTTGGGTCCCATCCTAGGGAACCTACAATCTAAATGATTGTTGCTTATTCTTAAAATCTCTTTGTATAAACCTACCATTACTTCTACCTAGCCAGGAAATATTAGGCCTTTGCAAACTGGACATATATACTGCTGCTACACATCTTGCCTAACCAATTAGCTAGGAGCCAATAAAGAGGAGGATGATAATACTGTGCTCACTTCAAGTGAGCAATCCTGCTGAAATCAGGAGCCTTTCCTGAATGAATAGGGAAAAACACATGTAATACAGATGTTAATTTCAGAGCTGCAATTTATTTTCTCTTAATTGCTTAAAGGAAGTTGAAAGTTAGAAGCTATAACTTAGGAACATTACTGCACTGTATCACTGTTATTGAAGAAGTAACAACTGTCCATATTTAAGTGCATCACACAACCACCCATGCTGATTTATAAAGAAAAGATGAGATCACTTAACTGTTACAACTGCTAATGTCTTAAGAGTTTGACCCACAGAAACTAGCACTCTGGCCCAAATTCTGACTTTTAAGCCCAGTGAAACTCCAGTAAAGTGCACAAGCTGTAACGCAGCAAAGAATTTGGTCCGATGTACTACCTTGCATTTTACAATTATAACGTTAGCAGTGGTAATAGTTAACTGGCCTCCCTTGAAAACGCACAAAAAGAGGATTGTAATACCTCTCTCTCTCAAAACATACTAGCTCTACCATTTACCTAATCCCTATCCATAGAATTCTCTCTTCATTCCCTCACAATACGCTGCATGCCTTCCCAAGCCAGACATTACCAGATGTGTAAAAGGCTCAGGAATGGCACTCTGGTAGACAGAAGAACAATGCAAGAAGTTACATTTCTGGTTTCTCACTCAGAAGAGTTAAAACAAAATGCTTTAAATGAGTGCAAGATTCCTTATATAGATATATCCTTCTGTCCCCCTTTTTTGTGTGCTTGCCTGTCTCTGCCTACTCAGTGCCATTCAGGTTTGCGGATGCCGTTACTGGTAACAACCGCGTTGCAAGGCCTGAGAAAGAGCATGTACGTGAGCTCTGGCAAAGCAGTCCATGAGAGTGATGTCATCATGCTATGACAGGAAACCAGAAGTACAACCACCAACAATGAAAATGACTATACACAAAGTGCTGCCAAATGCACAAACTAAGCAAACTGGAAAAAAAACAAGAAAGAAAGACTGGGTTGGGGGAAATAAATCTGAGGTGTTACTATTTGTTACAAATAGGTGTCCAACTTTAAGATGAAAATTTGATTTTCAAATTGACCATTTCTCTTTAACTTGCACCTTTTGCTTATTTGGTCTTGGAAGTCTTTGTATCTGGACCATGCCAACAATATTCACAGTTATCCTGTCCCTATATACCATCTCTAGATGCTCCTAATGTCCAGCAACACTGGCCTCACGATGCTGTACCTGGGCTCTGAGGGCCATGAGCCGCTTGCATTAGGTGCAGACATACACCACTTGACCACAAAGCAAGTACTCTGTGCAATATAAGACCACCTGAAAAGAGCTCTGTAGCTTGAAAGCTTGTCTCTTTCACCCACAGAAGTTGGTTAAATAAAAGATATTACCTCACCCACTTTATCCCTCTGATATCGTGGGACCAACACAGCTGCAATACTTGGAATAATACACTGAGTGGCACCTATCCTGATTAATCCACTGCTTGCCTTCTCCCTCCATAGTTAGGGTGCATTTAAACTGAGTAGAGATGGATTAACTGTGTGTGTTTTCTTCTTATTAATACTGAGGTTTAGATAGACTAAATAATTAAATTTAGATGTCTAACTTCCCTTAACGCCTAACACTCACTGAGTCCCAACTCCCCTGTGCTCATTCTGTCTACTGCCTTCTCACTTGGTGCGGGGCCTCTCTCACTGCTTCAGAAGGGCCCTCCACACAGCCTAGCTTTGTAAATATAGCTATCTAGAACAAAGCTCAATGGCCTTTGCCATCCCCATCCTCTCCCACTTGCTTATTTACTAATGATCAGAACAGTTTCCTCATGTCAAAAAATACTTTTAATGAAGAACTTTTCCCTATTTCCCCTGGTTAATTGTTTGCTACTGGAACCCAACCTGGGACCACAAATACTTTGATACAAGAAATGTCACTAACACCTTCAAATTAGGACTTCAAACTTCTTCCTATGCACAAAGCAAAATAAATTATAATGATAGCAATTTAAGTTACAATATTATGTCTATGTATACCAATGAAAAGCAAAAAGCAACAGAGAGTCCTGTGGCACCTTTAAGACTAACAGATGTATTGGAGCATAAGCTTTCGAGGGTGAATGCCCACTTCGTCGGATGCACGTCCGACGAAGTGGGCATTCACCCACGAAAGCTTATGCTCCAATACATCTGTTAGTCTTAAAAGGTGCCAAAGGACTCTGTTGCTTTTTACAGATCCAGACTAACACGGCTACCCCTCTGATAAATGAAAAGCAAGTCACCAAAGAACCTGCAATCAGAAAGAGCAGAAATACAGGAATATTTTTAAAGAACAATCTAGGTTTCATATAAATCTCACCTTAAATCTTTTGTCCTGAAGAACTTTCTTAATGGCCACAAGCTCGCCTGAATCGCAGAGTTTGGCTTGATACACAACACCAAAAGATCCGTTTCCAATCACTTTGGTGTCTGTATAGCTAACTTCTTGTGGTCGATCCGGACCCTGTCCAGGAGTTGCCACCACCGTAGTCACTTTGCTGCCATCTTTATCTCCTGGAAAAGCAGAGAACATTGAGTTAAGAAACGTGCGTGAGTGAGAGTATCAGACAGACTATCACTGAAGATAGAGTAACTTTACTCAGTTTTGAACTATCTTAACATGACAGGGAAGGGAAAGGAAACCATGCAAAGAAAAATGTAATATACTGTTTGGCACATATTTAGTGAGATAGAAATTGGTACACTGGTACATCTAACTTCTTCCATGCAGTACAGTTTGTTATTTATATTGCTAAAACAAACATCAATCCACTTCCCAATATTTTACTGTAACTATCGCAATCAAATTGCCAATTTAACCAGTAGAGCAAGAACTCTTTCCTTCAAACATATATATCTAGCTACAAACAACAACAACTTTGGAAGTGCTTGTCACAACTCCTCAGTTAAGGCTGCAATCAGCAATCCATTAAGAGCCTAAAACCTTGTCTATACTGGGGAGTTCAGCCCTCAGCACCCAGACACCAGTTTAGCTGCACCAGTGTAACCCCACTACCATAGACAGACTGCACCATTGCTGCTTAACTCCATTTGAAACCAGATTAAGCAGCATCTGTACAAACTGAAGTTTATAACAACTTGACCTACCTACATTAGGCATTTGCACTGCTTCACTTACACTGGTGGCTAGCTACTAATGAGCATAACCGAGATAAATTCCCAATGCAAACAAAGCCTTATTTGACAAAATGCTCCCTCTCACCCCCACACTTTTAATAGGAACAAGCTAGCCCTATACATTTTGTAGTCATTTTAGCTTAAAAAAAAAATTTTATGGAGTTTCAAAAGTTTAGGATAAATGTTTAAAGCGATTCATTTTTCAAATCCGCAAGATGTGTTATGATTCTTTGATTCCCTTCCCTCAGAAACTGCACCGTTTCTAAAATCTACAAATTTACATACTCATGCATAACATATGTATTAGAAAAATGTTTTTTAAATAGTAAAGTTACTCAGTGTTCATAGTTATTGGATTACTGTCAGCAAAACTGTGTGTAAAAGTTTACACATTGTTTTACACTCTTCAAACGTTCAGCTCTAAAATCAAATGCATAAACATGTAACTGTCTCAGTTATGAGTCAGTTTCTTTAAAGTCCCAGAAGACATTGAAGTGGTGAATAAGCCTCTATCCCTACCCTTAGCTCCCTGTGTTCTGGAAAGCTGCTAATTCTCCAGGGTCCCTGAGCTACCTGGTTATCCCCTTCAGTTCTTGCTACCTTACAAAAGCTCCTAACTCTGCAGGATACCTAACTCCCCTTCTTTATAAGGTAGTGAGAGCTAAGAGGGAGGGACAATCTAGTAGCTCAAGGACCCAAGGAGTAAGCATGACCTTTTTAAAATGTGAGTTTGAAAAGTCCATTCACCTGTGGAAGTAACAATCTCTTCCAGGCAAGTACCACCAATTTCTGCAGAATCTAGCTTTCCTTTTTCACTGCTACTACTGAGAATCCGGTGACCAGCAGCAGTCAAACATACAGAATCAGGTCAATGTCACTGTCTTGAGAATGAATGTTATTTCTCCCTTTCAGCAGTCAAAAGGGGCAGGAACACACATGAGGTTTCAAAATGATTAGCTCACCTACTAGCCAAAGGCTAGAAGAGATGGAACCACTAAGCAGTCTTCAGACAGCACCTGTGTTCCCTCTAAGCTGCACGGTCGCACAGCTGCCCAGCAGTTAATCAAGTGGCACGCACTTCATTAGCAGAGCCGCGCACATCCAGCAGTGTGCGTTCAGGTGCCCCTCCCACCGCTGCTTTGCAGCCATGTTGCTCCTGCCCTCTGCCTTGGAGCCCTGGCAAACGGTTTCCAGACACTCCTGCTTGCTGTGCAGTGTTTGGGGGGTGGGGGAGGGAGGATGACTGATGTCAGGGTGTCCCACTCCCCGCCCACGTTCCCCATCTCCGCAGAGCCAGGAAAGGGGGACAGGGCTCAGGAGCAGGAGATCAGATGCAGTCTGAACAAGCCTTCCAGCGGTGAGTGAGTGCCTTAACGAGACAGCGCACGGTCTCAGACTTCCCCAGCAGCCAGCACGCACACGCGCACACACACCCCCTCTAAACACACACGCACACTTACTTGTGTTGTTGCTGTTGTTACTTCTTGGTACTTCCTGCAATGCACATATATTCTCTGTAATTTTATTGTTTCAAAGTGTGTTATTTTAGTTTTTTGACTGGTCTATGCATTTCATAATTTTTATTTCTCTCTTATGCTTAAATTTAATTCTTTGAGTAATGATTACTAAAATGCCTAACCTGTCCTGGCTGGAATAATTATCCCCATGGTAACTTTTTAAAAATATATATTATAACCAGGTTTTTGGTTTCTACTGGTGACACACATCCGCACATTACCTCGATATTGGTGCACATAACAAAATTCGTTTTGTAGATGGATGGAAAAAATTAGAGGGAACATTGGACAGCACCCTGGTATGAATTCCAGTTTTCTCCTTTTCCCAACAGCTGAAGGGGAGTTGGGGACCACCCTGATTTCTCACTTGGGCATCACTCCCGGAAAGTGGAACCACTGATTTAGTTTAACCTTGCAACTATTAGATGTATGGTACATTTTTCAAATTCATGAAGGATGGGTGGATGAGTTAAAAAAAGTTTATTTTTAAAAAAAGAACCCACTAACACAAATGTGGTAGGTACTTCACTAGAGATACTTGGAAGACAGGCCCCTACCCTAAGAAGCTTACAAGAAGTAGGGGAGGAACTAGAAGTTAGAATACATTTGGAAAAAGAAAACAGATAAAAGGGTGCAGGGAGTGAGAAAAGAGGAAGCAGATGATGGAGAATAAGGACTTGTCTACATGGGGGTATCAATCAGATTGCTTTGATGTGCCTTATTTAACGTGCAATACACAACCTGCACTAATAGTGTGCACCTGGGATGGCTGTGCTCTTTCAATTCGCATCCGAATTGCACAGCGGTGGCTTGAGACATACTAAATGCATGGCATTCTCTGGGGATATCCTATGGTCCTTTGCTTCACTGCTCAGCAGTTTGCATTTGGAGATTTTTTTTCACTGGGTATTGTGGGATGCGTAGCAGACACCAGGTGGGTTCAGATTTTTTTTAAAAATCCCATGTTTCCACCATCTCCAACCCATACTTCCTTTCTAGTTGCGCTAGTGCCATTTTTGAATTGCTATAAGCAGTATGGACCAACAATGCTCCAATGGTCCAACAATGGACCACTATGCTGGCAACTGCAACCTTCTGAGAGATATGTGCTGAACTAACCCTGGACTTGCAGTGGCAGCATACCAATGTGTGGTGCCACATGCTCGTCAAGAAGGGGGTTGCCAGTGCCAGCTAGAAGCTGGCCACCCCTGAATTTTAGTAGTCTGCAATAAGCCAAGTCATTTGAGGCCATCACAACTATACATACAAAATGATGGGGTCTAAATTAGCTGTGACCACTCAAGAAAGAGATATTGGAGTCATTGTGGATAGTTTTCTGAAAACATCTGCTCAATGTGCAGCGGCAGTCAAAAAAAAGCCAACAAAATGTTGGGAATCATTAAGAAAGGGATAGATAATAAGACTGAAAATATCATATTGCTTCTATATAAATCCATGGTACGCCCACATCTTGAATACTGCGTGCGGATGTGGTCGCCCAATCTCAAAAAAGATATTGGAATTGGAAAAGGTTCAGAAAAGGGCAACAAAAATGATTGGGAGTATGGAACGACTACCATATGAGGATAGATTAATAAAACTGGGACTTTTCAGCTTGGAAAAAAGATGACTAAGGGGGGATATTATAGAGGTCTATAAAATCATGGCTGGTGTGGAGAAAGTAAACAAGGAAGTGTTATTTACTCCTCATAACACAAGAGCTAGTGGCCACCAAATGAAATTAATAGGTGGCAGGTTTAAAAACAAAAAGGAAGTATTTTTTCACACAATGCAGTCAACTTGTGGAACTCCTTGCCAGAGGATGCTATGAAGGCCAAGACTATAACAGGGTTCAAAAAAGAACTAGATAAATTCATGGAGGACAGGTCCACCAATGGCTATTAATCAGGATGGGCAGGGATGGTGTCCCTAGCCTCTGTTTCCAAGAAGCTAGGAATGGGCAACAGGGGATGGATCACTTGATGATTACCTGTTCCGTTCATTCCCTCTGGGGCATCTGGCATTGGCCACTGTCGGAAGACAGGATACTGAGCTAGATGGACCTTTGGTCTAACCCAGCATGGCAGTTCTTCTGTCATATAGGTGTGTGATGCTACTATGGTTCTGGTACTGTTGCACTGGGATATAAAGCTTGGTAATGCTCAAAATATTGACGGCTTTGCACACATGGGATTCCCAAATTGTACTGTGGCAACTAATGGGATATGTGTGTCTATTTCCCTCTCCTCTCACATGTTCTGGATATTAAAAAGTCTATTTGCTTAGCTGGAGTTCAATTTTATCATTGAGGGAGTTGTGCAGTCTCGTATAGTTACAATAAAGATGGGCCATACTGCCACCAGCACTTCAGTGTACTAGAAACCAGTCTCTTTCACATTATTGTGGACTCTTTGCCTGGGTGTGAGAGATGCTTTGAAGTTTGCTTGGTATCTGGAGTTTTGGTCCTTTCTTTAGATTTTCAGAAGAAATAATTTAAGTATTTTAGTTCTCTTATAGACAGGGCTCAGAATTTATAAACAGAAGGGGGTATTTCTCCACAGTGCTCAAAGAGCTGGTTGATTGCTGCAGCAGGTTTCTAAACCTAAATCAGGATCCCCTAGAAGGGTCCATGATGCTAGGATCTTTCAGAAAATTCAGCTCCCCTTGGAAGCCTGGTTCAGAGCTTAACTACCCTTACAGCTGCAAAGTTTTCCTTAATGTTACTAAATCTCCCTTGCTGCATATTAAGCCCCTCATTTCTTGTCCTATCTTCAGTGCACCTGGAGAACAACTGATCAGCGTCCTCTTTATAAGAAGTCCTTCATATATTTGAATGCTGTTAATCAGGTCCCTCCTCAGTCATCTTTTCTCAAGACTAAACATACCCTGTTTTTTTAACCTTTCCTCATAGGTCAGGTTTTCTAAACCATTTATCACTTTTGTTGCTTTTCTCTGGCCTCTCTCCAGTTAGTTCCCATCTTAAGTGTGGCACCCAGAGTTGGACACAGTACTCCACCGGAGGCCTCTCCAGTGCCAAGTGGAGCTGGACAGTTACTACCCAGGTCCTACATAAGACACTCCTGTTAGTACACCCCAGAACGATATTGGCATTTTTCGCTTATGGGTAGAGGAAGTAGAACACTGTGGCAAGCCTTAATTTATCTTGTGTCTGTGCATAGGTTTTTGTAAATCCTTATGAATTATTTAAAATTTATGGATTTTCTGTATAAACTGCACTGACTCCTCTTTATGAAGATTTAAACATAAAAACTGTTAAAAATTCAATTACAAGGCAACCAGAAATAAACCTTTAATTACAACAATCATGAAACAGAAATTCAAATTGATACAGTGCAGGGTAGAACATAACAAGGGAACGAGGAATTCAAGTCACAGACAAGTACACCTCTACCCCGATATAATGCGACCCGATATAACACGAATTCAGATATAACGCGGTAAAGCAGTGCTCGGAGGGGGGCGGGGGGGAGGGGAAGGGGGCAGGGCTGCGCACTCCAGTGGATCAAAGCAAGTTCGATATAAAGCGGTTTCACCTATAACGCGGTAAGATTTTTTGGCTCCCGAGGATAGCGTTTTATCGGGGTAGAGGTGTATGTGTCTTGCTTCTACTACTACTTGTTCTTTGGCCGTCTGGTGTGAAGGGACTAGACTCAAAGTTATCAGGGGCATTCAATGACTCAAGAGAGCTAGGCTGTTTCACTGGCCTGAGCGTCTGTAAAGGGAATGGCCTCTGAGAGAATGGCTACAGGAAGCAGATGTTCTGTATTGTCCCAAAGCTGCAGAATACAGCTAGGCCCCGGTTTACAGCACTGCATTGCCTGCTGTCCTTAGCCACTATGATGCTGTCTTTGGCCATCCCAACGATCTCTCTGGACAGCTCCATTTCTTTTCCCCTCTCCATTCTCAAGTACAGCCTCGATCTTTCTGCTGTTTTGGGGGACTCTGCAATGAGGTTTGTGAACATTTCATCCCAAGTTCTCCATTCCTTCCCCCTTCAGATTGGTCATCCACTCAGCTGTTGGTAAAGGCCCTGTCTTTGAGGGTTCAGCTGCTGGCGAGGCCGTGGCTGTGAGAGTAAGGAAAAACTCAAGCGGTTATTGTTCATATTCCAGAGGGGCTAGAAGGCATTTTTTATATGCCTTTCTGACTTTTCTTCCCAGTCTTGGGGGAATCTCAAAGTTGGAAAGTGGTGTACACATGAGGATGACTGTATTGGAATTTTTATCTGTGAAGTATATGCTGTTTGGGTTTGCCATTGTGCCTTGGAGGCTGGGAATTACCTTCCTGGTTTGGCTTTGCAGTTTTGCTGTGCCTTGTAAGTGCTTGCATGGTCTCAGAGAGGTAAGTGGGAGGCATTCAGAGGTGAACTAGATAGTAATCCCCTCCTCAATCCCCTTTAGGCTGTCCTGATTCTCAGTGTTACACTGATACAGGTGACTGGAGGCAGAGAATAGCCTTATTCAATAAAGCAAAGGACAGACCAGCGAAATACCCTGAAATGATTCACCAAGCAGGAGTGGAAAGGCATCATGAACTATACCAGGGAAATGATCATAAAGCTATCCCACATAATGTCCAGACCACATTGAACAATTCTTCGTTATCTCCCCTGAAGATATGGTGAAAGTGCAAAGAAAAATAGTGTTCTTCTTCAGACAATCAGCACATTTGCCTTCTCTATGTAAGCTTGCGAAAAAGCCATTAAGACCTTTGTTATCCCTAAGCTAAAGCACTTTTCCTGGAAGAATGCATGTTACCTCAGCCAGGAGCTGTAGTCTCAATACCTTGATGGACATGCAATGTCCATGTCTACCTCATATAAAGTGAGAATACTAACCAAAACTTCTTTTCCTGTAACCACTGGCGCAAACTGTTGCCAATTTTGCACGTTTTCATTATTCGAATCTGCTGTGGGAGGGAGTGCGGGGTACAGACTGCATACTGCCAGCTGCCATTGTGAGCTGGCAAATGGGGTTTGGGGAGGGCATTCATTGGGCAGAACAGATGCAGGAAATGAAAAGGATAATAAGTAGATGGGGACGTGCCTTCTGCGGTGTGAGCCTGAACACAGTTGATAGTTGGGGCTTTAGCACAAGACATAAGCTGACTGCCCAGCTGGAGCAGGTGCCATTTTGAAAACATGTACTGGAGACAAAGTGTGGGCCCAAGGAGGTGGGGACTGGAGACTTGATGGCTTCTAGCACACATCCAACAAAAATATCTGTGGCCATGGGGCACCAGGAACTGAAGCTAGCATGGCAGTATAGCATAATACGTTTTAAACATAGATATTTACATGCTGAGGTTGCATCCTATACTGGCCTAGGTTTCTGGCAGGGAATCAGGCTCACTGCCTATTCGGCCATCAGGGTCCTGAGCCCCAAAGAGATCCTGGCTTTCCAGGGACAGCTCATCACTGTTCATCGTCTGAGGACTCCTGGTGCTCATCCTTGAGGTATCGAGGAGGGCAGCAGAGTGGGCAGCAGGGTCCACAACCTTGTAGGGTTCAGTAGTGGTGTAACTGATCAAAATCCTGTGTAGCTCCTCAAAAACACACAAATCACATTTCCACTGCTGTACCTTTTCCTGGCATCCTTGGTTTTAATGTACAGTACATTCTCCTCAGCTATTTGCTTTATTATCCAGTTGTGAGCCCTCACAGACCTCTACTTAGCAGTGTCCACAAAAAGCTTTATTCCATTAGCTGGCCACAAGAGCTTCCTGCACCGATGCTTCTTCCCCAGTGGTAATGAGATCCAGGATTCCAGCACGGCTCCAAGAGGCTGCTGGAGGCATGTTGTAAGGCTTCTTGAGTACTATTGCAGCAATGCTGATATACTCAAATCCAGGAGCAAATAGGCCAATTTTGGCACCATGCCAGTTTTTAAATGGGGGAGGAGGCATCCAGTCAATGTGACACAGGTAAACAGACATGTCAGAAACGGTTGCCTGCATAGCTGTGTGGGATAGCAAGTGGAGGACTGCTAAAGTAGGGCACAGCAGTACTGTGTGAATACAAACAATACACCAAACTAACTCATTTTTTATCAAATTTAGTTCACTTTGAAAGAGGACTCCAGAATTCATAATAAATGCAGAGTCAGTGAGCTATAATGAATTGTGTCATAGTGCACTTAAATCTGGTTTAAAAACCCCCATGTACCCAAGCCCTAGGAGATACCCCATAATCTATTACATGAAAAGGAAAAAGAAAAAGCAGCGGGTGGGAGGGGGGCACAAGTACTTTTCACCCCTGGCTAGTAGGCTGAAGTCCTCAGGTTATCTGGTAAATTTTTCAAACTTTGCTATTAAAATTTTGGAGTAGAAGGGAACTGTTTTATAGACGAGCCAGTTAAACTCTGAAGCACTTAAATTTTAGAGGCTGAAAGCAAAGTGAGCAGGATTTAAAGAAAGCTGCCAGGAGACCTGTCCAAATGCCTCTTCTCAGAGCTGGAGTTCGCTCTGCCAGCAGAAACTCTCCTGGGGCACTCCTTCACCAGGTACCTGGGCAAACAAGGCTGGATTTAAAGAGTATTACCCACGGGTCCTTGGCTACCTGGCTAACCCCCCACAGACCTGATAGGTACTAGAACCTATTCAGCTCCTTGAAATTCTCCTTGGACTACAAGAAAACTAACTCATAATTGTACCCATTGAGTGCTTAAAAATGTAAGCACTAAAGTAGTTAGCTAGCTCAGCTAAGAGCTATTGTGCCTCTACCAGCTTATATTTTAAGGAGATCCAAGGCAGCCTAGACTCCTTTTTCCTTGTATTTCTTTTTATAAAAACCTAGGAATTTCCTCCACAAAAACTTTGTAAATCCCTAGTTAAAGTAGCTCCACTGGTTAATCTACAAATGCATAGTAAGAACTTTACAGTTACAAGCACTAAGGATTAGTAAGTATGGACATGACCAGTACAAGTAATTATAAACATTCCACTACACTTCCAGTTCATCAGTGTTGCCTACCTTTAAAAATTCACCTTACACATTTCACAACCTTGACTCTGACCATAATACATATTTACAAACTCAATATATACACATTATTTATTTATACTCTGATAGCACCAAGAGTCCACAATGCATTAGCCACTGTATTCATCATATACTTTCCATAGCTAAATACATACATATTTAGTTGAACAGTACATGCAGAACCATACAATAGTTGTATGTGTGTCCTAGTCTTCGTTAGGGCCTAAGCAGCAAGATTTGACTGTTTGCACTTGACAGCTAATCAGCCTTTAAACGGAGTTTACCTAAAATATCTGGCAAATATTGGTTTTAAACCCAGCATAGATGGGAAGCTACTAAGTAGGGAATGGCTTTTAAAAGAACTAATTCTTCTCAGAAGGCTTCACCACTACGTGCGAGTTGTGACTTGTAGTAGTGAAAGCCAAAAGCATTATACCAAACTTGGACTTAATGAGAAATTAAGTACTTTATTCTATACTTCTCTTAGGCACTTATGTCAGCAAAGCTTTTGTCGGTCAGGAGTGTGGAAAAAAACAACAACTCTGACCGACAAATTTTGCCAACATAAGCGCTCGTATGCACAGCGCTATGTTGGCGAGAGAGATTCTCCCACCAACATAATAAAACCAGCTCAAAGAGTGGCAGTAGCTATGTCAGCAGTAGAGCTCTCTCCCGACTGCGTAACATGGCTACATGAGCACTCTTACAGCGGCACAGCTGTGTTGCTGTAAGCTTGTACATGTAGACATGGCCTCAGTGTTCTACTCATTGGTCCCTGAAAAGCATTTGTCCTAGAAGCACACAATACATCTTGAGGCCTTTGAATGCAAAATGCCTATAAGAGAACTAAAATACTTAAATTATTTCTTCTGAAAATCTAAAGAAAGGACCAAACCTCCAAATACCAAGCAATCTTCAAAGCATCTCTCATGCCCAGGGAAAGAGTCCACAACAATGTGAAAGAGGCTGGTTTCTAGTAGACTGAAGTGCTAATGGCAGAATGGCCCATCTTTATTGCAACTATGTGAGACTGCATAACTCCCTCAATCATAAAATCGAACTCCAGCTAAGCAAATAGACTTTTTAATATCCAGAACATGTGCATGGATGGGAAATTGGTACCACACTATGTTTATACTACCTTGCACTTCTTCTGCACTTTTCACCTTAAGCCCTCAAAGGACTTTTCAGTGATGTTGTAAGGTTTAGTATCTGTGAAGAATCACACAAAGTCTACTGATGCAGAGATTATTCCAAAAGTCAAATGCAGAACTGGAAATAGAATCTAGAAGTCCTAACTGCCAACTGCTCTGATCTTTACTCCTTGCTCCCTACATTTCAGTCACTAACATTAATGTACCCTGCTTTCAAGGTTCTGACTGCAGGTATCTTCTTCAGGTATCTCCTCCTGGGAAAAGAGAGCACACTATACTAACAAGCTATAGCTCTATTAAATGCTATTTTAATCCATAAATCCATTTTGCAGTGTGTCCTGATGACAACTTGAGACTTATTTTACCATTTAATCTCTACCAAAGTTCTCCATCAAGACCCTTTCAAGCTGAATATTAACCCAACTTCACACATACATAAAAGCTAATGTATTTGAGTGCCTGCTCTGTTACACTCATGTAAATTGAGCTAGCCAAATATCGACAGTTACTCCCAGTGAAACATTTCTGAGTTTTAGGAACAAAAGACAAGCTTCTAGCAAACTTATTGTGACGGGTTGGATCACAGAAACCCCCTTGGGAACTGCCAACTGATGTGCCAAGACTACTTCTGCCCCTGCTTTCCCTGCCAACGCGGGACCCCAGCACCCTGTCTTGCTGAGCCAGACATGCCCGTCTGCTCCAACACAGACCCAGGGTCTGAATTACTTGCCCCCAAGCTGCAGACTTAACTGAAAGCAGCTTACAGAAGTGTTCTTGTCTTTAACACTCAGATGCCCAACTCCCAATAGGGTCTAAACCCAAATAAATCCGTTTTACCCTTTATAAACTGTGCCCCCCCCCAGGTATTAATACATACTCTGTGTTAATTAATAAGTAAAAAGTGATTT
This sequence comes from Terrapene triunguis, assembly GCF_002925995.2. Lineage (NCBI taxonomy): Eukaryota > Metazoa > Chordata > Testudines > Emydidae > Terrapene > Terrapene triunguis. The sequence continues at coordinate 4,099,208 of NW_020664593.1, read as the reverse complement.
TATTAAATACAGAAAGTAGGATTTAAGTGGTTCCAAGTAGTAACAGACAGAACAAAGTGAATTACCCAGTAGAATAAAATAAAACACGCAAATCTAAACCTAATACGGTAATACAACTGAATACAGGTAAAATCTCACCCTTAGAGATGTTTCAATAAGTTTCTTCCTAGTCTGGGCACAAACCTTTCCCCTGGTACAGCTCTTGTTCCAGCTCAGGTGGTAAGACATAATACATAGGAACGGCCGTACTGGGTCAGACCAAAGGTCCATCTAGCTCAGTGTCCTGTCTACCGACAGTGGCCAATGCCAGGTGCCCCAGAGGGAGTGGACCTAACAGGCAATGATCAAGTGATCTCTCTCCTGCCATCCATCTCCATCCTCTGACAAACAGAGGCTAGGGACACCATTCCTTACCCATCCTGGCTAATAGCCATTAATGGACTTAACCTCCATGAATTTATCCAGCTCTCTTTTAAACGCTGTAATAGTCCTAGCCTTCACAACCTCCTCAGGTAAGCAGTTCCACAAGTTGACTGTGCGCTGCGTGAAGAAGAACTTCTTTGTATTTGTTTTAAATCTGCTGCCTATTAATTTCATTTGGTGACCCCTAGTTCTTGTATTATGGGAATAAGTAAATAATTTTTCCTTATCCACTTTCTCCACATCACTCATGATTTTATATACCTCTATCATATCCCCCCTTAGTCTCCTCTTTTCCAAGCTGAAGAGTCCTAGCCTCTTTAATCTCTCCTCATATGGGACCCGTTCCAAACCCTTAATCATTTTAGTTGCCCTTTTCTCAACCTTTTCTAGTGCCAGTATATCTTTTTTGAGATGAGGAGACCACATCTGTATGCAGTATTCGAGATGTGGGCGTACCATATATAATAGGGCAATAATATATTCTCTGTCTTATTCTCTAGCCCCTTTTTAATGATTCCTAACATCCTGTTTGCTTTTTTGACCGCCTCTGCACACTGCGTGGACATCTTCAGAGAACTATCCACGATGACTCCAAGATCTTTTTCCTGATTTGTTGTAGCTAAATTAGCCCCCATCATACTGTATGTATAGTTGGGGTTATTTTTTCCAATGTGCATTACTTTAAATTTATCCACATTAAATTTCAGTTGCTATTTTGTTGCCCAATCACTTAGTTTTGTGAGATCTTTTTGAACTTCGTCACAGACTGCTTTGGTCTTAACTATCTTGAGCAGTTTAGTATCGTCTGCAAACTTTGCCACCTCACTGTTTACCCCTTTCTCCAGATCATTTATGAATAAGTTGAATAGGATTGGTCCGAGGACTGACCCTTGGGGAACACCACTAGTTATCCTTCTCCATTCTGAGAATTTACCATTAATTCCTACCCTTTCTTCCCTGTCTATTAACCAGTTCTCAATCCATGAAAGGACCTTCCCTTTTATCCCATGACAGCTTAATTTACGTAAGAGACTTTTGGTGAGGGACCTTGTCAAAGGCTTTCTGGAAATCTAAGTACACTATGTCCACTGGATCCCCCTTGTCCACATGGGAGCTAGGGGATTCCTCATGATGGCTCTCCCTTTGTTCTGTTCCACCCATTCATATATCTTTTGCATAAGGCGGGAATCCTTTGTCCCTCTGGATTCCCCCCCCCCCCACCACCACCACCACCTTCTCAATGGAAAAGCACTAGGTTAAAGATGGATTCCAGTTCAGGTGACATGATCACATGTCACTAAGACTTCATTACCCACTTGCCAGCACACACGTCTACAGGAAGACTTACAGGTAAAACAGCCATTCTACAAACAATTGTCCTGGTTAATGGGAGTCATCAAGATTCCAAACCACCATTAATGGCCCACATTTTGCATAATTACAATAGGCCCTCAGAGTTATATTTCATATTTCTAGTTTCAGATACAAGAGTGATACATTTATACAAATAGGATGATCACACTCATATTATAAGCTTTGTAATGATACCTTAACAAGAGACCTTTTGCATGAAGCATATTCCAGTTACATTAGCATATTTTCATAAAATCATACAGAGTGCAACATCACACTTATATTTTTTGCAAATGTTTCTCCAGATGAGAAACTATGAAAGATTTATTTGTTGTTTGTCAGACTGCTCTCCCATAAACTCTACTGAATGACTCTGGAAGAAATCCAGAACTATTTGCCCTATGTTCCTTCAGCTGTTCAGCTCCTGACCAACCAATTTCACTACTCTTCATGTATTCATAGTACAGTGGTTCCCAAACTTGTTCTGCCGCTTGTGCAGGGAAAGCCCCTGGCGGGCCGGGCTGGTTTGTTTACCTGCCATTTCCGCAGGTTCGGCCGATCGCAGCTCCCAGTGGCCGCGGTTCGCTGCTGCAGGCCAATGGGAGCTGCTGGAAGGGGGCAGATAGGGGGCAGGGGCCAGGCAGTTTGGGGAGGCACAGCCTTCCCTACCCAGGTGTAGTGTATTAAATTGCTCCCCGTAGGAATGTGCAACATACAGTGTACTACTTATAGCTGCCTGTCCTGGTGCTCCGTAAGTAGCACATTCCTAGGGGGAGCAATTTAATACACTACACTCGGCGGCTCTCGCAGCCGCGCTGCACAGCAGGAGCTTGCAGCCCCGCCGCCCAGAGCGCTGACAGCACGGCAAGCTGAGGCTGTGGGGGAGGGGCCGGGGACTAGCTTCCCCAGCTTGGAGCTCGAGGGCCAGGCAGGACGAGCCCACCTCTGATCTAAGCCCTCAACATCTCTAGCAACTTGACAACTTCTAAAGAGTAGTGTTATGCATTTTCTACAATACATAACACTACAATACATAAATCTACAATGCATAGAAAACTGAAAACCTGGAGGCTGCCTAAAATAAATTTAATGTAGAAATAAACACCACAATTATATTCTTAAAATCAGCTATAGTATCACACTGTATAAGGGGAAGTGGATCAAGGAGTCAGAAACTCGTTATGACTTTAATAAGAAAGCAGCTCAACTGATTTTTATGGTGTTTGTCTTTTCTCAATCACTACATGCCATAGGAAGTAACAGTAAGTACATGGGTTGCCACATAATAATGAGCAAAACTGCGAGTGAGTAGATACTTGCCTCTTATCTGCCATACTCATTAAGATCAACATGCGGCACTTTTCTTCTGTCCTATAAATTGAGCAGCTGAAAACACCCATCAAAAGACCATCCAGAAGTAGGTCCAGGGATTGTATTATAGTCTCTGTTCTAGTCATTCCATTCAGTGCTGGAATTCAGTTAGCCTCATCAGTCATATAATTTACTCTTTGCAAGTTTAGTACTATATTGTTAGTGCAATATTGTTTGGGAAAGACGGGGATAGGGGGTGGAGTTGTGTGTGTAGGTATAGCAACACTCTCATAATAAATTATTTAAATATCCACTCCCCAGTCACAATAAGGCTTAACCTCAGAATACTGTCTGCCTTTTTACCATACAGATTGCCTCATTTTACACCGTTAAGAAGCAATGATCCAGAGAAAAAAACACAACAGAACACCCACGATACAGTTCAGTCAGTTTTCTCCATCCTTCCCAGCATCAAAAAGTTTACTCTGAACCATCTCTCAGAAAATGAATGCCATAGAATGGAAAGTGTGGGCAGAAGTTTTGCCTAGCTAGTATATCCATCTGTCACTTAGCAGGAAAGACTGACTTCCTCAGCAGGCTGTATTACTGAGCAACAAGCAAATGCCTATCTTTTTCTGAAACTTCTGCTTAGCACTTGCACCAACCTCCTCGCAACCACGAACAGCACATTTTGAGGACTCTCTTGGAGAAGGCATCTCATAACAGAAATTAATGTATATCCTAGATATCTGTAGTATCACAGCAAACATAGACCAGCATAACTAATTCCCAGGCAAAAAGCTTTGCTGACCTGCAGCTAAGATTAAAAAAAAAAACAAAACTATTACTTCAAGAAGTAACCATAAAAAGAGAAAGTATTTTACTGACTAAATAAACATTCACCTGAGAATGTAAAGTTGCAGTTCTACTTCAGAAAATATAGACACATACAATAAACATACAAACACCAGCTCCGTCTATGTAGCACTATCAGCATCCAACACTACATACTTTGTAGAGAATACACACATACAATTTGTGGGGAATATTGAAAATGGAACCCTGATTTATCATTGGACCCTATTTACTCAGTGATTCATTTACCCAGATAACATTATGTTCATGCCACCCAATGGTAACCCTCAATGTATCTCTGTAATGGTGACTTCTAGCAATGCAAATACAGTAAAATCCACTCAGGCTTCCAAGAACTAGCACATTCACTTTAATTAGGATGACTGCCAGACAACAAATTCCATGCAATACATTTAAATGACTAACATACTGCTAAAGAGCACACACCTCTTTGGAATTTCTAAGGCCCCTATCATTGTGCTATCTAAGCACTTGGTGTCATCTGTAAGCTTATTTACTGCCCTAAATGGTTTCTTATAAACTGCTCAATTACATAGCCCTTTGTTCACTTCTGAATGCATCCTGGCTCTATTTGTTTCTTAGCAGTTAAAAATTTATAATGTCATCGTTCTTGAAGTTTGTTAAATGTAAGTGTACTCCTCCTACATACTCCTGTGAGGCCAGAGACCATCACTGCACTAACATATTTTCACCACCTTTCCGTACCAAATAATGGTCTTCTACCATGGAAGACTCGAGATTCTGAAGTAGCAGCAAGTTATGTAGAGTAACTACTGAAACTTGCATATATTAAGATACAATACCATGACCTTAAGACCAATCTCTATTTTACCACTTTGAGAAGATTTTCATCATCATGCTTATTATGGTGGTGTCTAAGGACCAACCACCTAAAGACCAATCATAGGGCTCTACTGTGACAAGCACTATACACCTCTACCCTGATATAACGCTGTCCTTGGAAGCCAAAAAAAAAAAATCTTACTGCGTTATAGGTGAACTTGTATTATATCGAACTTGCTTTGATCCGCCGGAGTGCGCAGCACCGCCCCCCCCCCCCAGAGGACTGCTTTACCGTGTTAGATTCAAATTTGTGTTATATCGGGTCACGTTATATCGGGGTAGAGGTGTACTAACAAAGTAGTAGACAGTCTTATAGACAAGCCTGTTTATTCTGAATCTGCGGAACATACCTCAGAATTAATCTCTTGCTGCAGAATTAACCTCCAGAACCTCATCTTATATGTTAAAGTTAACATTTATAGCTCTCATAGTTGCATTTCGCCATTGATAACCCTAAAAATGTGAACTGAGCACAACACAATGAGATCTCCCCACGCCTGCAAAGTGCCTCAAGCAATAGCTCTGAAGAGGCATGAGCTGCCCCACTTATCTCAGTCAGGACCCATATTCCATTGGCATTTTGGAAAAATGCCACATGATTCTAGATTTTTGCTGTGAAAATCACCATTTTGCTCCAACCAGTGCCTGGCATTTTGTTTTCTGTCTCCTGCTGGGATTGTTGCTCTCCAACTTTCCTGACAAGGGAGCAGTTACAGGATTACAGCACATGCTACTTGTAATGTTCCCAAAGAGCCAAGCAACAGGGGATCAGGGATGCAGAGCTAGGGTCCAGCTTGCAGCAGAAGGGAAAAAAGGAAGGTGACAATTCAGCAAGAAATATAGGCTAATCTGGTTGGGCTGCCCGTAATCCAGCAGAGCAGCCAAAGCCCATGGAAACAATGAGATTTACTAGAGATCTATACTACAAGTACTTCAGCTGTAACTACACCACTGTAGTGTAGATGGAAGGGAGTCTTCCATCGCTGTAGTAAATCACCTCTCCGAGAGGCAGTTGCTAGGTCTACAGAAGAATTCTTCCATTGACCTAGCTTCATCTACATTTGACCTAACTACATCGCACAGAGCATCAAATTTTTCACAGCCCTGAGCGATGTAATTAGGTCAACCTAAGTTTCAGGTGTTGACCAGGTCTTAGCAAAAGGACCTATTCTTTCAGATGAGACAGCATTTTAGAAGCTGGATTCACCAGCCTTTCATTATTGTTACAATTATCATGCCTGGATTCCTTTTTAATAATATTAGTGACACACAATTGTAAAGTCATTGGGCAAAGTTTTCAAAAATATCTAAATTACTTAGGAGCCCATCCCCATTTTCAAAAGTGATTTAGGCACTTAGAAGTCAATGTCATTGAAAGTCATAACACTTGAGCTCCTAAAGTCATTTTTGAAAATGGGACATAAGCCCTAAGGCACTTAGATGTTTTCAAAAATATCTCTCATATAGACCAGTTATACCACTACAGTAAAATTGGTGTAACTACACAGGGATAACATGGGGAGTTGTACTAGTGTAACTGTATTAGTTTAAATTCACACCTTAACTTACACATGTATAATTTTCTTGAGTAGACATGTCCTTAGATGCTTTTGAAAACGTTACTAATCAGCTTGCTCTGATAAGTGCTACAATATCCAATTGAGCAAGATTTCTTCCAATTTATTAGGGCCAATAAATTAACACCGTTCAACTGCAGAAGACATTTCCAAATATTCTAGGCTGGTATGCAATATTTATTAGAATACAAACATAAGCATACACAGCAGAACCATTACCTCCCCACTGAAAAGGGAACACAAATATGGAGCCAACACACATCCTTTTTTCTATGGCATTGCGAAGGAATTCCTGTATGGTTGGCTATGGAGGATCACTTCAGGTTCATGGTTTGTCTACTGTATCAGTGATAAATTCTTCACCAGATCTTGGCATTCTGGGTGGATATGCGCTACTGCCATGGGCAGAAGGCAGCAAGAATCCTTTTTAGGAAAAGAACCTGCTTTACTCTGCCCAGATGACAAACTCTGTCACAGTTTAGCAAGTCTTGAGAAAAGGTTTAGCTCTTCCACCTATCTCTCCCTGGACTCAAAAAACAAACTAAAACCTCCTCATCCTTTGAACCCCTGGCAGAGCAAATGGAACTCAATGGGTGAAAGTTTAGCAGCATGAGTGCTTCCTAACCTAAAAGGAGTCAGCCATGTTGGGGAAGTTTCAAGCTAATAAGTGATCAATATCCCTCTGTAGCGGGGTGGTTACCCGCTCCTGCCCTTCGGGGCTTAAAACAGCCCAGGGGAGGGCTGTGGCTGAGGCAAGAAGCCTGGGCTGATTGGAGTTTGGCCTCAGCTGAGCCTAACCTTCCCTAATCAGGCCCAGCTGGCCCCTATAAGAGGCTGTGAGCCAGAAGCCCAGTCAGTCTCTCTCTGCATTTACAGAGAGAAGGGCCTGGCGGCAGGGAGCTTAACTAAGTACCTAGAGTGGAGCAGGGCTGGGGAAAGGCCAAGGGAGCCGGGGAGCTCCGGCCTAGGAAAGCCCCAGGCTGCAGGCCTGGTAAGGCCTATTAGGTACTGGGTTGCAGGGGGCAGAGGCAGCAGGTCCGAACCCCTTTGCCTGTGATGAGTGGCTGATACTGCAGTCTGCCCCAGTAAATGGGGGCTAGATGGAGACTGGGCAGTAGCCAAGACTGAGGCGAAGTGGGGATAGTGGGTGGGGGTTCCCCTGGGAGGGGGAGACCCAGAACTGTGGGGGTACTGCCAGGGGGCAGCACCCGGAGAAAGGGGCACCGGGGTCCTGAGCAGGACACGGGGCCAGTGGCAAGGCGGATCACCGGCCTGCAGAGGTCGCTCCAAGGCTGGAAGAGCTAATTCCCGAGGACAACCAGCAGGAGGCGCCGCAGGGGTGAGTCCGCACAGCTACACCCTCCCACCCCCAAAACCAAACTTTCCAATGAAGCAAGGAATAAAGAAATAGTGACGTTGCTGTAATGAGGGGATAGGTCTTTCAGTTTAATGATTCCCAATGATTGGCCCCATCTATTTTTAATCTTGTTTCACTTGCTGATACTGGAAAATTATTCCCCTGCCCTTCCCCAAGTAACTCCTGATTTAAAAGATCAACAGGGAGCAGTTGTTCTCACAAACCTCTATCAGTAAACAAAGATGAATCCAATAAATAGTGAGTTTATAGAGGTGTTTTTTTTTTTTAAAATACTTCCAAGCATTTAAGAATGCACCATCATCACTAAAATACCTAGGCACTAAACCATACTTAATAATGGAAACCTAGACCTTTAAATACAGTACTGGAATGGTATCATAATGAAATAATATTCATCATATCAATGCCACTGTGCCTAATGGAATCAGGACAACACATTCTGCTTCTAAAAACTAACTAATAAGGTTGACCACCAGGATTAGTGAAAGACTACCTTGCATGAAACTTTAAAATTTAAGAACAGAAATATTTCTATCCGTTTTTTAAGAGAACTCATTCTCACACCACCCACACAAACATTTCTCTGAAGATCCCAAAGTTGGAGTACTGTACCAGTGCATGAAAAACTGAAAGTGACAACAAAGAAGAAAGTATCAGGGGGTAGCCGTGTTAGTCTGTATCTACAAAAACAACAAGGAGTCTGGTGGCACCTTAAAGACTAACAGATTTATTTGGGCATAA
>NW_020664593.1:3974902-4090306 GCF_002925995.2 Terrapene triunguis | reverse complement strand
TTATGCCCAAATAAATCTGTTAGTCTTTAAGGTGCCACCAGACTCCTCCTCCTTTTTTTAACAAAGAAGAAAGCAACTAGTCATTTATACTGTCCTAGCTAACAAGAAACACCACCTATAATGCAGATTTATTAGTTTCATAATTTTCAGTATGCTAATTTAACATTTTTTAGAAACACAGACTATTTTAAATGGCAACCTGACACGGTATCTAATGTATATTTTAAAAGTCTGAATTAAATTAGAGGTAAGGCAACTCATCGTAGAGATTTTTGGGTGAAAGAGTTAGATTTTCCTCCTTTCCGTTCCACAGGAGGAAAAGAAGAATGACCAATACTTTATATCTGCATTCCCTTGACACACTGAACTATCACCACAGAGGTAACCAGATCAATCCAGAGCAATGCAACTTTACCTGCAAAGTTGAACTGAAAAATCCTTCACAGCAAGAAAATCTGTAACCAAATGGAAGTGGCAGAGATTAGCCAGGCAGCCCACCATTCAAAGCCATTCCACTTGTGTGACAGTGTTTTATCCTTTATGGGTCCTTATATTGCACTCATCACTGTAATATCCTAGCACTTTACAATAGTGCATTAAGCAATGTAACTAACACCTGCAGATATTATGGACAGACATTCTCCATCACTGACCATTTTTAATCAAGATTGGATGTTTTTCTAAAAGAGCTTCTCTAGGAATAAACTTGCAGAAGTTCTATGGTCTGTGTTATACCAGAGGTCAGACTAGTTGATCACAATGGTCCACTCTGGCCTTGGAATCTATGAATCTAGCACTCCTATGCCAGGCGGCTGCCAGTCACACACTGTCAGACTTAGCAAGACTGTCATCACCAGGTCAATCTATAGGTACAAACCATCAAGCCTGATTTGACATGTTGCATAAAAATTAGCACCCAATGTTTGCCTATGTGTTTTTCCACTCTGCTCATTGACAGAGGGATAAATAGAACTCAAGACTACGGAACACCCCTAATTCCCTGTTCCAAAGGCTTCCATATTTGCAGATTATGCTCCTCAATATATTTAACCATCCTAAGGGTGATGAGTAAGGCTACATATATGTCATGGAGGTAACAGAATCCCTGACTTCTAGAGACCTCCCTGACATTTTCTGCTTCAGCCCCAGGGGCTGTGGGACTGGAGCTGGCAGCCAGTGGGGCCCCAGGAGGGTTCCAGCGATACGCGACAGACTTGTGGGGTGGGGAGGACACACACACTCCTCGGGCGAGCGGCTGGGGGTGTCCCGTTTTGTCTTTGGGAAATATGGTCACTCTGCAGCTCCCAGTCACTGTGGGTGAAGGCTCTCCCCCTCCCCCCCGCAGCTCCAAGCCACCATGGTAGCAGGGGAAACCATGTAGTCACAGCAGCAAAAGTCACAAACAGGTAGTGGTTTCTGTGATTTTTTGTTTATTGCCCATGACCTGTCCATGATTTTTACTAAAAATAACCTTTACAAAATCTTAGCCTTAGTGATGAGCAATACCTAGGTACTCAAATAAGAAATCCCCAAGAAGGCTGCAGAGTCCTTTTAAAAAAAAAAAAAAAAAAGGCACACAGCCTGCTTTCTGCTGTGGGGTTCATGTCCCCATGAAACTTAGCGCATCAGCTACTGGAGAAGGGATGAAGAACAAGCTTAAGAACAATTTGCCACCACACTAAAATAAGCCTCAAACTAGTCTGGACCTCTCACTGTTACCTGACAAATCACATCCAGGAACTGATGAGGCTTCTCTGCCTGTTGAAAATACAGGCACTACAGCAATGGAGCCGAATCCTCTTGGCATAGGACTTTTGCAGTGTTGACTAACTTGCTGACTTTGAAGTCAAAGGAGACCTGCTTGTCCCTTCTCAGGAACTGGGTTTGTAAGGCCTCCTGGTGAGGTAACAGCCTTCTTGCCCGCACAGATTCAGTGCGAGGGCCCTAAACATTAGCCAGAGATTCAGGAATGGGCTTCAATAAGATAGAACAAACCCTGGGAACATATATCTGCCTTCAGAAACATGGAAGAGCACACACAAAACTTAAATCCACCTTTCCAGTCCAGAATCTTAGAGGCCTGTTTGGCATGACATAGAACATCAAAGGACCTTGGATCCAGACTAAACAAAAGTACACAATGGCAAAGTTATTTACAACTAGTCAGTAATTCTATTTAACAAGAAGAGTTAGAGTTTTAGATAAAAACCATGTGTGAAATTGCTCTGGGCATGGAGAGGCGGTCCCTACACCTGCCTCTAGCCAGGATACAGATGAAACTATGGTAGCTGGAGGCACTTAGCTCTTTTAAAGCCTAAACTCTGAACACCTGGTACCAGGAGAGGGTGCTCATATAGCGCCAACAAGTACTGCTTTCCAGAAGGCTCTCAAGTGGACACAATCCACAAGTGGGAATACACACGTCCCATTTTAAAGAACAACTTGGCACTGCACCACATTCCAAGCCAATTTTTCATCTGACAAGGTGAAATTAAGTGCTGAATCACATTTTTCCTTTAAGCACATGTATATTGAACCACCCTTATCTAATGAGTCATTTGTAGCAAATGCCAGCAAGGAGGTTGGGCCCCAGAAACATGCAGCCATCACATCAGTTCCAGCCTGAAAACTTTGCTAGAGCACCAGAACACAGTTGTAGTGCCAAATAAAGAATGGCATGAATACATTTCAATTTGCAAAGGTACATGTCCTGCTGTCCATTATTTTTACTTGAGTAATAACGTGGACAATTTCAAAGGATTATAAAAAAAAAAAAGAAAAAAAAAGGCCAGTTCAAGCAGATACGCAATTTGCTACTGCCATTTATACTTATTGCTAGTATTCAATCAGTGACTCAGTTGAGAGTCATTCCAGAAATGTGAGCAATGCTAGCGCAGCACCATATTCTGTTAACAAGCCCAATGGCAACAAGGCAACACCCATCCCTCATATGTTTGCCCACTCTATAATGGCATTATATCCAACAGTGAGGCACGAGGACTGCAGCCACAGCAGCCAACGCTTGAATGTATTTTGTAAAGAGAACAGTAGGACATGTACCACATAGCTAGGTCTCTTCTCCTTAGTGGCTTTAATACAGGACAGGGAGGTGGGCTACAGAAAGATGGAAGGGGTAAAGAGCTCTGTTCCTCATTATCCAGAGAACTGTTTTTACTTTAGAATTTATGTAAATATAATCCAGATACTATAGTGAAGTTCACAACCAGAAAAAAAAAAAACACACACTTTTGTGGCTTTAGGCAGCACAAATTCGACAGAAAGGTAAATTATGCATCCATTTGCACTGCGTTACACATGGCCTTGTGCATAATTTAGGTCCAATATGCTTCATGCTGCAGTACTGGATGTGGGCTACGAAGGCTGCATGACTACCTTCATTATAACCCAGTTTTCACCTTCAGAGTTTTCAAAACCTTTGCTTTTGGTCATGCTTGGTTTCAGCCTGTCAGTTTTCTTTCAATATTTTTGATACCTGACTTATATGTTAACATACCCCCTAATATAAAAGACACAGGGATCTCAGAGACTCCCACTTGACATTATAAAAGCAGTTCCACAGAAGCTAGACCATACAGCTTTAGTGATAATTAGAACATCAACCAGAACCTTTCAATAAACTCTGATGTAGAAAAGAATAGGACAAGTAGATGCTAAGCTAAACATTGGAAGTCTTTTGACTAATACAGAAGGATCTAAAAAAAAAAAAAAAGAAAGAAAGAAAGAAAATTGCCCCTACTTGATACTCTGTGCCAGTCCAAACATTTAGGACCTAGTTAAACAGTTACTGTGCTTGAGCGTGGGAAAGATTAGCATCCAACAGCCAAACACCTCTCTGCCAAAGGTCACATCTGTGGAAATAAATACATTATCTCTAGCATTTAGGTTAGGTATGGCCTGATGCCCCCTCTGGCTGTCTTAGAGATCTACAGTAAAGACACTTCTCCAATGTCAGCACACAAGGATTCTACCTAAAAAAAAATAAAAAATAAAAGGAGTCCTTGTGGCATCTTAGAGACTAACAAATTCATTTGGGCATAAGCTTTCATGGGCTAGAACCCACTTCATCAGATGCATGGAGTGGAAAATACAGGAGCAGGTACAAATACATGAAAAGATGGGAGTTGCCTTACCAAGTGTGAGGTCAATCTAACGAGACAATTCAATTAACAGCAGGATAACAAGGGAGGAAAAAACTTTTGTAGTGGTAATGAGAGTGGCCCATTTATTTTTCCTCCCTTGGTATCCTGCTGTTAATTGAAATTCTGGCAACATATCTTCTGTTCCCTCTCCTCCTTCTTGGTGGATGAGGGAGGACTTGAGGAGGGACAGATGGAGCTTACTGCATCTCCCTCATAGGTCCTCCTGATCCTGAATTTCACTGTGTTCTCTGGTCCGATCAGGTTTGTGATGGTTTCCCTTGAAATGCTCTTCATGATGGGGTGGAAGGTGAGATTAGGGCTACCAACTGTAGGAGTCTCACTACTGCTTGAATGGCTCCTTCTCCCCATCTGAGCCACCCTGATAGGTAGAGCCCTGCAAACCAATCGGACCCAAGTACAAATGCTGAGTCCAGATTGGGCGGGAAAACAACCAAACCCTCTCGGGCATGCCTCCACCCCATGGGGTAGGCATGAGGGTGGCTGCGTGCCATGCTCCTGCCAGCTGCTGCCACCTCGCTGCACTGAGTGCACTCTAAAGTAAGCATGCTGATGAGTCCCAGAACTACTCGCTCCACATCACACAACGTGCAGAGGGGCAGCAGACAGCAGGCGCAGGGCATGGAGCCACCAGCAAATGCAGCCACTGCCACATCAACCCCACGGGCAGAGGGAGTTCCACAGGCAGGAGGTGGCAGTGCTGGCACTGATTCGGGGCGGGAGAGAGAAGGGTTGGAGTTGGGTCAGAAAATTAGGCCCACGCAGACCAATACTGCTAGGGGCAGGGAGATGCTGAGGGTTCTCACTGGAGCATCTACTATTTGAATAGCAACATGCCCTGCTCTCCTGAGCTGCTTCTCTAGGATGGAGCATCCAACTGCCCAAGCTGAGCCTGGCACAGTTCCTCCCACTGGTACTTTCCACTGCTGCAGTAAACTGCTCTGAAACAGAGCAGCTCTCTTAGTGGATACTTTGTTGCTTTCCTGCTTCTGCCATTGGGAGTGTGGGGAAAGAAACAGGCAGGGTATTTTGCATACTTAAAGAATTGGGCTGGCGCTGTTTGGGAGAGGGCCTCTAAGGCAAGAGGGGGTGGGAGGGGAAAGGGAGCCACAGCTGCTCTATTCCGCATCTGACCCTCCATGGCTGGACAGAGCTGTGCCCCACTAGACTGGCCCTGTAGAGGGTCAGATTCTTCAGAGAGACAGGGCTGTGCCTGCATCTGCTCTTTCCTCCTTAACACTCAGTGTGGGAACAGGGGCTGCCTTTGGGATGGTGAGTGTGTGCATCAAAAAAAAAAAAAAAAAGTTCAAGCTGCAGGTGCCCAGGCTGGCAGATCTGTGCCAGAGCTGGAGCTGAGCTGGCCTAGGCTTCTCAGACAATGTCCTCTTACCTTCGGATATGCACTTCATTAGGGGAATCTCCTCTTTGCTAACCAATTCCTCAGTATCTGAGCCACAACTGCAGTTGAGGCAAAAGAATCCAGCAATGCTAGGTTGATTTGGGGCCTGGCAACATTTGCAGTTCCTGACCCCAAACTGGCACCTGGCACTCTTGCCAGGGTCAGCCATGCCAGGCGTTGAGACGCAGGGTAGCACAGCACAAGTATGAACAAGCACCCTTAAAGAAGTCAGTGCCTCACATGGACCGTCAATGTAGCTGCACACAGTGGTGTTGCAAGGAGTTTTCTAGGCCTCTAGGCCTACTTCCCTCTACTCCTTCTAGGTAGCTTCACTGCTAAGGAAATAGGCCATTCATCTGCTAGAGACAGAAACAATTTGAGTGGCTTAAGGAGGTATGCCACAGGACTTGGTGTACTGTCTCCATCTGCTGGTTGGGAGGACCTATAAACCAAGCAACTGCTATAGAAGAATGAAGTGAGATAGGATGGCTTAAGTTTGAAGAGGAAAAATACCTTATTTAAAAAGGGTGGTAAGATACATACTTTTCCCATTTTAGAAAAGTCCACGCTGACCTCTAAAACTGTGAGTGTGAGTGATCTTCAGCAAGGACTAGTCACTATGAAAGTAGGAAAACATTAAAATTACAAAGTTCTAAGCAATTGGTTTGTGTAAAATAATACATATTACATATAGTGATTTACATCTTCAGAGCACTGAAAATGGAGAGACACTGCCAATGCCCCTCAACAGAAATGTTTCTATTATTTTAAATTTCAGTGGAAACAAACAACTGCTTTTAAACAACACCTCCACTGCAGCGTCTGCAGTAATGAAAATGTGAAGGTGTAACTGGCCTCACCAATTTTTATTGATAAAGATGAGAGAAACTAAACAGAATAAGTAATGGAAAGTAAAAGTGAATTTTTAAAATCTCACTACAGTTTTGACAGACCTTGAGAAAGTTACCAGAGGACTAAACCTGGCCAGAGGCAGATATAGGAGAACAATGAGGAAAGTAGAATGAAATTATTAGAAACACTGATTATGACAGATCTCCACACCCATATTGTTGACTGCAGAAATTGGGAGGGGGGGGTAGTAAAAATCTCTACTTTTTATATTATATTAAACAAATTTATATTTCCTGAATTTTGGAGTAATTTTTAGGTGTAACACGTAAGTGAACAGGCTATCATGGGCACAGAAGACCCCTGATTGGTCCTCTCCCCCATTTAAAAGACATTTCAGCCTACCTACCCTGCTTGTTTTTATATCACTCCAAGGACAGGGGTTCAGTATTTCTCATTTCCCCCTTCTGTAGAAGACATTGGGTCAGCCTGAAGGACTTACTCGAAAGCAGCCATGGGGGTGTTTCCTTCTTACCCAGATCCCCAACATAGCAAGAGTACACTGCCTTCACAGTTTCTCCAATCTCTTTCTAGCCAGATAATCTGGACTGTGATTGGAACAAGAACTCTTCTGAATTGCAGACAGGGTTCCATGCTACCATCCAATAGCCAGCTCAATTCTGGAAATCAGTTTGCATAGGATTATTTCCCCCGTAAAGATGTTTTTCTGTGATGCAGTTACTGAGAGTTTTATTCCAAATTCACTAACTGTACATTTCAGAATTACACACATTTAAAAGTTAATGTAGAAATTTATATTTTTCCTCCTGAGGTTTGCATTTCACTGCTGTATTTTATACATCAAGTTTGGTTACTCAAAAAAAAAATTAAAAAAAAAAATTAAAAAAAGCTATAAGTGACTGTCACTGGATGTGTTGGTGTTAACTGGGATGCCCAAAAGAGAGACAATTTTAGACACAATTCCCAAATGAGACTTTTAAACCTATTTTCTCTCAAAGTTGTTGAAAGAAAGCAAAATTCACTTTGGGGGTTTTATGTGAAGTAGGGTACCTATTGGGTTCTGGGAAGTGGGCGGGCTGCTGAAGGACACCCCCCAGCCTAAGGGGAGGATCTACAGGACCTAGAAACCAAATGATTTGGGGGGACAACTAATGAAATAAGAGGGAGAGGAGTGCGGTCAAAGGGTCAAAAGAAGGGAGCCTGACGGGGACACCGAGCAGAGAACTCCGGACAGTGCCCACTGCTCCTCGAAGGCGTCAAGGGAGCCAGTGGACGCCGCCCAGAGGAACTCTGCCCAGATACGTGAACGGACAGAGGATCGGAAACAGGCCCCACAGTCACAGGAGTCTCCATCGGCCAACCTCCTCTCCCTGGTTTTATAGATGGCCGTTTTAGCCAGGGCCAGGAGGAGGTTGACCATGAGATCCCGCGACTTTGTGGGGCCACGGATAGGGAGTGCATAGAGAAGGAGGTGAGGGGAAAAGTGCAGCCAGAAACGCAACATAATATTGGTGAGGAGCCGGTATAGGGGCTGCAACCTGGCGTACTCCAAGTAAACATGCGCCAGAGTCTCCCTCACGCCGCAGAAGGGGCAGGTGTCTGGAACGGGTAAACCGTGCCAAATACACGCCCGTGCTCACAGCCGTATGAAGGAGCCGCCAGCTGATATCCCCGGCAAGCCTTGGGACCAGGGTGGAATATAGGCTGGCCCACCGGGGCTCCTCACCTTCTAGAAGTGGTAGGAGGTCTCGCCACTTTATGTCAGGGCGGGACACAAGGGTGAGGAAGTGAAGGGTGTGGAGCACGAGAGTGTATAGATGCTTCCGTGGCACGGTCTGAAAGCAGACCGGCTGCAAGTTGTGCAGCCGGCTCACGGAGAAGGGGTAGGGGGGCCGGTTGGGTCCACGGGGCAGGGGCCTGATGAAAAGGTCCGGAGGGCCTGGGGTGGGCAGGGCATGCCCTCGTGCAGGACCCGGTCGAGGTAGGCCCAAGCAGCGGGCAGCAAAGCGGCCCTCACCTCCTGAAGTACGCGCCGGGAGTACAAGGCCTAGAGAGCCCCATATGCCGAGCAAGCGTCAGGGGATCCAGCCAGTCTCCCCGGTCATAATCCAGGAGGTCTCCGACTCTGGTAACTTCTGCCAGGACCAACCTCTGGCGTACCGAGGGGGACTCCGCCACCTGCACACGGAGCTGGGGATTGCGTAGCAGGGGCTCCGTGAGGAGATCTGCCCCCTCAGTGGCCACCATGGACCTGGTCGCTGACAACAGTTTCCAGGTCCAGAGGAGGTCCTGGTAGAAGACCGGCAGCCCGGCGAGGTCTCACACAAGACCTCTCGGATCGAGATAAAGGAGCTGCCGGTCGTATCGGAGCCCTCGGAAGCAGCGTAGGAAGGCGTGTGCCAGTACTCTCCACGCTGGACTACCTGCACCATAAAGGAGCCTCTGCAGGGCCTAGAGGCGGAAGAAATGGACCTGAGTGCATAGGCACTTCAGGCCCTGCCCTCCCTCCTCCAGGGGCAGGTGGAGGATCCCTGCAGAGACCCAGTGCAGTCCTAGCCAAAAGAACTCCAGAATCGCCTTCCGGAAGTTGCCCAGGAAGCCCGGGGCCGGGACCAGGGTGTTGAGCCGGTACCAGAGCATAGATAGGACTAGTTGATTGAGTACCAGTGCCCTCCCTCGAAGGGAGAGGCACCAGAGTAGTCCTGTCCATTTCCGGAGCCACTCCGTCACCCTGCCCTGTAAACCATGCCAGTTCTCTGGCAGAGACGGATGCGTGGCAGAGAGGTAAACACCGAGATAGAGCAGCGGACCCACGCTCCGCCGGATGGCCTGAAGCGCAGGTGAGAGGGAGCTCGCCTGCCACCCGTCCCCGACCACCAGGCCAGAGCTCTTGACCCAGTTGACCTGGGCGGAGGAGGCCACCGAGTACACAGTCTGGCAAGCCTCCACCCGCACCAAGTCGCCCGGGTCCTGGACCACGAGGAGCACATCGTCGGCATACGCCGACAGGACCAGCCGCAGCTCCAGCTCCCGAAGCACCAACCCTGTCAACCTCTGCGGAGGAGACAGAGAAAGGGCTCGATCGCCAGAGCGTACAGCTGGCCCGAGAGGGGGCACCCCTGCCGTACTCCCTGCCCGAAGCTGACCGGCTCGATCAGGGTCCAGTTGAGCCTGACCAGACACACTGCGGAAGCATACAGTACCTGGAGAAAACCCACAGACTGGGATCCGAAACCTAACGCTCGCAGAGTGCCCAAAAGATACCCGTGGTCCACCCTGTCGAACGCCTTCTCCTGATCCAGGGACAGGAGGGCGAACGACAGACCATCCCTACACCCAAGAGATCCCGGACCAGATACAGGTTATCAAAGATGGTACGGCCCGGGACGGTGTAGGTCTGGTCTGGGTGGATCACGTCCTCCAGCACGGACCCCAGCTGCAGTGAGATGGCCTTCGCTACGATTTTGTAGTCCGTGCTGAGGAGCGAGATGGGACGCCAATTCCGTAAGTCGAAGAGGTCCCCCTTCTTTGGCAATAAGGCGAGCACGGCTCGCCTGCACGAGAGAGGGAGGACCCTGCTCTGCAAGGACTCGGCCCAGACGGTGACTAGGTCCGGGCCGAGGACGTCCCGGAACATGTGGTAGAACTCCACGGTCAGCCCGTCCATGCCCGGAGATTTATTGGTGGGCATGCGGCGGAAGGTGAAGTAGGGTAGGCAGTCAGGAGAAATGCACCCTGCAATGGGTCAGAGATCAGATTCCAAACTCTGTTCCTGACTCCCTGGGTTGGCAAGGACTAGGAAAACAGTGAAGGTACTGTGCTCCCTCAGAGCTGGAAGGAAAGCACCCATCTCATGTCACAAGTGAGCAACAGTATTTCACACTTCAGGCTCCCTGCCAAATTCCTTCCTTTTCCTACAAAGCACAGCATTATGATGATAGAGCCCATTAGCACTGTTCTAAACACCTGCTGGGTAGTGGCATCATTTGAGATATTGGAGGGCTACTTCTTGTAGGGCTTGAGCATGATGCTTCTATAGTACATTCAGTCCTGGAAGACTCCAGACCCTGGGAAAAAATTTTATCCATCCATTTGATCCACTAAATGCATGTTATTAGGATCTGAATAAAGCACTCAAAATGCACAAATTTTGTATTAATTCATAGCTGTGCATGCCTCTTGTTATTAAGACCGACAGAAGCCAGTACATTTCATCGAGTACATTAATCCTTGAAGAACTGTGACTTAAACCAAAACTAACTGTTATCAAACTCTTTAACCTTGTTTAGTAATCACTTTAAATTTCAATTCCTCAACTTGTTCCCTGTATGAGGTGGCCAACACAGTGAATTACTTAATTTAATTTCTTTTGAATTGTTAAAATGAGGAAAACAAAGGGAAGCAACATAGGTTTAACTTAAATAGCAAGATGTCCTTTCAATGTTTAAAATATATTAGCAATATCTTTCTTCATTAATTATTTAATAAATTGGTGTCAACGGTATATAACTGAATTGAAAGACATTAAAGGTGCATCAGCAGCACTATCTGCAGTATGCTCCTCCCAACCCAGTCCTTCAATTTAAGTAGTGGAGGACAAAGGGAGAGCTTTTGAAACTAAGCAGGAATCCCTACCAAGTCTTCAGCCGGCTAAGTTTCATATGCAAGGGAGGGAAATTGAGGACTAGATAAAGTTTCCAAACAGAGGTCAATAGTACAATAGCAAGGGTCTAAAAGAAAAATTGAAAGAAATAAATTAGGAATGGTTTAAGCATTGTACTTCAGCTGACAGGGGAGTTAGAGGGATTGGAAAACACACTACAAATAATGGTCTTTCAATGTCACTTATCTAATGTGGTTAATAAAAACAAGAACTGTGCACTTTAGTAAGGCTGAGTCTACCAGCCAAATATGCAGTATTATGGCTTACTCTGATGCTTGTCTTAAACTCCTAGATTCTGGAGCTATGGGATTACATGAGAAGCTCGGCTTTCATTTAAAACAAAACAAATCCCCCGCCCCCGAAGTTTCTAGACTTCATAGCGAAGGGGGGAAAAAAAAGATGGAAAACCTGGTCAGATATACCCAAAAGGTTCAAATACCAAGAGGCAAATAAATACCCCCAAATTTAAAAAATTTAAAAGGCTTCTCAAATATTAAGCTAACGTCATGATTTGGAGGGGCGGGGGAGGGAGTGCCTGACTCATGATTTTTTGGCATACGCATTTTGGCATATAAAAGCCTCTGGTTGGTTGGATTCCCACAATTTACTGCATGAAGTCTGTGCCTTGGATCCCCTTCTGTAGAAATTAGATAATACTTCTCTATCTCATAGGAGTGCCTGGAAGCACTTAGAGATCTACTGATAAGAGCTAGCTAGGTGGCATAATAAGTTACTAGTCATCCTCTACAGTTGACTCTAGTATCAATTAACATGACAGTGGCTTCATCTCTGAATGGGTCCCAGGACACATTACCTCAACTTCCCTGAGAGCCTTTCAGGCAGTCTCCTTGGCGAGAACAAAAACTGACTTCAGCATGGAAAGCTGGTTGTCACACTCCAAGTAGCTGCTACTGGGCTACAAACTGCTTATCAAGTGAGTCAGCTGACGGAGAAGGCTCAGCCATAGTTGACACATGCCACCTGTCTCCACACAGAGGCATACAAGGCAGGAGTTCTCTCTAGTGCAACCTACCTACGGCCTTGGCTACACTCGGGACTTCCCAGCGCTGCCGCGGCAGCACTGTGAAGCGCGAGTGTAGTCGCGCCGCCAGCGCTGCGAGAGCTCTCTCGCAGTGCTGTATGTACTCCACCTCTCCGAGGGGAATAGCTTGCAGCGCTGCGAGCGAGCGTGCAGCGCTGCAGGCTCTGATTACACTGGCGCTTTACAGCGCTGTACTTGCTGCGCTCGGGGGTGGGGGCGTTTTCACACCCCTGAGCGCAGCAAGTTGCAGCGCTGTACAGCGCCAGTGTAGCTAAGGCCAAAGAGCACCCCCAGCATTGCTAAAAAGGGAATAAAAAGCCACATGGTCCACTGGCAAAGAGCTACCACTAAATGAGCCTTTCCCCATGAAAGATGGGGAGAGAGAAATGAAAAGCAACTCCCTGTAATTATCAAAAGGAGGAAACTGCTGTGAAATCAGTGATAACATCTTTATGGAAGTAACATCCACTTTCCATCCACTCTTGAGGCTCAAAAAAACAATTTTATTACTTGCCTCTAAAAATAAGAATTGTCACCTCTTACTTAGACAGACATATAAAGATGTGGCAATTTGGAACAGACAGGTTGTTTATTCAGATAATGGCAAGCAGTAGAACTGATTCTTACAAAGATTTTGGATCCCTCTATTGGCTTCAGAAGTCTGTCTCTTTCAAACGATTCTTCCATAGCTCACCATGTTATAGGAAATACTAGCACCTTATTAGCACTCAGACTGAAAAGTAACTTGCTGCCTTTTTTTTTTTTAAATTAAGAAGCTAATCCCTAAGAGATTTCTAATTCCTCCTCTGGGAATGAAGATCTAAACTGATGCCATGAAATGCAAAACAAAAAAACCCCAAGAATTGTCATTGCCTAATTCAGAATTAGCTCTGACTACCAATCACTGGGGGGGAGGAAGGGGGAGCGGAAAGAGGGCTGTGACTCCTGGGTCTGACGATTGCCACCTTTCCCCATGAAGCCATGTCTCAAAAATCTTTTCCATTGTTACAACAAAATACCTTAACAATTTTTGTGAGTTTACTGTGCCAAAAAAGACTAAAGAGCATTATAAATTTGACATTTTTAAAAATGTGAAACTACCAGAATTAAGTTCTACATAATGATTTAAAGTCACGGAGTCAGATAAATTGGAGAGGATTCAGAGAAGTGCCACAAGAATGATTAAAAGATTGAAAAAACATGTCTTATAGTGATAGTCAAAAGCTCAATCTATTTATTTTACCAAAGAGACAATTAAGGGGTGATTTGTTCACAGTTTATAAATACATGAGGAACAAAATTTTGATAATGGGCTCTTCAATCTAGCAAAGAGCTAACAAGATCCAATGGCTGGAAGTTGAAACTACAAAAATTCACACTAGAAATAAGGCAAAACATTTTAGAAAAAGTGAGGGTAATTAACTACTGGAACAATTTACCAAGGGTTGTGGTGGATTCTCCATCATGACAGTTTAAAATCAAGACTGGACTTTTTTCTAAAAGATCTGCTCTAGTTCAAACAAATTAATTCAGGACATTCTGTGGCTTGTGCTATGCAGAAAGACAGACCAGATTAACACAATGGTCCCTTCTAACCATATAATCTATTTATCAATTAACTGCATATTTCCCAGTTCCATACAGTCAAATATTATTACTGAATGTTTACATTTGGAAGATTGTCTCTGCAACCAAGAAGGCTACAATCCAATTTTATTTATTTTTAAAAAATAATAGCTTAGATTATTGTGACAGAGCTCCTTCTCTGCCTCAGTGGGTTCCGCACTTCCGCTTAGCAGCGGGCCAGGATATCCCTCTCTCCCTCAATTTCCCCATGCCCCTGGGCTTGGTGTCCACACCTCGCCTGAGCAGGGTTCCCCCCCAGCCTCCTTGACAACATGGGTGGGAGTGGGGGAGAAGACGAGGGGAGCCTCTTAGTCTGTTAGCCCCTCTGGGCGTGGTGGCAACAGACCAGACACCCGGTTCAGTCTCTCCCATCTGGAGGAGTCTCTTCCCTCAGACCTCTGGGGCCCGGAAGGGCTGTTTGCCCGCCTCTGTACCGGTGGGGTTTCCCTCCAGATGCTTGCCAGCATCTGCATCACCCAGCTCTCCAGTAGCTTGCCTTCCTCCCACAGCTCCTATCAAGTGCCCCTATCTGGCTGGAAGGGAGGCTCTTAACAGGTTCTGGCAGGCCCCTAGATTGGCCCCAGGTGTCGTAATTAAACTGAAGCAACCCATGCTCAGTTACCAAGGGAAAAGGGACCTGCTTATCCTGGAGCTAATATACTTCCCTTCCCCTTCACACCCCTGTAGCTGTCTGGCCTGACCCCGTCACATTATATAGAAAATTTCATGATCTTCATAACATCAGGATGAGTCACAAAACTTTTGTGATCTCAAGGTTGAAAACTACTGACCCAAACTGAACTATGACTTACAGAAAAGCTCCATCAAGTGGAAAGTGAGGAAAACAGACAGGCAATTCTGCAGCTAAGTTGTAAAAGCAGCACTATTCACTATCATCCAAAACCAGCATCCAAGCTAGCATTTAGAGACCCAGTATAAAGATAATCATGCTGCTGATCTACAAGATCACTGAATGGAAACTCCCTCTCTGTTCAGGAAGAAGTTTCTACCCTAGTCAGATGAACCTATAAGTTCAAAGGGACACAGCAACTCTTCTTCCAAGTAAACTTCAATACACTTCCCACCTGCCATGGCTAGTTTGAGCTTGTTTAACTCATTCTGCGCCCTTCTCAAAAGTAGTATTGGAAAACCACCAGCAGCTTATAGATAATGATATTCAGGGCTTGTGTACGCTTACAGCACTGCAGCAGCACAGCTTAGTGAACATGCTACCTATGCCAACAGGAGAGCTTCTTCCATCAGCGTACGTCCTTCACCTCCCCACATGGCTGTGTACACTACAAGTTCAGTCAGTGTAACTATGTTGCTCAAGGGCATGGATTTGCTGTAGTTATAATCAACATAAATTTGTTGTGTAGACCAGGGCTCAGACACCACGGCAGCCAATGTATCTTCAGCACTCACTAACCCTGGCATTGAAACTCACAGCGTATTCAATGTACATTTACCATTACGCTAAGAGAGAGCTTCACAGGCAAGTAAGTGAGACAAGAATTTTGCCCCCTGCAGCTTGGAAAGGATGCTTTTTAAAACAAAAGAAACAGAAGTCAATCTAAAAATAGTGCCTCAAAAGTACAATCCGGTTAAAAATCCTGCTGCTTTTGAGTCATGACTACAAACCTTTACCTGCCAGAGCAGTTTTTTTTGTATTTTGTTTTAAAGATAGGGTGTGTAGGTAGAATAGCACAAAGGTGTTTTGATAAATGTTTCCAATGCCTCTTACGGTGAACCTCTGTTAGAAAAACAAAATGAATTACCATCTAGACTCCCCACCCCAAGAGATTAAGCCACATCTGGAATTCAGAAGGACTGTCTAGAGATCTACATCTGAAAAAGCTGGCTGCAGTTTTCTATCCAAGGAAGGAAGTTGCCACTCAAGGAAGGATGTCTGCCAGTCATCCAGGATATGAACATGTGAACGCCTTTGGTCTCCAACCAGGCCAGTAAGAGCTCACTAAACTAAACAAATGCTTAAAGGAGATGTTGATACATGGGATAATTATTATTTATATCAGTGTAGCACCTTAAGGCCCTGATCAAAATTAAGGCCATATTGTGCTGGAAATGTGTGCAAACATATAAGTAACCTTTAGGTCCAAGATTTTCAACCTTGTCTGTTAATCAGTGGCCTGATTTTTCAAAAACTGCCAGTCCAACACCTCCTATTGAATTAAAATGTGTGATCAGCATTTGAGGAAAAAGCAGGCCACTCATTTAGGAATCTAAATATGGATTTAGGAACTTATTTTTGAAAATCTTGACCTATAAATTCAGAATTTAACCAGCATGGAAGAAAAAAGGCAACATATGCCAAATCTGTGATTTTATCACAAGCCTTATAATCTTAGGTGTTTTGTTTCTAGCAATCTCCTATTTTCTTATATTAAATTGGTGAATTTTGCTCTTATTCAAATAGCCCAATCTTCTATTACTTTAAATGGAGGTGAAGTAGCACTATGACCTAACTAGAGATAGCTCCCCGTATCCTACAGCTTTTACATATGGAAGTCAGGCTTTGCCCAAATAGAGATAGAAACAACAAAAATGGTAGCCAACCTTGAGAGAAGATAGCAGCTCCCAAACTATATGGTTAGGGAACCAGACAGGCAACTGTAGAGAGATCTGGTAATATGGTATGCAGGAGGAAGACTGTGGGAGAGGCAGGGTAACATAAGGAGCAGGAAGATGACTGAGGAGTGATACAAAATTACAGGGAGCAAGGAATATGATAAAGATCAAATGATTTCAAGGGGAAAGGGAAGTGTAGCCCATACAGCCAGCGTTAGCATTTTAGCAAGAATAGGGCTAACAAAGGTAAATATAGGGGCAAGTTAATGTAGGAGGTGGGTGGGAGACCACGAAAGGACAATGTAGGGCAAGAGACTGGATGGGGCAGGGAACAAGGCAGAATATTGAAAAGAGAGGGGGATAGAGAGGAAAAGACTGGCAAGTTCCTCACCACAGGTTTAAGACAACTTAAGAGGTATCCCCCCTCCAAGCAGTAAATAGCGGAGGCTTGCAATTCTGTACACACATTTTAAGTTTAATTCTGAACAAGGCATTGCCTCAAAAAGTCTCAAAAACAGATAGATTTTTTTTAAATCGCTAAGATCTCATGGACTTCTGAGGGCCTTTACTCAACATTTTTGCATGCTTGGATTGGCAAAACTAGAAATTCCACAAAGCATCTAAATTTCTGCCGTTGAACATCATCATCTTCATAATTATTGACAAAGGTTGGCTGTTAATATGGCAGAAATTAAGGATAAGAATAAGTCTTCTAAGTAGCAGTACTGACAACCCCAAAGATTCAAAAATCATGAGTCAGACCCCCATACTTCCCCACCCCCTCCAAAAACTGAAATTGTTTTAACAAGATTATATTGTGGTTTTCATCCATCTTGATATTTCAACTCCCCCTGCTCACCCCTTGAGAGCATGTGTGTCAAGAAGCAGTCCCAGTGGCTCCAATAAGATGATTTTGTCCCCTGCTTCAGGAATTCTCACCCTCACATCTGCCCATTTCTG
Source organism: Terrapene triunguis (assembly GCF_002925995.2). Taxonomy (NCBI): domain Eukaryota; kingdom Metazoa; phylum Chordata; order Testudines; family Emydidae; genus Terrapene; species Terrapene triunguis. The sequence goes on along the minus strand of NW_020664593.1, from coordinate 4,072,979 downwards.
GGCCAGCAATCAATTCTCACCCACCCCCACACCTCTGCTACTTCTGCAGCTCCTGAGGCTGTTTGTCCCCCTCTCCCAGGTCTGAGGGTAGAGCCTGCAGCAGGACCCTTCCAGGCTGGGAGGGGTAGCTCTAGAAGCTCTTCGCTAGCTCTCCACCTTCCCAGGCCTGCTGTTATATGGGGAGATGGAGAGGAGAGAAAGGTGTTGTCCTATTGCTCACAGTTCAGGAGAGGGAAGGTGGGAGCACAGCTGCACTGAAGTGCTGGGCTCTTTTGGCTCCCTCTTCCCCACCTGTGAGAACTGTGTCAACTGCTTCCTGCAGCAGCTGTTCCCTAAGACGTAGGACAGTGGAGAAGGCAGTCAGAGGGGTTACCCTCACCAGGTAGGGCTGAAATTTGCAAAACCCCATATCACCATGAGACTGGGTCCAGCACCAGCCAAACTCATGTGACTCACAAATTCACAAGAGTTGACAACACAGAAGGAGGAGTGACTCCTGTTTAGACACTTCAATAGGAAGAACCATAGAAGGACCATTTGGCTTTAAAGCAATCTTTGAAGTAACGCAGCCCTTCCTCCCCCACCCCCAAAACACACAGAAATCCACAGGAAGTTCCTTCACTCTGCTGATTGGATTACAGCTAGTGACAGAGGAAAGAGAGAACATGGAATCTGACTGTAAATGACCCTGTGGGAATGCAGGAGCAGGTTGTCTGCATGGGGCCCCACTGAGAGGGAGTTTTCCTCTCCTTACCTGACCTTGTTTGCAGGATTTATGGCACAACAACATTATGGTAAAGAGCAGACTGTCAGTGTGGGTTCAAAAATGGCTCTGCTGACATCCCCAAGATAATCATAAATGCTTTGCCAGCTAAGTGAAGATCTTGAAAGAAAAGACTAGTGTCATGCACAAATACCCCTTTCAGCATGTCCCCAATGCACTGTACAGCAAAGCCTGAGGCAGCTAAGTCACTGGCTGCATGAGGACAAACCCTGGCATATCCTTTTGGGATGGTAAGATCTGGGAGAACCCATGGTGCAAAAGTAATCTGCGTTAGGTGCTGCCTCCCATTCGTAATGCAAAATTCCTTTCCTGAAGAAGGAGCACTTTAACACTGCCACTGCCCAACCACATATAAAGGTTGGGAATGTACCACTAGACTACACAAGTCCCCAGCCCTTTCCAAAGTGCTTCTGCAAAGACTCTCTCCTGCTAAGCAAAACCAAGCAGGAGCCAGGGGGAGAAATCTGCTTTTAGAAAAAAAGAAAGACTTGTTTCCCACAAGAGTGCAGACTGGTGCACAAAATTTAAAGAAACTGAACTAAGCTGGAAAATAGCCCCAAACATCTTAAGTATTTTTATGACTCCACCATTAAATTAGCATCTCCATGCCTCACAGCCTTTAACATACTTATCCTCATAACACCCCTCTGAGGTAGAGAAGTGCTATTTAACCACATTTTGCAGATGTACAGTTAATGCAGTATAACCCTCCTTGTATGAATGCAATTCTAACGATGTAAAGGTATTTCATATCAGTAGAGCTATTCCCAATAAGGAATGGAAGTAGCTATACCAGTCACCATTATACCAGCGTAACTTCACCTACACTAGCACTTATAAACAGTAGAACTATTTTTTTTTAAACCAAAAAAAGAGTCGCACTCCTAACTGAAATAATTATACCTGTAAAACTTTCATGTGTGGACCAGGACTATATGATTTGCCAAGGTCACACAGGAAGTCTGTGGTGGTACAGAGAATTGAAAGTGGTTCTTCCAAGTCCCAGAGTAGGGCCCTAGCCATTAGACCGTCCCTTCCTCTCAAAATATTGTTGGGGTTCCGTTTTCTCAGCAGAAGGAACTAAATTAAGTGCTCGGAAGAGCTTTTCACTAAACAAGGCCTCCGAACATATTTTACTACAGAACAGCATAATAAAGTAGTCTGACTCCTTGTTTTGTCCCACCTATAGATAGTAAGGAAGAATGACTTTGGGGCTAAGGAAGCGGACTGAGACATCCAACTCTACTGGGGATAATGCTTCTGTACCATACAGAGGTGTTATGAGGATAACTTCAATAATCAATTAATGTGAGACACTCCTATTATGGTGATGAATGTCATAGCAAAAACCTATGAAATAAAGACAGTTGCAAACTGAAGTCAGAGAACGAAACTTCTGGCTGAAGAGACAAGTTGAAAGCAACGTATGACATAGAAGTCATCCCTCTACATTGGACTTCATTTCTGCTCTAGCTGCTCCCTTGGTCTCCCTACACCTCCTACTAAGTCTGGAAACGCTTTTTAATCCACACTTGACAACACTTTCCTTCTATTTCAAATCCCTCTTTAAAAAAAGCATGCTGCTCCAAAAGTTCTGCTTAGATCCAAATCGGCATCACCATACACAAGTTATACTGATTGTATCGTTTGTCTATTATGGAGATTTAAACAATAAGCTCTTCAAAAGTGTGTCTTTTATGTATGTTTATTACTGTAAAGTGCAAGGCCTGGTCCACACTACCCCCCCACTTCGGACGAAGGTATGCAAATTCAGCTACGTTAATAACGTAGCTGAATTCGAAGTACCTTAGTCCGAACTTACCGTGGGTCCAGACGCGGCAGGAAGGCTCCCCCGTCGATGCCGCCTACTCCTCTCGCTGAGCTGGAGTACCGGCGTCGACGGCGAGCACTTCCGGGATCGATCTATCGCGTCTAGACAAGACGCGATAAATCGATCCCAGAACATCGATTGCCTGCCGTCGGACCCGGAGGTAAGTGTAGAGGTACCCCAAGTGAACATCTATGGCTATAAGCAGGTTTGCAAGGATTCAATTTTTAATCAGTAAATGTCGATTTTGCTGTACATACCAAAGAAAAAATATTTCCATCAATGATCGAAATTTGCACATAAAGTAAAAAAATGCTGCTTGAGAACTTAGAGTTTGATTTAAGGATTTTTTAAAGGCAGGTGTTTTTTTTATGCCCGATTTTTTAATAAAAATGGTGACAGAAAGCTGCTCAGCATTTTGGGATGTCAGAATAAATCCTGAGAGATAGAGAGAGATTAGTGGGCACAGTGCTTGATGGTGGGGCCAAACGTGCTAGGCAAATCATTTATAAACACTGGTACTTATTTATACCACATGCAGGATGTGGTTAATAAATAATATTCACTTTGGTTTTTTATATCTAGCAGCAAGAAGGTAACAACAGAAGGTAAAGGGAACTTTACACTAACCAGGTACATGATGAATCCTTACTCGACCTCCCACAAAGACGATTCAAAAGCAGTCCTCAACTGACAGTCATCCAACCCTCAGCAGAATGTATGAGATCATCATTTCCTACTGTGGCAGCCTGCCACTGTTTTAATGGTTAAGTCACTCACCTACTACCACCACCAGACTCTGCTAGCAGAATTACTTGAGGCGCAAAACAAAAAACAGCCTACTCATGAGTTGGGGCATTAGTCATTTCATATCTTTGCAGTACATGAATAGACTAGCAGATAGGAAGACACTCTAAATAAGGCAATCTGTTAAACAAAAGATTCCCAAATTAAACAATCCAACTGTCCTTCGTCAATTAGATCAGTTACATGACAAGATAAAAATTGTTTTCTAATCTTGGCATTTAAAATAAATTTGAACTGAAGAGTTCTGTTTTAAATGGGTAAACATTTAACCAGCATTTGAAACACTGCTCTAAAGCTAGACAACGCAGCAATGAGGGGGAATAAAAATCAATTAAAAAGAGTAAAAAAAAAAAAAAAAGTAGTCAGAATTTTATTTAAAATCAGCTTTGTTTTAATTAAGTTTAATTAAAAAAAATAGGTTTAACCTTAACTTACTACAGTATAATCTATTAAAATAATTTAAACTGTATACAAAAATAACATTAAGCAGACATGTTCACTTCCAAATTTTAAAGAGACTCAAGCCACTGAACTGGTGGAAGCCACTGGCTAAGCATCTGGAATCAGAATTTACTGAAGTGCTAAGCCAGCTTTTGATATCAACATGTTTTAAATGGCTACCAACCAGTGAGAAACAACTTCTGTTTACCAAAATAACTGAAAAGTAAAAATGTATAATACAACATAACAATCCATGATGTAAATCAAGATTTCCCACTTGCTGATTTAAATCATAACTAAAATCAGTGATTTAAATTGCTTTGATTGAAATCAATCCACCCTGGCAGCAATACAGTTTCTATTTCTGTCTGCTTACACTGCCACTCTCCCTGGTAGATGTTCTGTGGGAGGATGTGCAATTCGACAGAAAAGACTGAACTACAAACCAGCCTCTGCAGTGGCACTTGCTCAAGAGCTGCACAGAGGTTATGAGCTCAGACACTCACTGGCTGGGGCTGATTCAAGCCAGTTGCAGAGACTTGACTACAGACGAATGTCAATTCACTACCATGAAACAGCCAATTCCCATGCTGTAGTGAGGTTTTGAAGGCAGAGGCGAAAAGAGGTGCTAATGTTTTAGGGAAATTACATTAAGACACTTCCCAATAACTTGTACTCTGTACTAGCTTTCATTTTGCAGAAGGCAGGCCTGGGCACTGAAAGTGGGCTCTCTTGCCTCATCAACCCTAACCACATCATACACTCATTCTATCCAAAGAATTACTTGAGAATCTTGGTGTGGGTTTGTACAGTTTACTCTGAATGCTGGGTTACTCACCACTAATGTTTCTATGCAACAGGTAAGACAGCTGTCCTGTTTACTCTAGTGTGTGAATTAAGACCATAAACTGCTGTGTGAAGGTAGTAAGGTACAACGTAAAGTCAAGCTTAGGTTGGATAAGCTGTACCCTTGGCAAGTATTCTTGCTATGTATTAGGTAGGACCTCATGTCCCACCTAGGGTACACCCTGAGCTGCTCAACTGAGCCAAAAAAAACCATTACTTGGTTCTACTGATTTGGTTTTATTACAGACATAAAAGTTATCAGATGTTCAAGCTGCCTTTACTTCTCCATACCCACATTCACCTTTTAACAGAACATTAAATCAAAAACTAACGCTGAAGGAAATGCAGCTTTCCTGTAAGTGCTATAGCAAGCAAGAGCAAATACCCCAGCTGAGCTTCCAAGACAGTTAACGAGACCTGAACGGTCTGGAGCCTACTTCAGAACTTTAAAGTTTTGAGAAAATATGGTCCTAAATGACCAATAGCTTTCTTACACCAGTCAGAAAGACACCAACACATACTGACATGTAGAGGACTTCAACTAGGATTTGACTGGAAGTCCCATCCTCCTTTCATTCAGTTTCTGGACATATAGTAAAGCAGTTAAAGGATTCAGGTTTTGCAACAGCAATAACTTGGCCTTATATTCTGTGGCTGTCTAAAATATAGATGAAGCTGGCTATTGTAGTATATGACCTGCTACTAGAACAATGACCTCCTTTCCCTCCCCTTCCCCAAATCAATGTGGTTACAATTACTTCAGTCATTTGATAACTGTATGCCTAAAATGCAAACACATTGTGAGCAAAACTGCCTATTACATGTGTCACATTGCTTTCAGACACTTAAAGCAGACTGGTATTGGTTTCACCTCACAGGCTATTATTAGCTGTAGAACACACACTGCATCCAGAATTTGCTTTCTAGAAAGGCTACATACCTATCATCCTCTTCAGCACCATACATTGTAAGTGAGGAAACTTCTACTGTATTCTTAGGGAAGCAAAGTGGGTGAGGTAATTGTGATGGGTTCCCCCCCTCAGGATGCCACCTGGAACTGGGGTACTACTGTGCCCCCCACCCACCAGCCTGGGCTCCCACAAACCCTGCAATGCTGTGACAAGCTGCAGACATACTCCCAGTCTCTCACTTTCACCAGTATTATCATAACACTTTCACCAGCACACAGGTAGGGACACACCCAGCTCTAATAACATGCAGTCAGGCTTTCTGACCAGCCCCTGCATTGGAAGGCTATACAGCTAGGTCACTAGCCAGCTTCACAGGCACACACAGTATCTGGAGGGTAAACCCAAAATTATACAGTCTTGTGCCGCACAGAGATCTGTACAGCGTAAGCTCATGAAATTCGCCTGCTCCCTCAATGTGGAGAGGAATATACACAGCTTTCTGCCCCAAGTTATGATTTCCACACACTGGTTTTAGACAAAAAAAAGTTTATTAACTACAAAAGATAGATTTTAAGTGACTATAAGGGATAGCAAACAGATCAAAGCAGTTTACCTAGCAAATAAAACAAAAACACAATCTAAAGCTTTAATATATTAAAGAAATTGGATATGAATAGCGAATTCTCACCCTGAATGTTGTTTTAGGCAGTTTGCAGAGATTCTTGAAGGCAAGCTGCACTTGGCTTGCAGCTTGAAACTCCAGGACAGGTATTCCTTTCACAGGCTAGAAATCTCACTAGCCTGGATTCAGCCCTTCTCCCCCAGTTCAGTCTGTTTCTCAGGAGTTTCCAGCAGTCTTCTTGGGTGGAGAGTCAGTGAAGAATGAAACATGATGATGTCACTCCCGTCTTTAATAGCTTTTGCATATGGCAGGAACCCTTTTTCTCTAACTTTTAGTTCCCATACTGTTCAACAGAAAAACACTAGTATTCCATGATGGAGTCTGGTACCAGGTGACTTGGTCACATGCCTCTGTAGGGCCAAAGCAGCCATGAGTCAGAGGCTGTTTGTAACGTCCTCAGGAAGGCTCCCCGGAGAGAGATTAACATCTTCTAAAACCTATTGTTCTCCCTAATAGCCCTTCCCAGCCAGCCACCTAGACCAATTGCATTCTGTCTAGTGGGCTTTCGCAAGGTGTAAACCCATTTGTAATAGATGCATAGATAATATTCCTAACTTCAGATACCAAAATGCTACATGCATACAAACAGGATAATCATATTCAGTAAATCAGAGCCTTTTCAATGATATCTCACATGACCTATCTTGCATAAAGTACATCATAGTTATGCCATAATATCATAACAATATCGCTATGAAGAATATGAGGCATAGTATCACAGTAGTATCTTTTATTGGACCAACTTCTTTTGGCGAGAGACAAGCCTTTGAGCTACACAGAGCTCTTCTTCGGGTCTGGGAAAGGTCCTCAGTCACAGCTAAATATGCAAACAACTTTGGAAAGATTCAGAAGCTGCCTAAGAAGGGCCACAAGATTCTCAGAATGTACATTATACCCTACAGAAATAGGAGTAGAATGAATGAAAGTTTACAGTACACACACAAATCATGGTCCACAATAGAAAACGGTACATTATCTTTTAACTAGACCTATATGAGCACATTTTATTATCTGTATTATCATAGTGCTTAGAAGCTCCAGTAATGGATTGGGACCCCAGCTGCACAACCACCACCAAACATGCTCCCAGTTTTCAGTGTTCTAGAGGCTTAACAAGTATCCAAATAAATTAAAAAATGCTTTATTTTAGGGCACTCCAGACGTATTCCTATTAAGAGTAGAAGAGCTATCTGTGATAGCATGAGGCAGTTACCACCTTTTATAGAGAAATATTATATTAGGAAGACACTGAACATTCTTGGTCTTTTTTAAATTAAAAAAAAAAGTGATTTACCATCCGGAGAAAAAGAGGAGTAGATATCCTGCCACAAGAGGTCCAGGGTTTGAGAATGGCTAGCTTAGAGTAAACAGCATTCCCAAGTCCAGACAGCATTTCCCTACCTCTAATCTAGCTGGACTGAGCTGCAGGTATAGATAATCACTGTACAATATAATAAAAATGGACTTCAACCAGAAAAATTAAATGATTAGAATATCTTAAATCTTTTAAAAATCAAACACTCAAGTTATTTCCATAGTTCAGAGAAAGACTAGAACACTTTAAACAAATGGATTCCAATTTTTATGAATAATTAAATAAACTCTGCATTTAATCTCACAAGATAAGTGCTACTTCAGTGGTAGACTGTAATGTGGTTTCACCAGAGAAACGACTCAGTTTGGCTCCACTGGTAGCAAGCACAAGGTAATTCTCCACGTACACTGTTGAATCTTGAAATACATTGTACAGCAGTTCCAGACTTGACAAAACAAAATCTCTCCACAGAGTTTGCATAGAATCATAGAACAGGAAGGGACTTCGAGAGGTCATCTAGTCCAGTCCTCTGCACTCAAGGCAGGACTAAGTATTATCTAGACCATCCCTGACAGGTGTTTGTCCAACCTGCTCTTAAAAATCTCCAATGATGGAGATTTCCACAACCTCCCTAGGCAATTTATTCCAGTGCTTAACCACTCTGACAGTTAGGAAGTTTTTCCTAATGTCCAACCTAAACCACCCTTGCTGCAATTTAAACCCATTGCTTCTCATCTTATCCTCAGAGGTTAAGAAGAACGATTTTTCTCCCTCCTCCTTGTAACAACCTTTTATGTACTTGAAAACTGTTATGTCCCCTCTCTGTCTTCTCTTCTCCAGATTAAACAAACCCAATTTTTTCAATCTTCCCTCATAGATCATGTTTTCTAGACCTTTAATCATTTTTGTTGCTCTTCTCTGGACTTTCTCCAACTTGTCCACATCTTTCCTGAAATGTGGCACCCAGAACTGGACACAATACTCCAGCTGAGGCCTAATCAGCGCAGAGTAGAGCGGAAGAATTACTTCTTGTGTCTTGCTTACAAGACTCCTGCTAATACAGCCCAGAATGATGTTTGCTTTTTTTGCAACAGCGTTACATTGCTGACTCATATTTAGCTTGTGATCCACTATGACCCCCAGATTCCTTTCCGCAGTACTCCCTCCTAGGCAGTCATTTCCCATTTTGTATGTGTGCACTGATTGTTCCTTCTTAAGTGGAGGACTTTGCATTTGTCCTTATTGAATTTCACCCTATGTACTTCAGAACATTTCTCCAGTCTGTCCAGCTCATTTTGAATTTTAATCCTATCCTCCAAAGCACTTGCAACCCCTCCCAGCTTGGTATCGGTCACAAACTTAATAAGTGTACTCTCTCTGCCATTATCTAAATCATTATCTAAACCACTGCAATACAATAACAAGTCACTACATTGTAGGGCACTTGTCACAAGAGACCACCCATGACACATTTTATAGAAATATAAAAGCTAGGCAAAATTTTTCTGGAACTAAGCAACAAGATAACATCTTGACCTGCACTCAGATGTTTGTCAATCATTATATTTGAATCACCATATGCCAACCTACCTATTAGTGAAGAAAACTGAAGTTCTGTAGCTATTCAGAATTAGAGTGTCTTTATAGTTGCCACCACACAAACAAGCAGCAGCTAGTGAAAAAAATGAGTTGCCCCAAGATGATATTTTCATAAAGGAATCAAAGCAAAATGTTGCTTGTATTTTAATACTCCACTTATTAAATTATACTGCATCACTGGTAAAATAACCTTATTCCAGAAATAAATTAGAATGCACCGCTTTTATGTACACTAGCTGAAAACGCTACAGATGGATATTTAAAGTGATTATGAAAGCACCACTTTCTGTTCCTTAGTTAAGCTTGAGTTTTGTACTTAAAGTAGGGATTCACCACTGTTATATATGAAAAATAACACCTTCCCAAAAATTACTGTACTTTGAACATAGAATTAATTTTCTGAGAAATTATGAGTAAATCTTTATTCATTTGTGATTTTTAAAAACTGGTCTTTTAAGAATTTAGTACCCAGTGTCCCAATATAGTACCCAGTGTCCCAAACAATCGTAATGCAATAAGATTGTCCAAACATCTAATAAGGTTAAAACATTCTGAAAACTCATGCATTGGCTAGAGCTGAAGAAATTTTCAGAATGGTGGTTTTTTTGCTATTATTTTTCAAAACAAAGTTTATTCTTCAACAGGGGCTGACAAATAGTGTTCTTCTTCAGAAAGTTTCACAAAGACCTCTTCCCTTTCAAGATGCCATCAATGCCCCCACACTGACCCCAGTGGAAGAGAAGCCATACTGCTTACTTCAGGTAAGATAGTAGCTTCCGATACTAAAGGGAGCAGCTGAGAGCAGCTTGGCTTCACTACCTTCAGGGATAATGGGAAGCAGCAGCCACTTTGAAAGAGGGCATCTTTGCTTAAGCTCAGCCTTAACCTCACTCTTATTGAGAGCAAAAGATAGCAGCCATATTGTTCTTCATGGAAGTCTTTGTAGAAGATTTCTTCAGACTCTACTGAAGGAGAAAAGTTTGAGTATTAACAGCCAACAATAAATAATTTGGAGTGTGTAGATAGAAAAACATGGGAGGCAGGATGGAGAGAAAACTAGTATTTGGTTATATGCAGGGGAATTTAGAGGCCAGGAGCTGTAAGAAACTGGACAATATATGCTCTGGCTGCTTAGCACTGTTCAAAAAAAAGATAACGCAGCCACAGCATACTGGTAAGTCTGACTTTAAAAAAATAATAATAATAATAAAAATAATAATAATAATAATAATAATAAAAGTCACCTGAAGTTAAAGGTTTTAGGTTCATATTTCTAATTGAGTATAAATATTAACTAGTACTATCTTATGAGTATTAATGTTCTTATAAAATATTTTTCTACAATGCAATTGCCATATAAAAAACTATGTTGAACCAGAGTTGAGGTTGAGTACATATCAGTAACTCAAGGGTAAAAAACCATTTCAAACCCAGGAAAATAAGGCTGTGTCTACACTACACAGCTTTTAGCAACAGGGCTGTCTTGCTACAGCTGTGCCGCTAAAAGTCGCACAGCGTAGCCACTGTTTGTCAGCTCTCCTGCTGACAAAAAACTTCCACTCCCAACATGCGGCGTTTGCATTGTCGGCAGGAGAACACTCCTACCAACAAAGTTGGTTCACACTGGCACTTGTCGCTGGCAAAACTTTTGTCTTTCAGGGTTTTGGTGAATTTTTTTTTAAAACACCTCTGAAAGATAAAAGTTTTGTCCTTCAATTGCCAGTGTAGACATAACTCTTACGCTAACATTACATTTTAAAAAAATCTAAAAACACATTATGGTAAAGAAATGAACAGTTAAAGCAACCTTAATTACACCCAGTAGTGACACCCAAAGAAAAACTGACTTTTGAAGAGAGAGGGGTTTTTTTCAGTTTCATCTAATCTGGGGCTACAAACAAGGTTATGTACCAATCACAGCTGTATGGTTATTCCATGGCATCACTAAAAGGCAGAGTGTCACCCAATCAACATGTATGTTGCAGTTTATGCTTCTGAGAACTTAGTTTCAGGATGCCTGTTAGAAGGCTCAGTAAAACTAGCACACCACCAGTTCACATCTGGATGGTTCCACAACAACCAGGACTAGATTTCTTTAATTAAATACATGAAGTGCTGAGACCAGAGCTTATAAATTCAAGCCTGTTTTATTCCCTAAGTCATTTGAAGAGTAACATCTGCTCCTAAGAAGAAAGATACTACTTTCCTGAGTTTTGAGAAGGGGACATGGGATGATGAGACGACCCATACTAGAGCACTATCTCTAAATTTTGATGTGAAGACTCCTATAAGAGCACTATCTCTCAACTTTAAAGTTAATCAAGTGACTGAAAACAAGATAAAGGGCTACTCTTATTTCTGAGAAAGCCACACCAGTAAGTGACTGAACTGGTTACCCATGTATATAAAATTAATGAAGTCGCCTACTAAATTAAGGAGTCACACATTCAAATATTCAGACAGACAGATGTATCCTGATACACCATTAAGAATGATAAAATGCCAACCAGGTGCAGAATACTCCACTCAACTATCTGTCACACATACAAATTTCTTGAGACAAGGAAGAGCATGGATTCTGGAGTACTACAGACAAACCAAGCGGAAAGAAAAAAATAGGCATTACTGTGACACCAAAAACACACACGTCCTCCAACAAAGGTTTTAATGTGCCTGCTGTCTGTATTACTTCTTTTGGTTTAACAAACCTCTATATACAATTGCCTCTATCATCCCAGCAACAACTGATGTGGTTACCCAGATCAGCACAAACACACAACTAGAATCCCCAGCAACAAAGATTACTTCACTTTACTGACTGGATATTACACTGACAAAAAGGCAATCCAGTAATAAAATGCTTTAACATAGAAGCACTGCTATAGAAAGTGCTACCAACAAGGCGATACTATGGAATCAAGAGATTATCAAAAAATATTCATAGGGGAAATGCTGCAAGATGTTGCCACACATGGACTTACAGGATCATGAAAAAATGCTGAAAACTAGAAAACAAGTGCTTAAACAATTAGCAATTAATTAGAGAAAAATCAAAATAGGCAGACACAGGCATACAAATCCACAGTAGATTTTAATAAAATAAAATGAAGAAAAGTTTAAAGAGGATAGAAAGAACAATCATTTCTCTGAATGAAAGTTGATCCAGTCTTTCCTGCACATGTCTGGAAATGTGGCACAAAGTATGTGCTGATCACATTTTACTGCTTAAATTAATTAGGTTTAATTCCTCTGAAAAAGGTTTTGTTTTGGTTTAAAGCACCCATGCTGCTGAGTCTCCTCATTTAAATGAAACATTGGAAACCAACTTCAAACCAAACTCTACTCAGAGCTTTAACAGTCAGTCCTGATTTTAGCTGATCTAAAATTGACCTTTTGTTCCATGATGCACGAAATAAAAATAAACTTTGAAGAAAACATTTTTTCCCTGCTAGTGGGTCAAAGACATAAGACAGGTCAGTGGAAATAGGTGGAGTGTTTGGCCAGACATGTAGTTTCCTCTCTCTTTTGTAAAGATAAATCCTGTTCTATACGAAAACATCAAGGAGATGATAGGACAAAGAGGAAAAGGGAGAGCTCCTTGACCTCCACATAGAACTATTTTTGCTAAACATTAGTAACATTCAAAAGCAGAAACAGACATACAGTTCTTAAAAAAAAAACATGAGAGTTTGAAGGGAGAGGGGAATACTCTGGTTCTTATATTTAATGTGCTGGTTTATCTGGCTTGTCTTCTTGAAGGAGACTAATGGTTTTGGTCAAGGATATTTTGTGTGGAAGCTGAAGTGTGAATTATACTTCCACTGGAAGATGTAAGTTTACCGCTTCCAACTAGTTATCCCACATTCTTTCAAAAAGTTTGTATACGGTCTGCATCAACCCGTTGTAGAACATATGAATTAAAAGGAGCTACTTTGGAAGTGCTGCTGGTTCTGGGGTATTTCAATCTGCCACACTGATTATTTGACAAAAAGATTATTCTGACATCAAACTGCACCCAGTTATTGAGGCAACATATAAACCAGATTATATTTTGGTCTAATTTTGGAAATTGTTTTAGTATAGACATACTTTGTGTGTTCAGGTACAGTGCATGTGTTAATAAACTGCATGTTAATTAAAAGATAATTAGAGTTTGATACAGAGCTGAAGATTAATAGACAAAGTCTTGTCAAGTTCTAGAAAACTATTCCTACCAGAAAAATAAAATTTCATCTTGATTGATACAATTGTAAAAAATTTTGGAAGCAATTTATTAAAGGTCTTAAAATGAATAATACATAAAAATACATTCAAACATCAGTAAAACAAGGATATTAAGGCTGCTGCCATCCTTATTCACCTACTGTGACAAAGCAGGTATAATCAGCCCGAGAATAGTAAAGGCCCTTTTCCCATGAACTGAAAAGAGGTTACCTCAGGTCAACTAGGGACACTTGAGCCCAATTAAGGGTTGCCTGTGACCTCTAAAAACCCCTTTTCAGGTGAGAGGAGGAGCAGCGATGGAAGGTAAGCTGCAGCAGGGCTAGTGGCAGCAAGGAAAAAGGCTTCTCCTGAGTGGAAGACTTGCTCTCCTCCCTATAGGGCAAGCAACCAAACTAACAGACTGTTTGGGGAAGGACTGGCACCCAGAGGCCACCATAATGAGCCAATACCGCAGAGAAAGAGCAGGAAAAGCTATTCTCTTTTTTGTTATGACCTTGTTACTTTTTGTTTAGCTGAAAAGTACGCCTTGTAAATATGGAAGAATACAAACCCAAATGAGGAATAACAACTCTCCAGAGTGGGTCTGATTTACTCCAGTCCTTTCCCCCCCCCAGCACCAGAGCGGGAAACACTGTGCCCAGCAAGGCAAAAGAGATGCCTTGCCACACTAGCACTATTCAGTTATGGTGCACAATAGTGTTCTTCAAACTAGATCTGAAGTGGAAAAGTAAGCTTAAATACAAGGTCACAATCCTATCTGAATTTTCTTGCTTTAAAATAAAGTTGAAACCCAGAACAAAGCAATTATCTGAATTTAATTTGAATAAGGTATAGTATATCACAGTGAAAATGTGGCATTACAAAAATTAACCACTGAACTTTTCTCAGCAACCCATCCCATCCATTACAAGCTCTCCATCAATAGAGTTGTGGTTTCATGCAATTCAAACATTAATTATGTTTTGGTTAATCTTAAATTTCTAGTACATAAAGCTAGTCTACAATGAAGGCTATGGGGCTCCAAAGTAGGGTACTGAAAACAGCCTTTTTTTTTTTTTGGTAGAAGAGTGGACAAGACTTCTGTTAAAAAACAAAACCACAACATCACACACTTTCATTCTCTTTCCCCAACACCACGGGTTCTTTCTAGATTTCAATAAAGTTAACAAGTTGAACTTGCTCTCAAGGAGGAGGGGGAAAGTTGCTTCAGGATTGAGAACACTGTATTCTTTACAAGTTTCAGCTAGAATACTATATTTAATATAATTGTATCATACCTCCTTCACACTTTAGAACATAGAAATTAAAAGTATATGAATGTATAGGTAAAACTAAATATTGCCTTTTGCTCTCCATATCCATCAAAAAATTCCACCCATCTGAATGCCTCAAGTCAGAAAAAAGCTAGTTTAAATCCTAAAGCACTCCCTGAAAGCTGACATACTCTGGGGTCAAAGATACTCTACTGAGAGCTGTCCTGCTGCTAGCAGCACAGAAAAATTTAACCTCAATGAATCACAAGAGAAGTTTCCCAACCAAATCTATCCATCACAAAAAGGACACCGGGAAAACACTCCAAAATTAGTATAAGTGTGCTCCAAGATAGGCACATTCCAAATTATTCTGTGCTTCAAACACCATGCAATTACAACTAAAACCAATTGGGAGCATATATTTGCCAGTCTACTCCACCTAAAAGGTAGGCAGCCATGTTCTATACTAGCTAAAATGAGCAGACACTAAAGATAGGTTGTGCTGAGACTATGAATCACTTGTAAAAATCCTCCTCTATCAGACAAAAAAGGCTGTAATCTCTTCATCAGGCGAAGATGAAAAAAGGCACTTTGGGTCACTACGGCAAGTGGAGAATCTAAGACCCTGGAACAGCAAGCCATTTTGACAAAAAGGCAGACAGAGCCCCATAATTTCTCTCACCGCAATTCATTATCATCTACCAACCAGCATCATATCCATTTGTCTGTGTGGATCTTAATACCACTGGTTTTCATACCATATCTTGGCTAGGTGTGGGGAAAGCAAGGCAACTACAGAACTGGAGTCCAATGAACAACCTAAAAGTTATACTAACAGTAGCTCAAATTCTCAGTCTTTCATGATAGCTCCACATACATGATGAATATGAGGGAAGACCTGGGGGGGAGGGAGAAGAGATTATTTGCCCAATATAATCCTTTACAGTCTTTGAACTAAGTAGAGGAAGCCACCACAAAGACTCCACCTATCCTTACCAGATTCAAACGAGCTATGAAAACAGGGCTTATATCAGTACATCATATCAGCTCTAGCAGTAGAACACACTAAGCACGATTTCAGAACAAAAAATGTTCAAATATTAAGGCTTTATGGGCTTTGAAAAAAATATTTTTCTGGTACAAAAACTTGGTGCCTTGATTTTCCCCCTTGAATGGTGGGGGTAGTGAAGAAAGTCACTACTGCAAAAAGGCTGCAGAAACACAAAATCTGAAAAACCTCAGTAGCTCATTCTTAAATGGAACAAGAGAGATTTGGAGCAATGCAAGACTCTGTTCTACTAAAACTTATGTCTGTTTCCTGCACCAAGAACTCTAAACCAAGTTATTTCAGTTGAGGACAAATCCAATCTCAGGACTCATTTTCTGTAGAATTATGCTTCTGTTGCCCACAAAGAACTCTTATTTGGCTAAAAAGAGGTGAAATATGGTGTGTGTCAATAGCACAAATGTTGCAAAGTTACAAGATTTAGATAAGTTATGTGAGGCTTCTGGGATATAGTAAAAGTTAACAGAATATGAAGGATACATATCAGTTGTCTGGGTCAGATATACAGCCTCCCATCTTCAAAACAGCATTTCTGATGAAAAGGCACTCCACAGAAGCTGAAAGATATAAACAACCAATCTTCTCTGGCACCTATATGAGGTTCTATTTTAGAGTCTAAGCTGACCCCCTAGTGCTGCTCAGCCCTTAGTTTTCACAAAGGACCAAAACCAAACTCTGTACTTTCATAGTAAAGCTTCAGACATTTACCCATTTATCAGATAGAAACTGAATAAATGATAGTAGTTAAAGTCTTCCATGCATGCAGCAAACAAACTGAAGAGACAGCGATGAGATGAACAAACAAAATAAAGAGGCAGCCAAAAGCTGCACAGCTTTAGCTAGATTTACTACTTTATTTTTCTTTTTTAGACCCTGGGCAAGGTGACAGAGTTGCAGTACTAAGTCTGCTCCAGAGAATTCAGGTCTGAGGGAAAGTACCACATCAACAGCCAAATACTGCTCATATAGGGGCAGCAAACTAGTTTAATTAAACTACTTAAGATAGCAAGCTCTTTGGGGCAGGGACTGTTTTTGTTATCTGTACATCTAGCACAAAAGGGTCTCTGTCTGGAGCTCCCAAGTGTAATAATACTACTAATACAAAAGAATAATAATAATGTGACGTAAGCGAACTGTGAGTCAGACTCAGATTCTGTGAAGGTGAAAGGCAGAAAACTCAATTTTTTTTATTTTTGGTCCCAAAGAAACTAACATACATTACAGCGATTCCCATAACAACTTCTTCATATGGCTCCCACCTAAAGTATAAATCACCAGAGTTATAACAAACTTTCATTCAGGCTAAGATACTACATTAAACAGAATCTTTCATCACTGGTGCAGATCTCTACCTAAACCAAGCTTCCCTAGGTGGATAAAAATTTTCTAGGCCAGAGAAGATCTCTGTCTGGGTTAGAAGCCAAGGCTAAAGGGATTATTTCAGGGTAGGAGCAAATCTTTCAAAGCTGAAACATGCCTTTGCTTAAACCAGGTTTACTAAGTCTATCATAACTGGAGACGGTCTCTGTCTAAAGGCTTGCCTATACATGAAAATTATCTGGAATAAGGTATGGTGTAAATTCAAAGTGGATTAACTATTCCTGATTTCCTCCATGAGTGGATGCTCTTATTCTAGAATGAGTGCCTTATTCCAAGTTAGTTTGATTCAGTTAAGATCATATGGAATAAGGCACTATTATTCTGGAATAAGATCACCCAAACATGGAGTTAATGAGGAATAGCTATTCTGGAATAACTCCCTGTATAAACAAGCCCTAAAATAAACTCCAGGGCTTCACTGACTAGTTCAAAAATAGGGAAAGTTTTACAGCTCTTTGACTCCACCCCCACTGAACTCCAGCAAAGGACCACTTCACCACAAGGAGACTAGTCACTGGAAGCAATGCACATCTAAGGGTACGTCTACACTTACCGGAGGGTCCGGCGGCAGGCAATCGATGTTCTGGGATCGATTTATCGTGTCTGGTTTAGACGCGATAAATCGATCCCGGAAGTGCTCGCCGTCGACGCCGGTACTCCAGCTCGCCGAGAGGAGTACGCGGCATCGACCGGGGAGCCTTCCTGCCGCGTCTGGACCCGCGGTAAGTTCGGACTAAGGTACTTCGAATTCAGCTACGTTATTAACGTTGCTGAATTTGCGTACCTTCGTCCGAAGTGGGGGGGTAGTGTGGACCAGGCCTAAGAGAAGAATTTAATCCTAACAGACATCTTTCAGAGCTTCTAACCAGAACTATGGATGTAGAAGCCCTCTACACCAACATGCCACACAAAGATGGACTACAAGCCATCAGGAACAGTATCCCCAATAATGTCACAGCAAACCTGGTGACTGAACTTTGTGACTTTGTCCTCACCCACAACTATTTCACATTTGGGGATAATGTATACCTTCAAGTCAGCGGCACTGTTATGGGTACACACATGGCCCCACAGTACGCCAACGTTTTTATGGATGACTTAGAACAACGCTTCCTCAGCTCTCGTCCCCTAGCGCCCCTGCTCTACTTGCGCTACATTGATGACATCTTCATCATCTGGACCCATGGAAAAGAAGCCCTTGAGGAATTCCACCATGATTTCAACAATTTCCATCCCAATAGGATCAACCTCAGCCTGGACCAGTCCACACTAGAGATCCACTTCCTGGACATTACAATGCTAATAAGCGATGGTCACAAACACCATCCTATACCGGAAACCTACTGACCGCTATACTTACCTACATGCCTCCAGCTTTCATCCAGACCACACCACACGATCCATTGTCTACAGCCAAGCTCTAAGATATAATCGCATTTGCTCCAACCCCTCAGACAGATAAACACCTACAAGAGCTCTATCAAGCTTTCTTAAAACTACAATACCCACCTGCTGAAGTGAAGAAACAGATTGACAGAGCCAGAAGAGTACCCAGAAGTCACCTACTTTCTTTGTTGGGCCTGTCCTGTAGTAACAGAACACCACTAGCCGTTACCTTCAGCCCCCAACTAAAACCTCTCCAGCGCATCGTCAAGGATCTACAACCTATCCTGAAGGACAATCCCTCATTCTCACAGATCTTGGGAGACAAGCCAGTCCGCGCTTACAGACAGCGCCCCAACCTGCAGCAAATACTTACCAGCAACCACACACCACACAATAAAAACACTAACCCAGGAACCTATCCTTGCAACAAAGCCAGTTGCCAAGTCTGTCCACATATCTATTCAGAGGACACCATCATGGGACCTAATCACATCAGCCACACTATCAGAGATTCGTTCACCTGCACATCTACCAATGTGATATATGCCATCATGTGCCAGCAATGCCCCTCTGCCATGTACATTGGCCAAACCGGACAGTCTCTACGCAAAAGAATAAATGGACACAAAAATCAGACGTCAAGAATTATAACATTCAAAAAATCAGTCGGAGAACACTCCAACCTCCCTGGTCACTCAATTACAGACCTCAAAGTCGCAATACTCCAACAACAACAAAAACTTCAAAAACAAGCTCCAACAAGAAACTGCAGAATTGAAATTAATATGCAAACTGCACACCATTAAATTAGGCTGGAATAAAGACTGGGAGTGGATGGGTCATTACTCAAAGTAAAACCTATTTCCCCATGCTAATTTTTTCCCCTCTACTGTTACTCACACCTTCTTGTCAACTGTTCAAAATGGGCCATCCTGATTATCACTACAAAAGTTTTTTTTTCCTCCAGCTAATAGCCCACCTTAATTGGTTACTCTCATTATAGTTAGTATGGCATAGTATAGTTAGTATAGTTTTCATGTCCTCTGTGTATATATCTTCCTACTGTATTTTCCACTGCTTGCATCCAATGAAGTGGGTTTTAGCCCACGAAAGCTTATGCTCAAATAAATTTGTTAGTCTCTAAGGTGCCACAAGTATTCCTCGTTCTTTTAACCAGAAAAAAAAGTCCTGATGGTAGAAATTCAAAAGTACAAAATGGTCAAGAGCCCGAATGGTTATTTGCAAGGAATTAAAGTGATACCTTTATTTGATCTAAATTCAAAACAAAAAGCACACTGATGTTCTCTAATCTAGTATAATCAAGGGATGTAAACACTAAATATTTGAAAACTTACTGGTTTTCAAATTCACCATCTCTCTTCTCAGATTATACCCATTCCTAATCCTTCTCCCAATTTTTGTGATTTTACAAATCAGACTGTCTGTCCTATTTCCATCTCTCCAGTTCCTATGCAAGTAATTTCCTGTGTTTGTGTTGGTCTAGCTAAACACAAAGTGCTCGCAAACCTACAAAATAAACAGAGAGAAATAATTACTCTAATACAGCGGTTCTCAAACTGTGGGTTGGGACCCCAAAGTGGGTCACAACCATATTTTAATGGGGTCGCCAGGGCTGGCTTAGACTTGCTGGGGACCAGGGCTGAAACCCGAGCCTCACTGTTCAGGGCCAAAGCCGAAGTCCCTGTGTGGCGGGGCTCAGATTACAAGCCCTCTGCTTGGGTCTGAAGCCCTTGGGTTTCAGCTTTTCCTCCCCCTCCCCCCACCCGGGGCAGTGGAGCTCAGGCTCTGGCTTTGACTCCCCTACCCAGGACAGCGGGGCTCGGGTGGGCTCAGGCTTTGGTTCCCCCTCTTGGGGTCGTGTAGTATTATTTGTTGCCAGAAGGAGGTCGCAGTGCAATGAAGTTTGAGAACCCCTGCTCTAATATTTTAGATATCGTAATCTTGGGTTTTCCCCTCTTAAAAGAGTTCTAGGTAAATAAGTTCAAGAACAAAGGACGATGCCTACGTTTATGGTTTCCCTTTAAGCAAGCCCTTTCAATTCTGTCCTGACAAGTCAATTTGTTGGCAGTTTCATGGCTGATGTCCTTTTAAAAGGATCAGTTGTGTGGACTCCACCACACTACTTCCTTCTCCTGCTGGCATAAATTCAAAGGGCACCTTCGGATGCTCACCCCTCAGTGTTTCCTTTCCCATGGTACAAAGGGAGAGATTTTTGTTAACATTACATGAGGCAGCAGAAGTCAGATGTGAAAATGAATTTGCAATTCTACCAGCCTACTTCACTGCATTCTACAAACAGACACTCCAGACTCTCAGGCCTGGTCTACACCTAAAATGTAGGCTGACCTACCTAGATTGCTCAGAGATGTGAAAAATTCACCCCCCTGAAAGACGTAGTTAAGTCGACTTAACTCTGTGTAGACACTGCTAGGCTGACAGATGAATTCTTCCATCAAACTAGCTACTACTTCTCAAGGGGATAGATTTACTACAGCAATCAAAAAACCTCTTTCATCACTGTAATAGCTACACTACAGTGGTGTAGTTGCATCTACGCCACGATAATGTCCGTAGTGGAAACATACCCATGGGATCTCTCTATACTTAAACCACTACAGTGGTACAGCTGCAACACTTCAATGTAGACATTACCTATGCCGACAGGAGGGGTTCTCTGATGAGTGTAGGTAATCCACCTCCCCAAGAGACCGTAGCTAGTTAAAGAGAAGAATTCTTCCCTCAACCTAGTACTGTCTACACTGGGGGATTAGGCTTGCATGGCTCTCTTTCTCAGGAGTGTGGATTTTTCACACCCCTGTGAGACGTAGCGATGTCGATATAAATTGCCAGTGTAGACGAGCCCTAAGTAACAACACTCAAATGCTAAAGTCAGCATTGCTTAACAAAAACATCATCCTGCTCCATTTCTCATAGCAACTGAGAACTGACAGACCATATCCCCCTCATTTTTAACAACCGACCAGATAGCCTGTGGAAACTATAGAAGAGGTGATGCTTCTCATTCTATGTGTAGCAAATGTGAAACCTGCTGATACGAAAAACATGTGATGAACCTCTAGTAATTACTAACAATCACTTCAGTCCAGTCAGTTGTTTCTCATCACTTCCTTCAACTTTATGATTTGGACAAATCTATGATGATCATAAAGTTGAAAGAAGTGATGAGAAAACTGACTGGACTGAAGTGATTGTTTGTAATCACTAGAGGTTCATCACATATTTTCTGTATCAGCAGGTTTCAGGTTTCACGTTTGCTACAGACAGAATGAGAAGCGTCACCTACTGAATTCAACACTGTGAAGACTGAAAAAGTTACATGAACTAGGCACCTTTGCTTCATATCACATCAGATGCCACCAACCCACCTTTCTACACTGTACCAAATCAAACCCTAACAGTTCATAACTCCATTCACTGCCCCTCTCATCAGCATCTAATGTAAGATTTCACACATTCTCCTTCACCTCTAGTTTCTAGACAATTCCATGATTTTTATTGTTTTCTAACAAAAACCTCAAATCACTTCCCTTTTATGTTTTTTAAGAACTGTTAGTTTTTCAGTCACAGATTGATACTGGAACCTAATGTTTCAAGTATCAAAAATCTTCCAAATAAGTTGTGGTCATATAAATATGTCAGTGATAAACTAAAAAAAAGGGGGGGGGAGAAAAACTGGCTTGTTTTTTGTGATTTATCACCACAACCTTGGCAGACTGAGAACTTAATAACTTTCTTGTGCTTTACTTACAGCTGAAAAGGTTACTACTCACCTTGTGCAGTAACTGTGGTTCTTCGAGATGTGTCCCCCGATGGGGAACACTAAGTGTTCATGCACCTCTTGAGTCCTTGATTAGAGATTTTCTGTTAGCAGTGTCTGTTCAGCCTGCACATGTGCTCTACAAAATCTGGTGGCAAGCTCCTAGGGTATACAGGGCTGTGCAGGTGAACCACCTGAAGTTCCTTCTCTATCCAAATGCCCAACAAGAAGAATCTGAAGCAGAGGGGAAGGAGGGCATGTAGTGGAGTACCATTAGTGGGCACATCTTGAAGAACCACATTTACCACATGAGCTGAGTAACCTTTTCTTCTTCAAATAGTGTTCCTATAAGTGCTCCACTTAAAGTGACTCCCAAGCAGTATCCTCACAGTGAGGAGGGAGCTTCGGAATCAAGGTGAAGACTGAATACAGTAGAGCAGAATGAAGTGCCGCATCTGATCTGATAGCACAGACCAAGGCACAGCGTTTAGAAAATGTATTCACTGAAGCCTGTGTAGCAGCTCTGCATCTCTCAGACACTGGAAAGTTTTTAAGTAACGCGGTGGAAGTTGCTTGCAATTTAGTAGAGTGTGATAAAATCCTTTGGGGGAAGCAAGGCATCAGCTGCATCACAGCAAGCAGCAATCCACTCAGATCCATCTCAACAGTCTCTGCAAAGAGATTGCAGGCACCAGTGATCTATACGCGATAGTGATGAAGTCCACGTGATTTCTGAAATTGCTCAGTCCTATCCAGATAAAAGCCCAACACCCACTGTACATCTAAAGTATGAAGGAAAGTCCCCCACTGAGATTTATGTGCTCTAGGGGAAAAAAAAAAAAAAAAAAAAAAAAACAGTCTATTCATCTACCAGTAAAGATGGAAATCCAACAGCACCTTAGATAAGAACCTTGGGTGCAGCCATAGAGAGGACCTTGTGCTTGAAAATTATTAAAAATGGGGGGAGGGGTCCTGCCATCAAGGCTCCAATTTCTTGCAGGCTGACATGATAGTTACTAGAAAGGCCATCTTCACAGATAAATGAAGGAGCAGGTCGCCACAGGCTCAATCAGAGGTTTCATAAGGTATCTAAGTATCAGATTAAAGCTCCTACTCTGCCTTGGGCTCTCAACCTGGGGGGAAAAAGATTCCCCAAGACCCTTAATAAATCTCAAGGACATAGGGTGAGCAAAAATAAAAGACCGTTCTAGTGGGGAATGAAATGCTGATATCAGTAAGAACCTTAATAGAGTTAATGGATAAACATATTTTTTTTTTTTTAAATGTCCAGCACATAATCCAAGATGGCTGAGAGCAGAGACGATTCAGGCATAAGGTGGTGACAGCAACACCAATGGTTGAACTTTTTTCATTTCTAAAGGTAAGGAATTCAAGTTGACTCCCTTCTACTGTTTAGTAGTACTTCTTGTACTCCTGACAAGCAGATGGATTCTAATCTCATGAACCATCTTGGAGCCAGGTTTGAGATGGACCC
Organism: Terrapene triunguis; assembly: GCF_002925995.2. Taxonomy (NCBI): domain Eukaryota; kingdom Metazoa; phylum Chordata; order Testudines; family Emydidae; genus Terrapene; species Terrapene triunguis. The sequence continues at coordinate 4,049,163 of NW_020664593.1, read as the reverse complement.
CTAGGTTTGGGTGAAGCCACAACCCACATCCTGGGAGAAGAGATATGGGACAGTTGGAAGTTTGAGTGCCAGTTGGACACAGGTGAAGCAGATAAGGATACCATGCTTGCCTCAGACAAGTTGCTACTACAAGGATAACCCTGGCCATCACTCTTAAAATTAGTGGTGTTGGAGTGAATGCACGAAACAGGCCCTTTATCACAGAAAGGAGCCTTCCAGAGAGAGGCGGCCTAGGCCTTCTGTTGAGCAGAATAAGAGTCACTTCCTGTTTCTGAATGTGGCAAATAGGTCCCCACCTCTGGAACATCCTATGAAGGATTTGAGAATGCAACTCCCATTTGTAGTACTGGGAGAAGCACCTGCTGAGCATATTGGTTGTGACATTCTAAACTCCACAAAAGTAATCACTGGAGATCTGAATCTGATGAGCTATATACCAGTTCTATAACTTCATGGCATTGGCGTACAGCATGGGGGATCTTGCTCCTCCCTACTTGTTGATATAGAACATGCAAGGCACATTATCCATCATGATTCTGATTAATTTGCCCTTGATGAGGAGTAGAAACTGAAGGCAGGCATTCCTGACTCCCCTAAGTTCCAACAAGTTGATATGGAGATCAGTTTCCTGAGATAGACCATCTGCCCTGAGTTGTGAGTGTGTTAAGGTGTGCTCCTCACCCAAACAGTGATGCATCTGTTGTCATAATTACTGTTGGAGCTGGGCGGAGGAAAGGGATGCCCACGCAGACACTCCATTGATCTTGCCACCAATTCAGGGAGTTCTTCACCTTGAGGGAAACCATAACATGTTTATCCACGCTCTTCTGGTTGAGGAATAGGTCCTCCTGAACTAGCCCTGAAAGCAGCGGAGGCATAATCTTGCATGTCACGAAGATACAAGTTGCCATATGACCCAGGAGCTGCAAACGGTTCCTTACTGTAGTATGGGGGTTTCCACTGTCCCAACCGATTCAACAAAGTTATGAATCGGTCTGTGGGAAGGAAGGCCCTGACTGCTAACAAATCCAAATATGCCCCTATGAATTGTATTCTCTGTACAGGCGCTAACTCGGACTTCATGTTTAGCTGGAGACCCAACTCCTGGAAGAGAGCAAGCTGACTGGATGGAAATTAGAACTGCTTCATAAGATCAGCCCTTGAGTAACCAGTCATCAAGATATGGGAACACTAAAATTGCTTTTTGACGAAGGTAAGCAGCCACTAGCTCTAAAACCTCGAAGGACACCCTTGGGGCCAAAGAGAGGGCGAAGGAAGTACTCGGTATTGAAAGTGATCTTGGCCCACAATGAAGGGCAGTGTATCCTGTGTGCAGGATGTATCACTATCGGAAAATACTCATCCTGTACAATTGAGAACCAAAAGTCAGTCTTCTGCCTCTAGAGAAGGGACTATAGCTATCAGTCACCATCTGGAACTTCTGGGAATTTACAGATTTGTTCAGTTGTCTTAGATCCAAGACATCTCTCCACCATCTATCCTTCTTTAGCATGAGAAAATACTTTACATAAAACCCTGTCCCTCAGGGGAAGGGGATGGGACCTAGTCTGCTGCTCTTAAACAAAGGACGGAGTGTACTTCTTGATTCACTGTAGTATTGTGAAAGGGGTCCCTGAAGGGGTGGTAAGGGGATGTGAAGTGGATAGTATAGCCTGGTGTTATATCCATAGCTTACTTGTATGTTGCAATACATCACCAGGCCTGTTGGAAATGGGAAAGACGATCACCAAAAGAAGGGAGATGGGCAAAAGGTTGCAGCTTACAAACTAGAGGCAAGGGAGGAGGAGTCAAGCCCTTGACCAACCTGTCAAAATTACTGTTCCGATGGTGACTGGGTGCTAGTTGAAAGAGGGTGGAGAGCTCTTTTCCTCTGGAATCTCTGTCTTTTTCTATCAGATTCGGTGGTTCTGTGAAAACCATGACCCAGGCAAAATTTCTGGACAGTTTGAGACCTGCTTCATCTCCTTTTGTTTGTAGAGCTGTATATACCCAGAGACCTCAACATGACCACGGAGACCTTCAGCATGTGCAGGAACTCATTCTTAGTTCCTCAGAAGAGCTTCTGATTATCAAAACAGGACATCCTCAACTGTACTCTAAACCAACCTCAGGAATCTTGACAAGTAGAGACGACACCCTTTGCACCATAACTGCTGTGGAGATGGATCTAGTGGCAATGTCCGCAGCATCCAAGGACACTTGGAGTGAGGTTCTGGCTAATAACTGACCCTCCTTTTAATGATGGCCTGGAGTGTTCCCTATGCTCCCGTGGAAGATTTTCAGTAAAGGATGCAAACTTGTAATTCGTGCAGACATACTTGGCCATGATTACCTGAAAGTCTGTGATCCAAAATTGGAGGGTTGTAGATAACTAGACCTTCTGTCCAAACAGATTTAGCCTTATCTGGTCCTTGTCATAAGGAGTAGACCTGCAATAATGATGTTTACCCCACTCATTTACAGCATTCACCACCAAGGAATGAGGTGCAGGGATGGGGGGAAAAAATTCTGAGTCCCTGGGGGTAACATAATATTTCTTATCCACCCATTTACAAGTTAGCGGGATGATGACAAGAGTTTGCCACAGTCTTTTCTGGATCCAGGAGCATTTCATTAATGGGTAGCACAAGCCGGGTGGGTGTCATTGATTGCAAAATGTCCAGGAGCTTGTGATGTGCGATTTTAACCTCCTCAGGAAGTATAAGAAATTGATTAAAATAGTCAGCCATTGACAGTGGTGGGGGCATGACTGCCTCTTAGATGAAAGAGAGGTTTGTCTGCCTTAGGCTCCAGCTCCTCAAAGGGGCTCCTCATGTTGAGGTTTTGGTGTAGGAGACTGTGTGACCCTTCTCTGGTAAAATGGACCTGGAGACCTGGCAAATTGCTACTCATACACCACCCAAGGATCTCACTATGACCAGTGGGGAGACCCACAGACAGGAGAGGGGGTGGTACCCAGCACTGATCCCACCCTCCCCGACGTGGGCAACGGGCCTTGCCCAAGTTTGGGTTCCTGTAATGAAGCGGAGGGGAACCCTGCACTGATAAGGAGGAGACTGACAATGTCTGCTTTATCCTCCTCAATGTCCTCCAGTGGGGCCTCCAGTAGAAAAAAAAAAAGCAGAGAATCTGGTGGTATCGATAAGCACTGGTAATCCAGAGACCGGGGTCTCATTACCGAGGGGTATTTAGTACCCACAAGCAATGGGAACTCCAGCTCATCTAATGCTGACAAGTCCCTGGAGTAACAAAATTCCTGTTGGTACCGACGCAGCAATCGACTTGGGTAGTACCACTGGTTTGGAGCATGTAGGTGCCAGGGCTAAAAGTGCGTGCTTCAATTTTGAAGTACTGATGGAGCTGAGTGGAAAGACACCATTAAGTCTAAAACAGACAGTGCCGACCTGGAGATGGACAATACTGGGGCCCTGCCAGCACCATATTTCTCCAAAGCACTCTAGGATTTCCCTGCTCCACCGGTACCAGATGAACAGTCTTTTGCCTCCATGGTACAGAGTTGAGAGGTCGAGGCCTCTGACACCACAGACTTAACAGGATATCAGGACTTCTTGGGAGCTGGCTCCTTGTGGTGGGAAACTGCACTCCTCTTCTTTGGAGCCTTCCCCAAGTCCTTCTTAGGCAAGACATTAGGCGAAGGGGCACTGGATCTGTCTGGAGGGAGGGGGCAGGTCTCATGAGATGACTTGGAAGCAGGTTGAAAGGAGCACTCCATCAGCAGCAACTTCAGTTTGGCCTCCTGAGTCTTCCAAGCACAGGATTTTAGAGCCACGCAAAAATTTCACTTTGGGGAGACATAGGACTCTCCCAAACAATGAATGCACTTAGAGCGGCTGTCGCTGATTGGGATAGCCTCCCGACAAGAGAGGTGGCGTTTGAAAGCTGGCAAGCCAGGCATGCCTAACCAGACCAAATAAACTCCCTAGAAAAAGAGGGGGGGGGGGGAAAGGGAAAGTAAAAACTGAATCTCTCACACCTACATAGCTAATTCTACACTCACAACAATTAAACAACAACTACAAAACACACTGATACACGCACAAGGCAGATACACTAGAGCTGTGTCTCAGGCCGAGGCACTAGAGAAGGAACTGAAAGGCAGTTTGCCCGTGTAGCCCTATATGTACTCAGAGTGTGGCACAAGATCATATAGAGCACATGAGTGGACCAAACAGACACTGCTAACTGAAAATCTCTGATCAAGGGTTCAAAAAGGCACATGCACACCTGAACTGGAGCACCTATAGGGACACTACTTGAGGAACTGTAAGATTTTCATTTTGGACAATACACGTGCCTTGTTATACATGAGAACAAATATGCTTACAAAGTGAATAGTGAAGTAAAAATTTGTATTAAATGAAATGTGAAGCAATGGGATGTTTTCCCATATTCCATCCCCCCGTTCTCCCCCAAGGTGGGGGAGGGTTCTTCAGACTGGGAAATTTGCAAGGGCAAAAAAGGGATCATTTCTAGAGATAGGCTGGAATGGGGTTTACTGCACATACTAACATTTAATCTTGCAGCAGAATTAAGCAACATTAACTCTGTGACATACACCCACATTAATTCCCAGCCTCAGGACATTAGACTGAGAGTAAATGGTGTCTGAACACTAACAGCACAAGCAGGTGTTTTTGAAAGTCATTTCCCCTCCCCCTCTCAAAGACTTTCGTGAGATTTCTATGTGATAGTCTAGTGTACTATTAAAATACACATTTCGGATGCTCACTTAAAATTTGATCTATTTCTCAGAAAAAGATTCTGGGTTGCTAGCATTAAGGCAACTGTCATTATTTCTGTCCTTTTGTTGTCCCCCCCCCGCCCCCCCGGCCCCACCCCATCTTTGTCTCTTCCATCTCCTTTGTCCTCAGTCTTCCTTTTCTCTTCATCCTGTCCTTTTGCTCTATCTCCACCTGCTTTTCTTTTGTTCTCAACAGGGTCGGCAACAGCATTTGGAAGGACTGCAGAAGAAAACCGAGTATAATCACATGACCGCCTCAGAGTCTCTTTGCAGCTGGTTCCATGTGTAAAGCATTTTTATGCCAATGTGGCTGCTGCTAGACAGACAGTTATCCTTAGGTGTGAGAACAAATTGGGAAGCACAGACCCCACAAGAACTTTGAGAAAGACAAACCACCACCATCCTCCACCACAAAAAATACATTACGCTCCATCACAATAATTTTCATGGCCAGAATCAGGCAGGAAAGTGGTGTTATACACCAGTGTTTTGATTCTGCAAATTGCAAATCTAGCTTCTAAGCTCCTACAGGGAAGGATTCCATGGGCTTTCATTTTCAAGCATTCAGAAAAGCCTATATTAATGCACAGTGAAGGATACAAATTACCACACCCAATAGTCAGGAAAGAAAAGAGCTACAACTTTGATTGAAATAATTCTACAACAATACACATAAGATGTACAAAAAATTACAAGAGCCTAACTTACAAGTTTGGTCATTATACCTCATATCATATATGGCTAAAATTGGGAAATTAATATTGTTATCTTTAGTTTTTTCCTTTCCTGACTCTTGGCGTTTGAATTGGTAAATGTATCATTCAATTAATGTAGGGTTTGCATTTTATTTTTAAAAAGTTAGAACAGCACCCACTGCACTATGAAGTCATGCAAATAAATCTTGGAAAATCCACAGGATTTAAACTCTGTCTTCCAGCAGATATACAATTATTATTTCATTCCAAAGTGCTTGCAGTTATAAAATTTACAATTTTTTTAAGCCCACATACACACTAAACCTTTTTTAAAACTGCTTATAACTTCAGTTGTGTGAGGTAATACTTTTTACTGGACCAACTTCTGTCTGTGAAAAAGAGAAGCTTTCTAGCTTGCAGAGTTTTTCAGAACTGGGAAAGGTACTCAGAGTGTCATAGCTAAAGACAAGGTTGAACAGATTGTTTAGCATAAGGAATTAACATGTTGTAAGAGACCATTCAAGATGATGTGGGTAGTTAACATCTCTGCAGTCACAGAGCAAAGAAGGATAGGGTTGTAGATTGCTGTAATGAGCCATTAATCCAGCATCTTTATGAAGTCCATGATTTTTATAGTGTTTAACAAAGCTATGAACTTAAATTCCCAGGCTCATCTTTTGGTTATGCGGATTTCTTTTGAGGACAAGAACTGAGAGATCTGGCGCACTTTGTGAAAAATGTTCGCCCACAGGTGATATAGTGCTTGTGTCTTATTTTTCTGTGCATGTTCATTCCATAGCATAGTAAGTGTTTTGCTTGACCCACAAAGTTGTTACTGGGGCATTTCATGCACTGGATGAGGCATACTATATGTTGTGATAGGCATGTGCAGGAACTATGGATCTTGAAAGGCAACTTGTGGGGGGTATTAATCATCAGATTAAAACTTGCACACACACCTCTCCTGCTCTTGCTCTGGCAGGGTCTGCCATCCTGAAGAGCAACAGCTAGGACTGTCTTTTATTGCTATAAGTTCCAGCATAGCAATTCTGAGCCTTCCCAGAGCCTCAAAGGAGGTTCTTGCCTTGAAAGTAAGCTTTAGTCATACTGGTGTTTGTGTCCATTATGAAATATAATTGGCCCACAAAATTCCCTGTCTTGATTTCCTTAAGAAATTTTTCTATTTGGGCTACATCAACCCTACTTGGTTTCTGCAATATCGTCTAGATGAGCAACAGCAAAATGATAATTTTTGGTCATTGCCTTTATCACTGTGGTCTGACAACCAACCCAGCAAACATGGCAGATTCCAATTGCCACTTCCTGGTCACTTAAGTAGCAATATTTGAATGCATTTCAAAATAAAGGCATGCTTTTGATAATTTTTGAGATCCTGAATCACAAGCTAAACGTTGAATTCAATATAGTGAACAATGTTTTCGTTTTTCGGTCTAGATCCTCACAATTCCCAAAGCTGTTTTTAATTCCACTGTGATACCATCAGCTGTCCTAGATTCCAAGTCTACTACCTCAGTAAAGAGTACAAGCTTCCCCACACTGCACAGACTTGATGTACACACAAGACTCTTGCTCAGCTACACACACCCCAGTGGATCTATCAGCAAGTACAATAATAAACCTAGCTTTCTATATGCCTTTTTAAGACGCTTCCCTACAACACTTCGTAATTACCTCCGAAGTCTCTCGCTCCAGGAGTGTTTCTGTTTAATCCAAGATTAAAGCCATTTTTGATATTGTGAAGTCTCTAAAATTGAAATTATACTTGGCAATGGCAGATGTGATGTTCTATATGGTAACAAACGTTGCTTCTTGTGTGTTACACTTTACAGAAGTTTCTTATGAACAAAATGACTTTCTGCATCCACAAATTTCAAGTGATCAGCAATGTACACATAATGAAACCATACTAAACATTTTACGCTCACTTTCCAAGGGATGCTCTTATCAGAAAGCTTCTTATGCTTTCAGCAAGTTACAAAAAAAAAAAAAAAAAAAAATTCTCTGAGATGGCTATATATTTGTCCATAAATTTTAGAAAGTGTGTTTATGGCCAAGTTTTCCCTTGACTAACATTCACAGCTGTGCTAAGTGATTCATGTTTACTTAGTCCACAAGCAAACTCTCTCTAGTGATTTGGGCTGATGGATTCAAACCACCACACTCACACTCAAAAAATAACCGCACCACACAGAATAGTTTGATATGTTTCAGACATTTGTCAATGTTTTGTTCTAGTTAAACCCACGGAGTCTGTGTGTATGTATATATAGACTGTATATAAGTGTGTTTAGAATAGTGTGCAAGTCAAGGAAATTAAATGGACTGGCTCTAGCAACAGCAGTTAAGTATTGGCGAGAAGTCATCTCCCGCCTAAAAACAAATCAAAGTATGCTTTGCAGCAGCAAATAATCAGATTGCTGTTTATTTTACCACACGACACTTGGCCTGGGTGGAAAATTAAATTATTGCTTGCTTTTCTGGCCTAAGATACTGCCTTTGAACTATAGGGCCAAGGCCTACAACTTGTAAGCATTACACTCCCACTAAAAATCAGAACAAACAAATCCTGTAGTAGTAGCAGTTGCAGCTCTAAAAGAGCCTACTCCATCTTGACTGGAAAATTAAACTGTTGCTTCCTTTCTGGTTATAACTTCAAAGCCCACACTCAAACTCTCCTCTCTTAAGTCACCAGACATCTGATCAAAGAACTGACATATCCAAACAGAGGCTCAGCTTCATGCATGCTCAGCAGCGCACTTCTCTCTGATCCCATGCCCTTTTCAAGACATTACTTACCTAGTTGATATTTATTACGACCATTCCCCCTCATTTTGGGCCAACAGCTTAATAGTGATGTGCCTAATACCACTCAGCCTACGCTAGCTTCCTCTGTTGTCCTAGTCCAGATATCAGGCATAAAATCCAACACTTGTTCTTGCCCAGATAGCACTTCTACTAGTCCAGAGCTTCTGGCAGAAGGCTTTCTCCAAATTTGGCCAGATGACTGGAGACAACCAGAGCATCTATTTACATACACCACTTAATTCTCTGAACTCTTAAGCCTAAGATCTGTTTCCAAATGCAAAACCAAAGTCAACAGAAGTTACCTGAACCAAAAAGTTAAATAGCAACATTGTTCCCCTTGTCCCCTCTCCCTGATGATTATTTAATTGAAGAATTAGCCCACAATATTTATGTATTTAAGTTCAAGTCACACTTTACAGTAATACTGGCAAGAAATACACAACTTTGTTACATTCAATAGGATTACTATGGTTACTAAAGCCGGCAAAACAGAAGTGCTACAACTTGCTCATAATTACATTCTGACCTATAAAAATCTGTGAGAATGTGTAGACTCACACACAGAACTGAGCGAGCAAACCACCTGTCTTGGAAATAAAGTACTTGTTTCTATGACTTTAGGGCCCAGAGAGTTAGCTTTCTACTGTAAATACTCAAATGCTCCCGAATTCCATAGTAGAGTTCCTTCAGTAAAGCAAACTCCATGCTACCAGTGCAGAAACTTAAGAAAACATCTTTCCGAAACTGATACAGATTGAGTATGTTGGGCCACTGGCCTTGGGTGATTTAAGGCCTGCCATGCTAGGTCCTCAGTCAAGTTTAGGCTTAAGATGCGCACTGTGATACTACAGATGTTGGGACTACTTCATCACACAATTTGTGCCAGTGTTAGTCTCCCGTGTAGCTGCTCTATGCCAACGGGAGAGAGCTCTGTCGCTGGCATAATTAAACCACCCCAACAGGCTTTTTTTCACATCCCAACCAACAAACATGCTAGTGTAGACATAGCCTAAGTGCCCATGCTAATATTGTTAGACCTGTCAAAATTCTTTGATAAACACTGATTAAAAGTGCTATTCTAGGGTGGCTCTGTTCTTTCTTGACTAAGTATTCTCAGAAGGTGGTGTAGGGAGATTGGTTCTTTTCCTTCAGTGCACTAAGGGCTAGTCTACACTGGAAATGCTAAAGCGCTGCCATGGCAGCGCTTTAACGTGGCTTGTGTAGTCGTGACAGAGCACTGGGAGAGAGCTCTCCCAGAGCTCTAAAAAACCACCTCCACGAGGGGCGCGGCTCCCAGCACTGGTGCACTGTCTACACTAGCGCTTTCCAGCGCTGAAACTTGCTGCACTCAGGGGGGTGTTTTTTCACACCCCTGAGCGAGAAAGTTGCAATGCTGTAAATTGCCAGTGTAGACAAGCCCTAACATGTGAAGTTGTGCAGGGATCCATTTAATCTCTCTTGTTCAATGTGTGTGGGACCATGATGACAACACAACTATATCATATGCTACCCAAACAGTGCTGCTGAACACACAGCACCGTTTCGGAGGGTGACTGGCATATGGATGAGAGATTGATGTTCAATCCTGGCAACACTGAGGTTATGCCGGTAGGCTGGGGAAATAACCAAAAGATGTGGCAAGGATGATTCTCCCATCTATAATTGGGGTTGTATGCCTGTCACGTTAACCCGTAAAAATTACACTGGTTAACCGGTTAAAGGTAGAGGTGACAGGGCTGCTCCAGCCAGCCCGGGGCTGGGGGTTAATGGTTAGGGTAGGTTAACAGTAAGACTAATGCTTACCAGTTAATATTTTGCATCCCTAAGTCCTGTAACAGTTTACATTTTCAAAGGCTTTCTTCATCAATATGGACTACAGATGTTAGTTTGAAAAAAGAAATCTTAAGTTCTGCAGAACCCATAACCACCACCACGGGTGCAGGAATGATATTGTAGCACATCCTGTGACCTCCTAATTAAAGGCAAGGAAACAGCATCACTAAGTAGAACCAGGCAGAATGTAGACAGGTAAAGTTTCTAAGTTCAATGTGTGGGTTCACACACTGGTATGTGAGGTCATCTAATGGTGGGTGGGAGAGAAAGAGGACAAGATTGATGGGATGATGGGAAAATACAGTATCAAGAGGATATATTGCGTGGGTGGGGGAAAATATGCAATGAGACAGGGGAAAAGTGTGAACATCCATCAGGGAAGCTAAGGCAGAGAAAAGAACAACAACAACAACAAAAAGAGACCTCAGGAAAAGATACACCATGATATATATCACAAGGAAGAAAACAACCCCAACCAACCAAACCAGTGAAGCTGGAAAGGGAAAGAAGGTGTATCAGGGGCAGGAGATGAAGAAAAAAGGATTGGTTGAATTGTGTTCGGCAGTTATTTGACAAATTTCACTGGCATTCATGAAGACTGATAAATCTTTATTTTATTAACTAAGAGATAAATTTCTGTTCTACTCAACTAGCCCTAGTAACATTCTTTTTAAAAGTATAAATACGAAATTGATTGGGGATGTAGATACACCACACAGCTGTTATATTCCCTTTTTGAAACTGCAGGAGTGTGGATTTGGGGCATGACAATACAAAGGCATTTTTCACCCTGGTATGGAGTCAAGTAATTTTTTCCAATTTTTGTGTAGAGGAAACTCCCCCTCCCAGAAGTAGCCAAAAATCTGGACAAGGGATAGGGTTGCTAAAACCCACACAACTCTCAGCAGCCAGGAGCATCTGGAGAGAGAAGATCATTTCTTTTCAGCTAGGATAGCTTTTTTGGGGGGGGGGGGGGGAGAAGAGGGGTGTCATTTATCGTAAGCTTTTCACCAAGTTGTTGCCTCCTACCCAAAAACCTTTTGTACAGATTTATTTTGATACCATTACTATCCTAAACTAATAGGCTGTGCAACTGTCAAGCTGCTGCTATATTCCACTTTATACATGACTGCATTTCAGCACTGGAGTAATATGTACTCACACATATTAGAGCTTCTTGTGCACTTTTGGATCCTTTCATATGAAAAAACCCACTACGTTTAAGTAAGTAGTTGAAATAATGAACTTGAACAAAGGCAAGTTTGCTGTTGGGGCAAAATTCTTTCAGCAAGTCACAGAATTAATTGCTACATAGTCTAAATTATGAAAATTCAAGAGGCCATGAACTTACACACATTATGCAAGAAAATAGCTAGATTTGGGCATTTAACCTAAGGTGAGTAGCTGTACAGCATTCACTAAAATTGTTTTTATGAAAAATTACAAGTAATTCTATTGCATGTATATGACATTTACACATGCAGTGAAAAGTTTATTAGACCCCTTGAGAAGAATTAGCCTGTTATGAAGGGCTGCGGGCAGAGACAAAGTAACAGTTTGAAGACAGCAGTATTAAAAGTATTTTTAAGTGTAGCAAGTCCTAAATGTTCTTTAAAACACTGTCTTTCATAATCAACAGCAGTCAGTTTCACAGGTCATTAAAGTTTACTGTTTAAGTTTGCAAGTTGTGAGTTTTCCCATTGAAGACTTGTATTTTTATGAAGAGGTGCATTTTTTTGTTGTGTGTTGCAAGACCACACTTCATTTTCAGGACAATTTCTCCCGTTTGCTTCCAGTTGTACATCATTTCCAAGTATAAAACAACTAGGGTGCAGCACTAAGCCATGGTAAGCTCCATACCTCAATTTCAGCAGATTTTACTGGCAAGCATCAAATTTAAACAGCAACCCAGAAGTTATTAGTTGAATGTTTAAATATAAACTTACAAATCCAACTAACATTTATCTTTTAAATGTGATTAAGATCACAGCTAGACTTTTCAAAATGATAAATACATCTAATATTTTTTATATTGCCCTCAATTCATTCCTAGGAACTAGTACAGGCCCAACCAGTATGTCTTTTTAAGGAACACACAAAAAATGTTTTTTGCACAGAAGAAGTTTGCAAACCCAATATTACAGAACTGTAAACACAGAGGAAGGCACTTGACGTTAACTAAAATTTAAAAATACACAATTGAGGGGAGCATAAGTGCTCTCAAAATCAAAACAAAAAAACATCTAGTGGATCTTGGAAGATGCTCTTAACACTGACAAGGCAACATCTACTATTTCTACCTCTGGTGAAAGAATACTGGGACACCACAATCCCTACAACTGTTATCCCAGAGAAGTGGGCAGCATGTTTTGTCCAGGGTGAAGCACAAATGACAAGTTCCCTTTACTGGGGCTGGGAATCTTATGCCAGTCCCTGGATCCAGCTTCAAGATTCATCCTTTCAAATCAGCCTGCAGTGAGTGAGCATCTGATAAATTTAGGGGAAAAGCACATATACTCCCTGCTATTGAACTGAAGGAGCATTCACTATGTTTCCACCTCTGATCCTCCTGGATGCTGTGATGGTATGTAGAGTCCTTGCTACTCTGCCCTCCCACAGCCTCCACCACTTTTGGAGTTCTCTCTTCCTACAAACTAGTTACAGTGCCCGACTGCTGCTGCTCCTCCTGGCTTTCCACAGCAGCAACAGAGCAAGATTTACTTGGTCATTCAGTTTCATTACTACTCACAGAATTACGAATAGAAGCAGTGAAACAGACACAAAATAGATCCAGTTTTCACTCTGCTACAGTTTAGGAAGCTCTGATCAGTGGCAGAGGCACCAGAGCTGCCTGCAGACTTCAGAAACAGCACTGCATCAATATACACCTGGTCATATACAGGAATTTTTTTTCACAACCAAAATGGCTAGAAACATCATTTAAAAAAGTAAAGCCTACTTTTCCAAGACCTGGACTCTGATTATTTGAATCTTGCTTCGTCATACCCAAAAAGAGGCCACCAAAATTCTGATGCTCATTAGAAGTTACCCTTTTCGGCATACAGCAGTCTTGCTGTCCTCCAAAACAGACACTGTCTCCTACTCCACACAGTCCTTGCCTCTGCTTCTGTTGCTCTGATTATATATCCTTTTAAAGACACCAACAGGACATGATCACAAGGGGGGGGGGGGGGGGGGGGAAAGAGGGGTATCACCACTGTGGGCACTTTATGTTAAGGCCTTTAAATACCAAATGTATAACACAATGGGGAAGCAATCGTATTTGCTAGCCTACACCAATTTATGGGCATGCATCTTCCTAGATTTTGACCTCAAATAGGAAGAGAGACCCAAACCAAACCTTCAAAAATTAAGAGGAAAAGCGTAGGTAAGACCATTTTAGTTTCTGATCATGACAGCTCTAGATCTGGGTCAATTTTACACATAGTCACATGCAGAAATATTGATTAACACCTCCTGCTTCCTCTGCTACTCTCATATAAGGAGAATGAATGAGAATAAAATGGAGTCACACAATATTCTCCATATAAATGGAGAGTGAAATGTGTTATTGCTATATCTAATCAACTGTACAGTCTCATGTTGCTAATATGGGCTAACTACTCTGTTCATAAGTACTGCAGGTACTCTGATCACACAGACATGACAGGGTAGACTTCAGACCATAAACCCAATATTTTCTTCAAAGCTCCAACCACAGTGGAAGGCATCTTAGACTAGAAAATGCAAGAATTTCTGACAAATGTTTGAAAGCTCACAATTACCTAAAGCTTTGGAGTGAACTACAACTCCACATGTACAATAAAGTAATATGATATAAACACAGCTTTGCCAGGTGTAAGTATCAAAATGCAAGTCTCAAAGTGATCGGTTTAAATAATAGTGATGTATATCAGACCGTCACGGTCCTTTTATAAAGCCATCCAGATTTCTACAAGAGTGGACCTGAAGTGCCTTTGAATGAAAATTATTCACATAGATGAGCAAGATCATGTTACCTTTGCATATGAATATATTTAAACCAAGAATCAACAAATTCCAGATTATAAATATGTAACTGATCTTTAGAAACACACAACAGGGTCTTTTTCCTCCAACACTTTATCTTTTTTATTAATAGGTTTAAATATATATTTCTAATTCGCCTCAAAATCCCAATGCCATAAACTGGGAGATCAAGGATGAGCACATAGTAAACCACTTACCCAATTTACAATATACATGTAATACTACTGTTTAGAATGGGGCCATAGGCCTCATCCTTAAAAAAAAAAAAATTCAATTCCTGAAAGATAGAAATACAGGATGTTCTTTTTCACTAACAGTTCAATGTGTTCACATACATCATATTCAAGAATTTTTTTTTCACAGCACATTTAACAGAGCCGGAAACACAAGATATTATGGAAGTAGACTTTTCTAAGCCTCCTGCTAAGCTTGCACAAAAAAAAAGTGTTCACACACCAGTTGTGGGTGCATACTTATAGCAAACATTCCACTTTTCAATGTATCACACAACAGAAAATGTTTAGAAGCATATAACTGTACAAATATGTGAAATGATCACATGTGCATGTAATTCATTTCCTTCCCTCCATTGCTCCATAGACAGAAATGCAGCACATAGCTCTTTAAAACCAAATTGCAACAGAAATATTCCCTTTAACTAGCTGGTCAAACTAACAACAATATTGTTATAGATAAGAGGCAGAAAGGAGCACCAAACAAATATTTTTTGTTAAACAGGCCCAAATGGAAACCATGGTGTGTGCCTATTCAAGGTTAATGAGGGGGAGGGAAAGGGAGCTGTTTCATCCAGTGCTAGAGACAGTCTAGATCATCTTCCACTGACCAGCCCAGAATCCCTCACACAATTATGTTTACTGACAAACAACAGTGCAAATTCTCTTTTAAAAACCCGATGTTTAATCTGCACGGGGTGTGGGTGCGAAATCAATACTCACTGCTAACTTTCATGCTGCCAAATGCTGAAGGCTGCTGCACTGGTTTGCAGCTCTCTGCAAAGGAGGTGGTTCTGGGCCGCCCTGACATGGTCTCTCTCTCTCTCCCTCTGATCACCTCTCCTCCTTTCTTCCTTTCGCCTTCTCTTCTTCCTGGTGGTTGGTGTGCGTGCCTCTCTCTCAGGTGGAGAGGGATACAAAATGCAACATTAAATTCCAGCCCCCCTCCCCCCCCAGGGGAAACCCTCTCCCCCTCTGGATCTCTCTTCTCAGGGCTTCTTCACTCCTCGTTTATAAAACCATCCTTCCCAGCAGCACCACTGGGTCCAACAGCTGCCTCCACCCAGCACACGAGCCCCCCCGATGCTGCTCCTGCTGCGGCCTGGGAAACAGTGGGGGTTGCTAGGCCTTGCTGCCCCCACCCTGAGAGCCAGTCACATGGGGCGCAAGCTACAGCCGAGCTCCTCTTCTTCCCTCGCCGGGTTTTCGCCTTCTCCCCCCCTCTCCACTTAGGGAGGCAGCAGCGATGGGGACTATTTTCTCCGGCGCAAGGATCTCCGGGTCTGCTCGTTGCTCCGCGAGCTTGGAAGAGGATCCGGCGCGGGCGGTGGGATCCTCAGCGGGCGGAGTGGGGGAGTGAAGCGGTCGGGCGTCCTCGCTCGCTCCGGCTCCTCAGTGCGGGGATGAGGCGACGGCTCCGGCGCGGCTCCTCATAGCGCCCGCAGGGGCAGCGGGCGGCGGCTAACGCTGAAGCGGCTGCAATGCGGCCGGCGGACGGAGGCGGCGGCACAGGCCATGGCGGCGGCTCCCAGCCCCGGCTCCTCCTCAGCCGGCTTCAGAGCCCTGGCGGCTGCTCCCCCGGGCGCCCAGGGCACATGGGACCCGCCGGGCCCTCCTGCCGCTCCCCCCCGCGCCGCTTCCGGCGCCGGCAGCTGCTGCCTCCTGCCGGGAGCCCCCGCGGCCGCGCGGATCAGTCCCTTTGTCCCCGCTGCTGCCGCCGCCGCTCCGTGCCGGGCTGCTGCTGCTGCCGCCGCTGCGCTCTGTGTGTGCTGTGCGCCAAAGCCGCGCAGCCGCCTATCCCCGTCGCCGCCCTACGCTGCGCAACGGCCCTAAGCAGCCTCCGTGAATACCCAGTCAAACCGCCCGAGGCCCCCGCACGGCAACACCCGAAGCACATCGGGGCCAATCCAGCCGTGGTTACGGTAATAACCTCACCAGCGTGGGGCCAATCACCGAGCGGGAACGGAAACATCCGGAATACATCGGAGCCAATCGCGGGGCCGTTACGGAAATAGCCGAACCTACCCGAAGATAATCAGAGACCCAATCAAAAGACGTTGCCGCCGCCCTAGCAGCCCCGAGAGCCGATCCAATGGAAAGAGCTTTCTCCTAAAGCCAATCAGAAGCCGCTCAGTCCCTCTCCAGGGCTTTAAACTGAAGCCTTGGGCGCTGAGCGGCTGAGGCTGTGATTGGCTATCCGGGCAGAGTGCTGTAACTTGTCATGTGATTGGTTACGCGGGATGAGGCGGCCAGCCAGTTCTCTGCGCGGTACCAGTCTCCAGCGACGGGCGGCCTGTAACGCGCTTCCCTATTGGGGGAGGGGCGGGCCGGCCCAGGGCCGAAGGGGAGACGCAGCGGCCCGGGCGGTGCTGAGCCCATTCATACCCGAGGGGAGGCCCCGAGCCCGGCCCTTCCTGTGTGGGGGAGGAGCCGGCCCCACACCCTGCCGTGACCTGACGAGGCGGCGGAAGGGGGAGCAGCAGCCTGGGGGCTGGCTCCGGCTCCGCCCGCGCAGCTCAACGTGGCACCGAGCGGCCCGTCTGCAGCCGCGCGGGCGGGGCGCCGCCCTCACACACGGCAGCCCAGGGCACCGCCAGCCCGGCTCCTGGACAGGACACGCCAAGGCAGCCCCGGCTCTGCCTGGGGTTGTCCTGGCAGCTCCGGGAATGAAAGATGAATCTTTAATTAAAGATTGTGTCATGTGATGAAACTCCAGGACTACGTCCAACCACAACTGGCAACCTGAGCTCTGCCCTGTGCACACCGGGAGCTGCTTGTTGTACCTAGCTAGCCTGACCTCACAGCCCCTCACAGCTGCCAGCTTTGCCTACTGCGCGTGCAGTGACCACTCCCGACAAAGGCGTAACTCTGCCTCTGTGCTCTTCCCTTCCCGGGGGTTGGCAGGGAATAGGTAGTACAGGATGGGGGCTGGCGAATGTTAAGGGGGCATGTGGGGTAGTTGCATTAAGCATGAGCAACACCTATGTTCTTCTAGTAAAGCCTGTCGATCAAAGCACACACTTGTGCATTCTCTCTGTGCCGCAGATGTAACAGGAATGAATGTTTCAAAGAGTTTAAAAATGGTGTTAGGGTACTTTTATGTAACTTTTGCCTTTAAGACTAATGTCTAAATTACCTTGAGTTTGTCTCTACAGGGATCAGAGACTTCTTAAAAATGTCCAAAAATAGATATGCGTAACAATGTTATTATTTAAGGTCTAGTATCTTGGGAATTTCCTAGACGCAAGTGTTGGGGGAAGCTGTGAATCTTGTGTGTGTGTAATTATATGAAGTTACCATTTCTATCTCTGCCAAGCCATAGAAGATCAGGCTTCCAATCTGTCACTACTACTGCACTGAATAGTGCCTGTCCTATGCCTTGGGTAATTTTTGTGAAGAAATTCCACAGTTGAGGAAAGGAGACATTTCTGTGAAAGGTTGCTTTTTAAAAAACAAGATGACAAGCTGCTTAGACTAGGTTTGGAAAGCTGGAAGTAGCCTGGGATTATCAAGCAGAGTGGAACAGGAGGAGTTGGTAAATGGTGTGCAATAAATTGAAGAACCATGTGATAAAGTTTAAAACTAATTCAAAATGGTCCTGCTCAGCACTTTGCTCATCTCAGAGCACAGGGAAACCTAGTACAGATTTCTTCACCACATAGCTATCAAACCACATAAGCATGGTACCCATCTATGAAATCTGTTTACCAAAAACTGAAAAAGGATAAGTGAGGCCTAGTCTATATTTTGCTGGTGTAGTTATATGGCAAAACCTCCCTTAATGCAGATACAGTTTCAACAACAAAGAAGTGTTTTTGACAGTGTAGCTTATACTGGTTCATTGAGCAAACAAAAGCACTTTTTTGCCAGTGTAACTCTGTCTACTCCAGGACTTTTCCCAGCATAGAAAGGTCAAGAAAAAAAATCACATTCCTAACTGAAATTGCTATACCAGCAAACATTTCTAGTGCAGACCTGGCCGATGGTAACTAAAACCCTATCCTTTATAACAACTTCATTTCCAAGTAGAAATGCTGCTTTAAAAATAAACTAGCTAACTAACTCAAAATGGTCCTTTGCTCACCCCAGCGCAGCGTAGCCAAGGATGCTTACTGGAAATATTCTGGTCTTTCTGGGAAATGACCTATGTTTCTAAGTAGTCCAAGGGACCAGAGATTGTTTAAGGTCTGGATCTCCTGAACTACCAGGGATAGAAACTATAATCCTCTACCACTGAAAAGTTAAAAAGTCCCTTGAAATCTGGTTACAGTGAACTTCAAGGGCAACTGCTGGCCACAGGTTAAATATTGATAGCGCCCAGCTGTATAATGATAATGTTATTATATTGTATTTTTTATAATTTTAATTAAGTTCATATAATTAAAAAAAAAAATCACAGATCACACTCAGTGTCGCACCGCTTACATTCTGAAATCCACCTTCCTGGACTTCCTTGCAGCAAACTCACTTCCCAGGTGTATATGGTCTCGCTACCTTCCGTGGATTATTTTTAAATGTAATTACACATTCGCAACACCGAGAGCCCATGTCCCAGGAACTGGGTGGCTCTTGGAGGGCCTATATGTGCCCTGGTGCTGGGGAACCCCAGGACCCTCCAGCATGGAGGAGGGGCTCTAAGATCTGTTTTCTCAGGGGGCTGGGAGGGGGAGGGGAGACAGAAAAGCAGATGGATGGAGGACCCCAGTCCTGATGGGTGGTAGAGAGAGCAGAGTTGTGGGACCCCAGGTCCTGGTACTGCAGGGAGGGGGACCTCAAGACTGGAGAGCTGAAAGGCAAGGAGGACCCTGAGGCAGGGGGGTGATAAGGGCTGTCCCTGGCCTGGAGATGGCATTGGAGGACCCCACCCAGGGCTGGGAGAGGGGAGAAACAGCAGTGGGAGGGGGAGGTGTGGAGTACTGGGGGGACACCAGTGCTGGGCAAGGGAGACTACTGGCTGGCACTCACCTGTGCTAGGGATGAGGGGGCCCCCTGTGCTGGTGGAGGGTCCTGCCAGAAAAGGGAAGGGACCATCTGAGGCGAAAGAGCAGGGTCAGCCTGCCCTGCCACTAGTGGTTGGGGGGTGCTAAGACTCTGCAGCAGCAGGCAACGGTGGGAGCCAGCAGAGCGGAGCGGGCTGGGGACGGGTCGCTCGCTGCTGCTGCCACAGAGACTGAGTCCGAGCCTGGGGGGGCTGCAGGCAAGAAAAAAAAATAAATGCCTGGGTCAGTGAGTGCGGGGTGCAGGCCTGATCCCTGCTGCCGGTGCCAGGCCCCCTATTAGTCCCTCAGGCCACCCTGCCCCCCCGGCATCCCCCTGAAGGGCAGGGCCCCCCAAAGCACAGGACCCAAGACAGTTGCCCTGGTCTGTCCTATGGACGGGACGGCTCTGCTTTTCACATAATGTGTAATTAGATTGTGGAACTCATTAGCACAGAATGTCACTGAGGCCAAGAACTTAGTCCTGGATCCACAAAGGCACTTAGGCACCTAAAGCCCAGACTTAGGTGGCTAAGTCCCAGTTTTAGGCACCACTGCAATCCACAAAACCCACACTTGGACCCTATGTTTTTTCTGTAAAAGGTCCAGTAGGTGCCTAAGTTTCTTCCTCTAAGCATGAGTGCTGCTGCCTCAGGCAGGTGTGCAGATGTCTATCTCACACCTAACACCCAGCATGATACTCAAACCAGGTGAAGATAGGCAGGGCAGCACCTATGTCACCTGCAGGGCTTGATCTGGTAGGATGCTCAGAGCATACCTGGTTCTACACAAGATAGCCAAAAGAGGAGCCAACCTTCCTAATTACCTTTAGCCCAGTGGTTAGGATACTTAACTAGAAGGTGGGAGACCATAGTTCAATTTCCCCTTCTGCCTCATGAGGCAAAAGGAGTTAAACAGGGTTTTCCCACCTCTCAGATGAGGTGACTAGACCATGGGATAATTCTGGTGGAGGTTTCTCTTATATTCTGTTGTTGAAGCCATTCCACTTTGTATAAATAATCCAATATTAATTGGGCCAGAGGCATTGAGAATGACTCTATAGTCAAGTGGTTAGAGCCTTCATCCGAGAGGTGGGAAACACTGGTGCACTAAATGAGGCAGGGGTTCTGTGGGAAAAACAGTATGTGATCACATAAAGATTGCATAATAATGCATATGCACAAGGGGGCCAAATTAAGGATACACAAGCAAACTTAATTCTGGTATTTCCTAACTTTTGAGGGCTTGATTTTGCAACCTTAATGCTCTTTTATCATAGTTTTCTGGGCTTTTTTAAAGGAAACTTAAAAAAAAAATTCCTGCATGGGTCATAAGCAGGACTGAAACCTTTCAACCATCACACAGACCTCTGCCACTTGAAGTAAGGAAGTAACTGCTAGCAGTAGTAGGATGTTATCCTCTATGTGGACCAGGACCAAAGGGATATAAGACATACTGTGCTGTGGGTTTCATAGCTATTTGCTGCCAGCAAAGGAATGTTGAGACTGCGGAATCCTGGGTTCCATTCCCAGCTGTGGAGGGGAGTGTCTTCTAGTGGGCACAGACCCTCTTGCCTGTTTCACATCCTTTCTGCCTTGCCACAGACCTGTCTCTTCCCTACCCCTAGCTTTTCATCCCAGTCCTATTCTCCTTGCTGCATCCCTGTGTCCCTCGCCAGGCTCCTCATCCAATCTTAGTCTCTTTCACCTCCACTCCATACATAGCTCTTTTCCCCTATCTCTTTGCCCAACCAGCTTCCCCCACACTCCAGCTCCTTTTCAGATCTATCTTCCCCGCCCCACACACACCAGTCCCTCACCTGCTCCCAGTCTCCCACACCCTCTTTCCCCGCCCTTCAGTCCCAGTCTCACCAGGCTCTTCATCTCAATCTTCTTTCCCTTCCTCCTGGTTTGACTCTTGTTCCCACTGTATTCAAGCCAGGCAGCTTCCTTCCCCACACTGCCTGGGCACCAGCAGGGGATGGGGTGGGAGCACGTGTCTTTGAAAACACAAGAGAAACAGCAACTCTGTTCTCAGTTCTGTTGCCTAGTACCAGAGCAATCCAGAGTAGCAACTACAGAGAACTTCAGGCTTTGCCCCTGTAGCCTTGAGCTGGAGCATGCTCAGTTGCTCTCTGGGGATGGCACATGTGCAGTCTGGTCAGCCAGCCCTAGAACCTATGAGGAGATGGAGCATGCTCAGGGTGCGTAGAATCTTCAGAGATTTTAGCCACTAAACTTTCTAAAAAGTCACCACTGAGTATGTGCAAACTAAGATTTTTCTATAGCTTGGCCAAATTTGGGTAGATTTTCACAGGATCAGAACAAGGCACAAGTCTGTCACAAAGGCCAAATTTCTGCTAAATTTCAGACTCCAAAGCATGTGGTGCTAGTGTTTCCCACAGAAAAGGTCACCTGGATATATTTACAGGGGAATCTCAAGTAAGAGTAAAGAGGTTATTTTACCTCAGCTATATTTGGCACTTGGGCGACCGTGGCTAACAGGGCCGGCTCCAGGCACCAGGCACCCAAGCTGGTGCTTGGGGCGGCACCTGGAGGGGGGCGGCGCGGCGCTCCGGCCGCCAGGGAGAGCGGGGCCACAGCCGGGCTCGCCGCCCTCCCCCCGGCGCCCGGGCCGCCCCCGGCGCTCTGGCCGCCGTGGTCGGGGGAAGAGCCGAGCCCCCGCCGGGGCTTGCCGCCCTCCCCCCCGGCGCCCTCCCCCCGGCCGCCGGGGGGAGAGCGGAGCCCCCGCTCGGGCTCCGGCTGCCCTCCCCCGCTCCGGCCGGAGGCTTTTTTGCCTAGGGCGGCAAAAAAGCCAGAGCCGGCCCTGGTGGCTGAAGTACTGTGTCCAGTTTTGGGTGTCAACAATTCAAGAAGGATGTTGATAAGCTGGAGAGGTTATCAGAGAAGAGTCACATGAATGATTAAAGGATTGGAAAACATGCCTTTATGTGATAGACTCCAGGAGCTCAATCTATTTATCTTAACAAAGAGAGGGTTAAGGGATGACTTGATTTCTGGCTACAACTACATACATAGGGGAAAACTATTTGATAATGGGCTCTTCAGTCTAGCAGAGGAAGGTATAACAATCCAATGGCTGGAAGTTGAAGCTAGATAAATTCAGACTGGAAATAAGGTGCAAAATTTTAACGGTGAGAGCAGTGGTGCAGCCAGCTTCTCAGTGCAGGGGGAGCAACCATAAAAAAGGCGCCCCCCTTTGGCTCCTCCTCTGGCCACGCCCTTCCTTGGCTCCTCCTCCAGCCACTCCGCGCCCCCCCCCCTTGGCTCCTCCGGCCACGCTGCCGCCATGCTGCGCTCCCCCTCAGAGGGGCTCGGGGGGGGGGGTGCCAGGCACAGGGGAAGGGGTGGCGGGCGGGCGCTGCTCGCTTCTCCTGGGGGCTGGAGGGAGCGGAGCAGTGGGGCGGGCAGCAGCTGGCGGGCAGATCTCCTCTCCCCGGCAGCTTCCTGGTTCCCTCGCCCGGGTAGCCCAGCATTTTTTTTCAAAAGCGGAGCCTGCCGGGCCGCCGTTGGGCTCCTGCAGGCAAGTGGGGGGCAGCACGGCCGGACTCTGGAGGAGCCATTTGGGGGGGCGGCAGGCGCGGCCAGAGGAGCGAAGGGGCCAGCTCCTCTGCCATCGCGCCCCACACTCAGCGCGGCCGCCTCCTGCGGCAGCTCAGGGCTCGGCGACCGAGCACTCCGCAGCTGGCGGGCAGATCCCCTCTCCCCGGCAGCTTCCTGCTTCCCTCGGCCCGGAGGCCTCCGGAGTCCGACCGTGCTGCCCCCCAACTTGCCTGCAGGACCCCAACGGCGGTCCAGCAGGCGCCGCTTTTGAAAAATGTACTGAGGGGAAGCGGCTGCTTCCCCTGAACCCCCCTAGCTATGCTACTGGGTGAGAGTAATTAACCACTGGAACAAGGATGGGTGTGGATGCTCCATCACTGACAATTTTTAAATGATTGGATGTTTTTCTAAAAGATCTGCTCTGAGAATTATTTAGGGGAGTTCTATGGCCTGTGATATACAAAAGGTCAGACTAGATATGAGGTTCTCAAACTGGGGGTCAGGACCCCTCAGGGGGTTGTGAGGTTATTATATGGGGGGTCACGAGCTGTCAGCCTGCACCCCAAACCCTGCTTTGCATCCAGCATTTATAATGGTGTTAAATATATAAAAAGGTGTTTTTAATTTATAAGGGGGGGTTGCACTCAGAGACTTGCTATGTGAAAGGGGTCACCAGTACAAAAGTTTGAGAACCACTGGACTAGATGATCACAATGGTCCCTTCTGGCCTCAGAATCTATGAATATACAGAGTCCCTGTACATTATTGTCAGCCATTACACCAGGCTCCGTGCCTCTCACAAAGAAAGCTCAGGTTCAGTCACTAACTTCCTGGCTTGAGCCTTCCTTCAGCAACCAAGTCTGGCCAGCCACAGTCCTCAGACCATACCTTGCCTCTCAGCAAGGCTTCTAGTTCCTGACTGTCCCTACCTGCCTACACTCTTTCCCTTCCCAGCTTCCACTGCTGGAGTTCCCCCTTTTTAAAACCAAACCCAGAGCAAGTGTGGCTATCTGGCCTTTAACCCTCTCTAGCCCAGGATGGGATCTCAGCCTGTAGACAGCACAATTTCGTATGATCTCTAGTGTCCTAAAATTAATTGATTTAATCAACTGGTTGGTCACAAATATCCCACTCATAAAAATACTTAATGGTACTCCACTGTGGACTTGCAGCATAGACCGTGACAAAAATACAATGGGCTGTTTCAAATAAAGGAATATGTTGAATGACCTCCACCCCAGTCAATGAATCATCCAGGTCTCTCCCATCAATCATCTTGCTTGCTATTGTAAATGCATTTCTGATACTCTGCTCTTGGGGCTGTGTCAGATTTGCTGATTTTGTGGGAAGAGATACAATGTTTATGATGCACATGGACAGTTCTGTGGTGTGTTCAGCAGAACTGTCCATTGCAAGGGCAAATTTTGATGTCCATCTTCCATTTTTAAGCCAATCCACTAAAACAGCTACAGCCACCAGGCATTCCAGTTGCTTCTATTCAACATAGGTAGGTTGCAAACCTGGAAAAACACTGAGGACTTGAAGATTTTGCTATAAAGAAAAGATCTCTCTCAACAGTTCCAGACATGTTGCAGCAGAACAAAGCTGTGACCTGTTCTTTCACCCATCACCCCTGTGGGAAGGAAGATCTTTAAAAGTCAGTGTCTCATTTCTGACTCTGCAGCAAAACAACCCAGACTGGTCACAAAGGGAAATTATTTTACCATAATCCTGTAAAAGGAGAGGCAAAATCTCAGTTATCCAGGTTTCAGGTGCACAGAGGTTGGCAGCTACTCTCTAAGTCCTATGAATTCTTTTTAAAATTCTGGATTTCGAGTAGCTATGGTAGGTTTTGGTCACTGTGAAACATAGCTTTCCCCTTGCTGCTGCAAGACTGTCGACTTTCTGGATTATGAGGAAGCTTGCCCAGTGCCACTAAATAAACAGGATGCTGCTGCTCCAGCATAAAAGCATCTGTTTTACTTCCATGACCATGGCCACTTGCAGTCTGATTGCACAGTGAGTCAAGTTCCCATCGGCAGAGATTTTGAAATACTTCACCAGACCTCTCTGGCTTGCTCTTGGTGTTGTTTCAGTGCTGTTGGGGTCTGCAAAAATCGCCACATAGGTGTGTGATAGAAATCCCAAATTTACAGTATCAGATACGTTTCTGAATGTGAGAACGGCTCTTGGCTCGATAGTTAGCCTATGGTTACATTCCAATTTGAGCCAGAAGTCAGGTGACCCTTATAACTGAAATTTTCTAGCTCTATGTGTACAAACACATAATACAACCACACAAAGAAGTAGGTTTGCATTCATTGAAACCGATGATTAGAAACTGACCCTCACAGAGTAAGTGGTCATTATCTAAAAATTAAATTGTATTGGATCCCTCTGGAGAGAAGATAGTGATCTCCAGAGCTGACATCTCAGCTTTTTTCCCCCTTCATTTCTCCCCCAATTCATGCTCTTTTGGTTGCTTATTCATTTCCTGAACAGATGTTTTGGTTTCTTAATTATGACCCGAGGCCTGTTGTCTGGGATGAGTAGGAACATGTCTTTCATGCTGTTGCTCTTATAATGTTCAGCACATCTTTAGCATCCACCAGCTGAGGACCTCAAAGTGCTTTTCAAATGTGTATTAAGTAAGCTTGAAATCATTATTATCCCCATTTTCCAGAGACAGTAACTAAAGTTCAGAAAGTTTGTGATTTGTCCATGGTTACACAAGTCAGTAAGCAAAGCCAAGATTCTTGACACCCAGTTCTTTCCTTTAACCAATAGACCACATTTCTTCCCCAGGGCCTATTTCTGTTATTTTATTTTGAGGGCCAAATTCTGCCCTCAGATATAGTCATGTACCTGTCATACAAGTTACTGAGAGCTCGGTGCTTTTGTATTGCAGGGCAGAATATAACCCAAAGGATTTATCCTATGACACAGTAGCTGACCAGCTAATGCAGTGTGTATAGGGACAGGAAGGACTGCATAGCTGATTTACTGAAGCACACGGATATCAAATATTCTGAGAACTGGGAAATATCTCTCTCCATCAGAGCAGCATGGGGGCTGGATTAAAAAGCAGGAGAGTACTTGATGTACTATTATTGGTATGAAAACTATTGTAATGGGGCTAACAAGAGCTGATATTTACAACCATTATAATCTACCACAGAGAGAGATTTAACTGTCAGAGGAAAATCAGTCTTTATCCAGCATCGTTATTATTTGGGTAAGCAGTTAAAAAATAGCTGTGCTCTAACAAGGGCTTTTATGTATTGTAATCATTTATAGTGTAACTCACTATTCAAGGCCCTGCCCAGCACTGCTACAAATACAAGATGCAGAGGTGTTAGCCCACATTACTTCCTGTAGCTCTCTAGTTTTAAGCATCTTCCTTGCTTATTTGATTTAGATCATGCATGTAGTTTTGCACTCTCCCTGAAAACGGACAAATACCCCTCATAGGATTCCCAGCTATTTGTATTTGCTCTGCATGATAAAGTTACTGTATCCTGATGTATTAGAGGCTACCATGATACTGCAACATTTGTTTGTTCATGTTCCCTCCCTGCAGACTGCCTAAGACACTGTGAGGTGCCACTGAGCCTCCTAATCTAGTTGTAGTAGGTACTGATAGACTTTCTCATCTATTGGAGACACCAAGACGCTCCCGAGGCACATCAGGGGCTAAGACACTTGTACCAATGACATGGCTCTGGCAGAGGGGCAAGCTGATGCTTCCGATATGCCATTCTGATGTTTCCAATGAATAACTTTGTTAGTAACAGATCAGAGTGCGTGCACTGAATGATGCAGTGAACATAATGAATGAGATGGGTCATACAGGCTGCTCTGTGCCTTCATTCACACCCCATTCTGATTGCGATTACCATTATATAGATTTGTAGTGAATCCATTGATATTGGTGATGGATCAATGTACACGACAAATGCTGGGCAGTGAATGAGACTGGGCTCTTGCCAAACGTGATCACATAATTAAAGGTTGTGTTGTAACATAGTGGGTCTCACAGTGTGGTCCATGGAGCACTTGCTGCTGAAGTGCAGAGAGTGGCGTGGCGTGGCTCGGCTCTTCTCCTGGTTGTCAGCTGCTAACTTTCACAAAGACAGCGAAAAATACACCAAGTGCTTCCCTAATCATACGTTTCAATGTCGACCATTGCTGTAGCTGCAACAGGGATGTTGTGTGATCCTGGATAGAAGGAAGGTATCAAAAACACAATCACTCTAGTAAGATGTGGTCTACAGTGTAATAACACTTGAAATGCATTGTAAGGAGAATTAAGGTTACATGTGCTACCGTTAAACTCAGCATTTCCTGACTTTTGTGTTCTTAACCAGGCAACCTTAACATTCTTTTGATATTTTTTGTAATGGAATTTATTATAAAAAGATATCCACTGAGTAAACCGTAGGGATCATTTAGATTAAACTGGTGTTGGCTTTGTGGGTCATCCCCACCACCCACAAATACACCCTGAGTAGGGTGATGTCTTCTTACTTTTAATAACATTATTTCTAGGCAGTAGTACTGGTAGTTTACAATACTCTCAGGTTTGTAAAGTGCTGCACAGAAAATACAAGCCAGGTCCCTGCCCCAAAGAGCTCACTATCTGTGCTGCCATAACATATATAGACGGTTTCATTAAACAGAGTCACAGTAGGTTTTATTTTTTAGACATAAGCTATTAAGAGTTGCAGTAAGTATCCTAAAATGTCACTGTGTTAGTGCTGCCTGCCTCTTTTGTCCAATTGACCAAAATTTACGTATAAAGTGAAACTTTACTATCATTTCCTGCGGGAGAGTCTCCTAAACTCCCTTCCAACAAACGTTGCTTTCTAGAAGGGAGGATGATGACTTTGAGTTCACCTGGGGACTAGTCTTATGTCCTTGTAATAGTGGCAGGTGTTGGATGTCAGGAATTTACTTCCAAAATGCAGGATTTCAAGGTAGCCAGGGTTCCAGGATTTTATCCCCAGCTCTGCCACTGATTCACTGTTTGGTCTTGGACAAGTCACTTTAGCACTCAGTGCCTCAGTTTCCCCATTATTATAGAGAGATAGAGCTATTGATCTACCACTGGGTGAGAATAAGCAAAGTGCTCCGAAGATGCAGAGTGATACGTAAATGCTAGTTATTGTTAATAACATGCTCTATGTGCAGAACCAGTGCAGAGCCCCGTACCCCAATGAGCTTGCTCTGGGGAGCACTGCAGAGTGCTGCTCTGGCTTCCTTCTATCTTTTGAAGTTTGTTTTTTCCTCTTGTCCACAAGTGATAGCCGAGGGGGAACTGTTATTATCAGGCTCCTCTAGAAAACCCTTTTCAGCAGAAACACAATAATCACTGCCTCACTGCACAGGATTGCCCGGTAGGGCTGGATAGTGCAATGCTGGAATGGATATGGGCTTGTTAGCACCCAACAGAACACACCGGGAAAGGGTCAGGAACTCTGGATCCAGCTGGGCCATGCAAAGTGTAACAGGGACCATAGAGAAGCAATTCATTCTCCACCAAGAGGCGTATAATGGAGAATACAGAGAAGGGAGAACTGTCTGTCCATATCCTTAGTCACCAGCTAAATCATAATTAAATAATAAATAAAATCAATAAATCACAAACATAAATGTTTAAATCATTAAACAGAATAAATCACTGTACAGGCACCAGTGAATCACTCCTCCCAACACTTCACCCCCAAGGTGGTCAGAATTATGCCCATTTTACAGAATTAAAAGCTTGAGGCACTGCAAGTTGAAGTGACTTATCCAACATCAGGGATGACACACAGTCCTGGGTTTAGACCCCCATCTATGCTCCTAGCTGCAGGAATGGGCACTGAACCCAGGACTTTCCCGCTCCTAAGACACAAGTCCTGTCTACTTGAGCTACATAGGAACATTCCTTTGCTACTACTAGTAGTATGGTTTTTATCTTCCAGGGGTCTACAACCACTCAGGGAAGTAAGAGACACAAAAGTCACTGCAAGAGACTGTGGTAAAAACACCTTTCATTTTAAACAATGTTTTGAACAAGCTAAGAGAAACAGAAACCAAGGCAAGTATAAATCAACCAAATGTAAAGTACAAATCAAATTAACTGGACAAAATAAATGAATGATACACCCTCTTAATGGGAGTCCTCTTCCCAACTTGTTCCCAACCCCACAGACAGCCCAATATCTGAATCATGCAAAATGGTAGCAGCACGTAAGGGACGGCATGGAGCACAAGTTCCCACATTGTGGTCTGTGAACCACTGTGGCTGCAGAACACTTGCTAGTGGACCACAGAGAGCTGGCTCTTCTCTTTTCCAGTCACTAAATTGCATTACAAGACGCTAAATAGCCATGAAATACTTTCTTAATGTTACTTTTCAATGTAAGCAAATGCTGTAGTTGCCACAGGGCTGTGAAGTGACAACCTCTCTATTAAAATGTTCTTCACACTGTGAAAGAGTTATAGAACCCTGGCATGAAGAATAAGGGATTGCCAGGGGTTACTCGGTAGATATTCAAGTAACCGAGAAACCAGAAATCACAGTCTCTCTCTCTCACACACACAAAATACAGTGAATACAAGGGACTGTGATCTCAGCAAAAGGAACAATTAACACAGAGATCACCTGTCCACTAGTTGGGAGCAGGCACTTACCCTGCCTTTTGAGTTCCATGTGACAGTGGTCGCATTCTTTGCTGCTGGCTCAGAGTACAACAAGGAAACATATCCTTCCTAGGAGGACAGTCTTAGATTGCAAGCTCTTTGGAGCAGGGACTATTTCTGTCTATGTGTTTGTACAGTGCCCAGCACACAGACCCCATAATAATAAAAGGCTTTATACCTCTTCCTTTTCACTTGCACCCAGCCTTGTCCATTGCACAGGGTGGCATCCTAGACACCAACCCCTCCCACATGACAGGGCTATTGACCTTTTGTAACCCTGACCTTGGTCAGGTGACTGCGGCCTGGAAGTACAGTTCAGTCTCCAAGCAAGTCACACACTTGCTACACTGCGGTGGGGGTGGAATGCATGCAGCTGCTGCCTCCCCACTCTAGCTCCCTCTCCTGTGTGGAGCCACCAGCTAAAGGATGGAGAGCTGGGAGGGGAAGCAGGGCAGCAGCAGCCTCTCCTGGTCAGAGCTCAGAACTACGGTTACTTTTTCCAGGCCCAGCTGCTTAAGGCGAGGGGCTGTTTGCTCTATGCCAATAACGTTCCCTGTCTTGCCTGGTGTAAAATACCCACAAGATGCTCACAGACCTGCCAGTCATCAGAGGTGCCCCAACTGTACAGCACTAAGGAACTCCCTGGCAATTTGCCCCGAGTTCTGTGGGCTCCCCCATATTTGCATATCCATGAGCATCCCCTGAGATCTGCTGAGCCTTGTAGCAGCACCTGCCTCAACTGAGGAACCGCCCTGGTATGTTTGAGTCCTTCAGATGTGTGCACTGCCTGCACTTGCAGGGAACGCTCAGCCAGAGGCCACTGCTTAGGTCTCTGCAGGCTGCACTTGTCCCTTAGGGGATTCCGGCTTTACAAGAGACAGAGTGACTTCCAGCTGGGCGAGCTGAGCTCCAAGCAGCCTGTCACAAAAATAATGGCTATAAATAAAACATCAGCAAAATTCTATTCTATGCACCAGGCTCCAGCATCTTCCCCTCAGTCCAAGAGGTATGGTTCGCCATGCAGAGCTCAGCCTGGGCTTGTCCACAGATTTGAATTAACTCTGCACCACTCCCCTGTGGAAGCACTGCCAGGCCCTATGCATTAATACCTGCTGGAGCTCCCAAGCAAACAGGGAGGGTGCATATTGCTATATCTTTTTCTCCTGTGTCCCCCAACCTCCTAAGGGCGCCTCCTATGCCAGGGGAGCTGGTGGCCAGCCCCAGTGCTGGGGTGCACTGAGAGAAGTCTTTTGTTCCTTCCCCACCTTGTGCACCTGTATAGGTGGCCCATGCTGTGTGAGTACTTTGTGTCAGTAGGTTCCACCTATTCAATGCATTTAATCAGCAACAGAACTGCCACACTGGGCAGCCCCAAACACTTGCTTAGACAGCTATGGAAACAGCAGCTCGGGAATGAATACAGCTAGAGGGAAACTGGTTTTCTTTAACTGTTAGAGGTGACAAGTGAAGGAAAACAAAATTGGGATGGTGTTCTTGTTTGTGTCTTTATTATGGACAAAGCAGGGCTGAAAGGTGGGATATTTTTCTTCAGAAGATACATTTTTGATTGTTTTTACCTTAGAAATCCAGGCCTTGTCAAGCCTGGAAGATTCTATGTGGGCTAGAGCAGTGGTTCTCAGCCAGGGTCTGGAGCCCTCTGGGGGGCTGCGAGCAGGTTTCAGGTGGGCTGCCAAGCAGGGCTAGCATTAGACTGGGGCCCAGGGTAGAAAGACATTGGACTGGAGCCAGCTGGGGCCTAGGCTAGAAAGCTGAAGCCCGACCACATGGGGCTGAAGCCCAGGGCCCTGAGCCCCGTCACCTAGGGCTGAAGCCGAAGCCTGAGTAATGTAGCTTCATGGGGGCCCCTGTGGCATGGGGCCCCAGGCAGTTGACCTGGTTGCTACCCCCTAATGCTGGCCCTGGTTTTTATATGCAGAAAACCAGTTATTGTGGCATACGTGGGCCGTGGAGTTTTTATAGTATCCTGGGGCGGCCTCATAAAGAAAAAGGTTCAGAACCCCAAGGCTAGAGCACTAGTAGAATTCTGACATTGCCAGAGAGTAATTGAAAGGGGATTTTTACTTACATTGTTTAAAACTGTTTCATTTTTGTTAATGCCTGTCTAACACAGACCTCCATTCAACCAAAATTTCAGCACCCCTCTCCTCCTATGTAAAGATGCAGCAGATCGCAATAACTATCTGAGGTTGTCTCCCCCAAGAGGTCTTCCAGCAAAAGCAGGGATACCAGATTTGATATTCCTGATATATATAAGGTAAACATGAGCAGAAAATACTAAGAAACTCCAAACCTTTCTCACCTATTGTGTCCACCATAAAGAAGCACAAAAGGACACAAACCCAATTTTAAAAAATCGTCTGCAGTGCTGTCAAGCTTTTCTGCTTTCCCCCTTCAACTCTGCTCAGTATCTACCTGCTGCTGTATATTTAAACTCAGTGAAATGCAAAGTCAGATCTGGAGAAGTCAGCCTTGGATTTCATTAGCTTGCTCAGAGACCACAAAACAAAAATAGGAAGTCTAGTGTTTTCTGCCACCCCCAGATTCTTGCTGTGTTGAGAGACTAGCTCATTAAGGCTGAATGCCAAGGTGAAAATAATTCCACATTTCTTTCTTACAAATTCTAATTGAATGCAATGTTGGTGAAAGGTTCCACATTGACGGCTCCGGAGGACTGAAGGTCTCTGTTTGGCTGTGTGCTGTATAGAGCAGGAAGAGCATGGGTCAAAGCTATTCAAGTCTTCCCCATACACCGCTCCCCATCTGTGCAAATCACCCCCGACCCAGAAGGAGCCCTCTAGGATGGGAGGGTAGTACAGTCAGCCTGGTCAATTCAATCCTTGACCTCCCTGCTCAGAGTGCTGACAAGAAGGCCAATTAGTGTGATGAGTTTGTATGCGATGTGGGCACCTGTCCATAGCAACTGGACTAAAACCGCCAACTCATTTCAATAATACCACTAACCAGCTATCAAATGGTTGTGATTGTTAGTCACTCCTGACCTAGACTGGATCTGAATTAGCATCCTAGACAGGTAAAGGCTTTGGCCCAGATTCACAAAGGTACTTGGGCACCTAACTCCCATTAATTTCACTGGGAATTAGACACTTAAGCAGCTTTGTGAATCTGGGCCTTTATATCCCATTCCCAGTTCTCTGAGCAACCCACTTCCCTCAGATGGTGCGTTCCTTCCATACTGTTTAAAATGCAACTTGTCTGGGGGGATGCCTCTGGAATAGGATGTCTTCATTTACATTTACACCAACGTGGGTTTCAGATCATCTTTAAAGTTCACGATGGGCTGAGGCCTGCCATAAAGCTTTGCCCAGTGGGCTAGGGACCCGCCAGGCTCTGGGTCTGTGTCAGTGGTGCAGCTGTCACTGGAGTCACCAGGGCTTTCGAAGCAGATTTCACAGTGAGGCCTGTGGCAGCAGCTGAACGTCTCCTCCGAGCTGCTACTGGAATCAGAGTCTGGATAAAGGCACAGGGAGGGCACAAGGGGTTGTTCCAGGTCCCTCCCAGCATCCCCCTGCTGCTGCTGGAGGCTGAGGGGACTGGGGGGATACAGCAGAGCATTGTAGTTCTTCGCTTGGGCAGAGCCTTGGTGTTTGTTTGAAACTTGGCCATTCCCTTCATGGCTTTGTTCGTCAGGCCAGTTCTTCCTATGCTTCAGCTGGAAGCTGCACATTTTGTCGATGACTGATGAGGAGGGTGATGGCTGATAGAGGAACCTTCCATCACTGGTGTCGCCTGCTTTATCCAGAGATGTTTGTGTTAATCCGTGACGGCTCCAAGTGCTCTGTCCGCTCTGTGTCCTGCTGACTGCCTTGTTTGTGAGACTCCACACTTGTGGGGTCATGGACGCAGGAAAGTAGGTGGAAGGTGGATGGACTGGGATTCTTCTTCTTCGCCGTCTTGTCCTGTAAGGACTAAGGTAAGTGCAGATGCCTGTGTAACTCTCCCAGGGTCTCCAGGCTGCACTCTTTTCATGTTCTGCATTGTGGCTGGGTTGCCTAGGCCCCCTGGGTGATGCCTGGGCACTAACTATGCCGCCAATGCTCAGCTCTTGCAAGATTTCCTGCAACTTTTCACTGACCTTTGAGGGCTGCTCTTTGGTTGCTGCTGAGCTCTCTGGTTGCTCTGCTCTCCCATCAACTGCTGAGAGATTCTGGCTCAATGGTATTGGTGGATTGTCGATACATTTCTTGTTGTTTGGAGGCCTCCATTGCTCTTGGACATCCTTAGAGCTGTATTTGGAGATGTCCATAGGGTTACAAAACAGTGCCTCATAGCAACTAAGATCTTCTGGTGAAGTGTTTTGGTGCTTTATATGTTTATGGTTCTGGATGATACCAACACAAACTTGTTTGCCAACAGACACTGGACTGCACTGTGTATCTGGGAGACTGGGACAGGGCCAAGGGTTCTGCTCTTGACCAGGGGGAAAATTGTCTCCATGCAGCCCTTCAGCTTCCATGGCACAGCCACTGGACTCAACATGGCTACCTGTGTTCTGAGACAAGATGGAGAAGGATGTGGAAGGAACAGCGAGGCCCATCAAATCATAGCTGCACTCTGCAGACATCAGCCTTATCAGCTTCTCCTTAGCATTGTTCACTTGCTCCTGGAGGCTTTCGATCACAGCATTTTTCTGTAACAAATAAAAAAATCAATTAATACATCAAATTTGGTGCAGAAAACAATGCTAATACTGCATTAAGGTTGAGGATTTAAAGGCAAACAGGTCAGGAAGTCAGTCTGTTTTTCAGAGGAAATGCTAGAGTGGCAGGCTTTGGGCTTGTCTACTCTTGAAACGCTACAGCAGCACAATTACAGTGCAGACACTTACTACAGTGACGGGAGAGGTTCTCCCATTGGCCTAGGTAATCCACCTCCTTGAGAGGCGATAGCTAGGTCAACAGACGAATTCTTCCATTGACCTACTGCAGGTGCGGGAACTAGAAGTGCTGGGGGTGCTGCTGCACCCCCTGGCTTGAAGTGGTTTCCATCATATCCAGCGTTGACAGTTTGGTTCAATGGCTCTCAGCTCCCCTACTATAAAAACTGTTCCAGCTCCCCTGCCTAGCGCTGACTACACCGGGGGTTAGGTTGACTTAACTACGACGCTCAGGGTGTGGATTTTTCACAGCCCTGAGTGATGTAGCTGGAGCAACTTAATTTGTGACTCTAGACCTGGTCTTTGAGCTGTCTATATAGAATAGATGAATGTCTTAGAGACAAAAAAGTGGGACATTAAGAAAATGCAGCAGGAAAAAAATTGCTCCACTGGGGCCTACTTACTGGAAAGCAAACTATTACACTGCAGTACAGACATGGCACTTGTTTGTACAGATCGGAGAATCCAGATACAATCATTCAAAGTCCCATATAGAACTGGGACAGCTCAGTGGTTTGAGCATTGGCCTGCTAAACCCAGGGTTGTAAATTCAATCCTTGAGGGGGCCATTTAGGGAACTGGGGTAAAAAAAAAAAAGTTTGGGGATTTGTCCTGCTTTAAGCAGGGGGTTAGACTAGATGATCTCCTGAGGTCCCTTCCAACCCTGATATTCTAGCTTCTAAAATTCCAGTCCTGCACAGTTCTACCCCATTAGCTTCTCGATTTTAAATAATTATAGTTTGAAATAGCAGAATCACATATCTTTAAAATGAAACGTGAAGCATGTGCAACCTGTTCCTTTCCTAGCTGCACCTCAACATGTCCTTGAACATTTGCAAGATGCGCGTATTTGAGAGATTGCATATAGAAACATTTGCACCAATTACATTGGAACATAATGTTGTTCTAACAGCCAAAGCACTTCTGGTTGTATAATTTGGAGAAAGCTGAAAGGGAGTGGGAGCTGGAGACCTTTTGGGATAGGACGCATCCCCTCTAAATTAGATCTTTGTGTGAGCTCCAAAAAATCAGGCCAGTTTTCTGCCAGTTGCCCTAATTTATGCATCAGGTTTGATAAATCTGGGAAAAGGATGTAAAATCATTTTAAAAAATTCCTTTCCATGTACTATTTCTTGAGGGAAGCTGATGCAAAGGGAAATCTCCATTTTGATCGATTTGTGACAGAGGGTGTTCTAACCTACAAATCCTTCAGCAGACAAAGCAGGAGGCGGGGAGAGAGTACAGCAGAGGGAGGACAACAGCTGCTGGCCACTGAGCCAGAGGGAGATCAATGGCTGGGACTGCTCTTTCCACTAGCACGAGCTGCCTGTGAGTGCAGATTACCTCAGTAAGCAGCCGTTGCATGGAGTTCTTCTCCCCTATCAGCTGGCAGATCTGCTCTTCACTGTACATGGAGTGGAAGCTCTTGCTGGGGCTGGAAAAATATTTTGCCATGTGGCTAATGGTTTGGTTCTGTTCTTCCTCAAAGGCTTTCCACTGCCTGAGCTGTTGAGTGCAAACATCCATTATATACACATGAAATATATATACACATAGAGAGACAGACAGATGCAGACAGAGAGAGAGAGACACACACACACACACACACGAAAAGCAGGGAGAGACAAAGAGAGGGCGTGACACAGACATGCACAGAGACAGAGACAAAGGGGTAAATTCACACACGCGCGCCTTGATCCTCCCCTCACCCCCCCCATCCCTGTGTAGCCTTTGGTTTTGGCTGCTTGTGTAGACACAGTTAGATCCTGCCTATGCTACAGTCTTTAACTGTGTTGTAAACCAGGGCCCCTCTGAGTCAGAAATAGACAAAGACAATGTCTCACACACACTTTCTTAATCTTGAATCATGAATGATATGTTGAAAACCAATACCATTCAATATCTGCTTTTTTTCCACTGGTGTCAGAATGAAAACCTAGTGCATTCAGGCTCCAGCTGTTCATCTATTTCAGATGAATGATGGAAGAGAAAAACTATTAGGAAAATCAAGCCGACAAAACAAAAGGTGAATTACAAAGCTTGAGCTAGATAAAAAGCTCAAGCTCTCAGATCAGCAACAGAACAACTATGCATGCAGGAACTCTCTGATAAATTGCATGGTGCAGCTCAATAGCTGGAAATCAGCTCCTCCTTCACTACTTGAAAAGATATTATTATTTGAATAGCACCAACAGAATGCTAGGCACTTTACCGAGAGGATCTGCTCCCTGTTTCAAAGAGCTTACAGTCTAGCTAATCAGGACAATTCCACTGCAGCAACTGATTCCTGACACAGCTGATCTATCACAGAGCAACTTCCAGCCCTCCCTAAACAAAGTTATTGAGGACATGAGTTCCTGAAGAAGAAACAGGCACCTGACCTGACTTCACAATATCAGGAAGAAATAAAGGTGGGAATTATTCACAAATATTTGGGTATAAAATGTAATTATTTGTTATGCTTCAGTTTTCACATGAATTCTGCTACCGAGAGGAACATAAGAATTGCCAGCCCTAGTCCATCCAGTCCACTATCTTGTCTCCAACAATGGCAAGTACCAAGGATTTCACAGAACGGTGCAAGAAACCTTGTAATGGACAATTATGGAATAATTTGCTTATTGCAAACGTTTCTGCCTAACCCTTGTCAGCAGTTGGCTTTTGCCTTGCGGAATGAGGGTTTATACATTTATGTATCACAGATAGCAACTGTGGATGTTTTCATTATCAATTTAAACGCCAATCCTTTTTAAATCCTCCTAAATTCTTGGCCTCTCTGATAACTAGTGGCAGTGAGTTCCATGGGTTAATCATACAATGGGCTTTTTCTTTAAATGGGTTGTATTAATCCTGTATTATGAGAGTAAAGAGGAGCACCTGATTTACCCTCTGTCTGCACTTCATTATTTTATGTACTTCTGTTATGATATGGAATCTTAAACAGGTATTTTTAAAAAATTGCACTAGCTTTAAAAAAAAAATGTTTACATGCATATAGTGCTGGTGAAAGGCACTGGATCAACAGCCCTGGAGAGTGACTGCCTTTAACCAGAGATCATGAACTACCCAGGAAGCAACAGCAGGTCAACTTTCCTCTGTTCCACCCGTATCCATGTGCCTCAGTCATAAACAAAAGGTACCTTCCCTAGGAGTGAAAGGGGAACTCAGTGGTCCATTCAGTGCTTTCCCCTTTGAGACTGCAAGCATCAGTTGTGATGGTGTCTTTTGTGATGTGGTCTGTTGTCCACTAATTAATTTTTCATGGGCCATCAGAGATGACCTTTGGCACTACTAACCTAATCCAGATTAAAAGAGACACCCTAAAGCGATAGGCTCTGTAACCCCTTTAGTTAATTTTTCCCCTGTCCCAGGAATCTTGCTCCAATGATCTGGTCCCCACTCTACTGTCTTGATCAATTGCTTTCACAGCAACATATTCTCCTCCTCCTGTTCTTCCTCATCATTTGACCACCAGTGTCCTCATCAGAGCAGATGGAAGGTAACAATGCAGCATGCACCATACTGAACTGACAGCCCAGGGAGACAGACTACCCAATCTGGGGAAGGAAGAGAGAGGAGCGAAGGCAGGGTTCACTCAGGTGATTTTATAGGGAGAACTGTCATCTAGTGGTAGAAGATGGAAACTGAACATCAAAAGTTCCAGGTTATATTCTGGCTCTGACATGAATTTGCTGTGTGAGCTCAGGCAAACTGCTGCCTCTCACTGTGCTTCCATTTCCCCATCTGTAGAATGGGGCTCACAGACCTCCCCAGGATTGTGACGTTTAATTCATGTTAATGAAGCTCAGGAGTGAAGGCGCTAGAGGAGGGGAAAGCACTAACTGGGTGGATTCTTTAGGGGGTAGCAGATTTTAGTGTTTGAGACAGAAGGGCCTCAAGGTGGGGAAACACAAAGTAAGGTAGCCAAAGTGCCTCATCATCTGGCTGAACAGAACAGAAGGGTATTTGTCACCCCTCTCTGTAGCTTCCATATTTCACTGAGGACAGAACTAGGCTTGGGGAGTGAAGCAAGTACCAGATGGGAGGAATCATCGTGCGGGGCAGGAATGAGTTGTGGGTAGGCAGAAAGAGCAGGAGGTTCTGTAGGTTAGGACTGAGGTGTTTTGGTGCAGCTGTGTGAGTCTCACTGACAGAGTAGCAGGAGGGCTGCAGGTCAAGATTGAGAGTGCTGGCAAATGCACTTGCACAGACCCACTCTTTCCTGGGCCTGGTTTAAGACAGTTCTATCTCTGTTCCTCCCTCCCCGGCTCATTCCCTTGAGCCCTCAACTCCTTAAC
Source organism: Terrapene triunguis (assembly GCF_002925995.2). Taxonomy (NCBI): domain Eukaryota; kingdom Metazoa; phylum Chordata; order Testudines; family Emydidae; genus Terrapene; species Terrapene triunguis. The sequence goes on along the minus strand of NW_020664593.1, from coordinate 4,010,325 downwards.
CAATATAGAAACCAACCACCATCCATTTCTTCTTTTTTCTCTTATTATAGCAACCTGCAGATTGTATCCATTAACACAGACAGACTGTGGCCTAGCACATCAGATTCCTCCTGAAATACACAGGAAGCAATGAACACAGCCCTGTCAATAGCTTTTCTTAAAATAGCTCCCGCTCCTCCCCCTCCCACACTGGAGAGCTGGGCTTTACTATCTGAGTATGGAGAAGAGCAGACATCCCAGGGGACAGCAAAACCCACTGTCAGCCCAGGAAGCATCAGAGCCCGGTGAGGCTGCCTGCCCTGCATTGCAGCACGCAGGCTCACTCACTGCCCTGCTTCTCTGGAAGAGGAACACTATGGCAGAGAGAGAGAGAAGGACAAGAGAGCTGGAGTAGAGGCTGTAAGGTGCTCAGTACTATGGTGATGAGTGTGGTATAAGAACCTCAGCAGAACAGATTAGATTCACCAGCAGTAACCAATCCAATTGTTCAAGTCCATGTGCACAACTGCCCGTTGATGGACCCTTTGCACCCATGTATAGTTCTGGGCTCACTCTCTCGTATTATGACCTCTGATTCAAACACCAGTATTCCCTGCAGGGGTATCATATTGACCAAATCCAGTGGTGGTTGGTAATCACAAGTCTAGGGGTGGCTCCAAGGGCTGCCCCTCCCATCGCTGCTTGTCAGGGCAGGGGAGGGGAGAGCAGAGGACTAGTAGGGTGGGGAAAACTGCCAAATTCACCCCTCCCATGGCAGGAAGAGCCCACAGCTACCAGAGAGCTAGAAAAACAACTAATGTCTCCTTTGAAGCCTCTCGCCCATCTGCCTGCTCCTCTCCCACTCCACAAACTCCTCTGGTGGCTCCTAGAGCACCCGGCTTTGCTATGGGAGCAATATGTGGGGAGGTGGTCACCTACCCAGGGGAGAAGCAGATGACAGTGGCCACTTCTTTTACCAAACCTCATAAATAAGGGGCAGAGCCACAGAGAGGAAAGGGGGAGAGGAGGAGATTAGCAGAGAGACCAGGGCCCTGTGGGAAGTGGAGGAGGGGTCAGAACACCAGGAACATGAGGGAAAGGAGGCACCACGCATAGCTACTGGATTCTTGGGGATTGACCAGAAGGACAGAGCTGCTATGGACTTGGGGATTAAGTAGATGGTGGTGTGAGTTACCATGGATATTTTGGGGGAGTGGCAGGAAGAATTGGAAGGAAAGTGGCCTTGTGGATTCGTGGATGGAGGCCATGTGGTTACTGTGGTTGTTCAAACTCCCTGGAACCAGAGCTTCAAATCCCACAAGGTCTGGCTCAGTTCTTCAGCTTCTGAGCCACTTTAGTCCAAACAGGAGAAAGCACTTTTTTGGGGTGATATTTTAGTCACTATTTATCAACATTTAATTGAAATAGTATTCAAAAACCTGAAGTGCAAGGTTTCATTTACTGGGAAAAAATTGCAGACCTGAGGTCCTGTGCACTCTGCAGACACCACAGATCCCCAGGAACGTAAAGACAGGGATAAACCCCAACTTCCTCCCCTAACCCCTTCTGGGGTGCTCGGCAAACACATTCCAGTCTGGTATGTCCTGTAAGGAAGGGATTCCTGCATTGTTTGCAGGGCTCAGATTTGGAAGGAAACAGCAGTACAGCATACCACCTCCTTTCCCAAACCACCACTTTCTCTTCCAGATTCTTAGCTTTCAGTCAAGAAGGAACCAAGCCCAAGGAGTCTGGTATAAATGAGTGTAATATAAATGCTTAAAACCAGAGGCCCCAAAACTCATTTCACACAAGCCACTGACCAGCAAACAGACTGGAATGATTTTTTAGTGGCTACCACCTTGGTTGGATTTGACCTGATGACCAGCAGTTAAAGATGAAAGGCTCCATATCACAACTCCAGCCTCTGAGCCAGCTGGAGTTTCCTCCCAGACGTTGTGTATTTGTATTGTTGTGCTATCCCAGAAGAAAAAGAGTGAGCATTTCAGAACACATAATCTACGTGTACTCATATCTGAGGAGACCTTTCAGGCCAGGCCTTTAGAACACAGTTTGTTTCATACCTGTGGAACAAAGATGAAGCAATTGATTGTGGTTGTACAGATGAAGATGCCTCCAGATGTAAAACCAAAGACCAGGTTGTGCCAAGTGTAGAAAAACCAGTTAACTAAAAAAACTGTCCCAGCAGCAAGGAAAATGAGGTTGACCCCAACAATGAGGATCAAGGACTGATTCACTGGTGGAGCGCTGACATTATCTGTCAGACCAGCCAGGTACGTCCCATATATCAACAGGATGCTCTGGAATCAGAAAATAGGGATAAGGGGTTTGGTTTAGGAGAAGAGGTTTTACAGATTTCCAGAGTGAGGAAAATTACTGTATGTCACAGTCTTTCCCCCAACCCGTACTGAGCCAATGAAGCTCAGATACATTCAGTGCAATTTTAATTAACACTCTTTGATCTATAATGCAGAAATTCAATTTGATATGGTAGCTCGGCAGCAAATACTCAGCATGTTGCTGCAGGTCAGAATTGAGGTGCATAGGCAGAGCTGGATGGAGACGGGGACAAGATTGGAATAATAGGGGGTGCTGCAGGTCAAGACTGAGAAGTATTAGTAGAATTGTGAGGGGGGAGTCTAGGATTAGATTGACAGAGGGTGCTGCTGATCAGAACCAATAGTAAGAATTGTAAAGGAGCCCAAAATGGAAAGGAGTCCTGGAAAAAGAACACCAGAGACTGACAGAGACAGAAACTCCTTAAAGGAAGAAAAAGAAACAGAAGAAATTAGTTCTACCATCGAAGAACGATGAGTCTAACTCCAAGAAAACAGAGAGGAGCCATCTGTAAATTGAAAAAAAAAAAAAAGTGGCAAGAGAGGAAGAAACAGGAAATAGTGGACTGGAGAAAGAGCAGAAAATGGTGCATATTTTAAGGAGAGCTCTGGGAAACTATTGGCCTGTAAAGTACAATTATTTTCTCTTCTCTTCTGTAAAATTTCCTGAGTGTTGGTGGAAGGTGCTGAAGGGAGCACGCAGTCGGGGGCGGCGAGTTATATGGGACCGTGGTGCCCATGCTCCAGCAATAGTCAGGGCATGGGGGCCTGGCTCCACCAATGTTTGGGGCCGGGTCTCTCCCCCGGTCCTCTGCGCGTCCCTGCCTGCTCCCTGGGCAGCAGACTGCTGCCCCCTGCATCTCTGTACTGCGCTTTGCTGGCTCCCGGCATCAACTGCCACTACAGGGTCCTAGTGCCCCCCAACCACTAGTGCCAGGGCAGGTTGACCCTGCCCCTGCCCTTCCACCTCGGACGGACGGACTCTTCCCTTTTGCAGTGGGACCCTCCACCAGCACAGGGGGCTTCCCCGCCCACAGTCACCGCTCCTGCCCCACGCTGGGCAAGAGGCAGCCCCATCCCCCACCCCCAGTGAGGCTACAGTGAGGGGCAGCAGCAGGGGAGGAGGCGCACATGTGATGGCAGCCCCCCCGGCATGGCACCCACCACAGGGGAGGTGAGGGGGCTTCCTGGACCTGAGAGGGGTCCTAGGAGCACGTGCAGTGACAGTGGTGTGAGGTGAGTGTGCTGCTGGCAGGGAGAGGGCTGGAGGGAGTCCTCCTCTCTGGCCTCAGCCTTGGGCAGCCTGTCTGCACCCCAAACTCCTCATCCCCCACCCCACCCCAGAGCCCACACCCTCAGCCAGAGCTCTTAGGCTCCACAGCCCAACCCTCTGCCCCAGCACTGAGCCCCCTCCTGCACTGTGAACCCCCTCATCCCCAGCCCCACCCCACAGCCCACACCCCCGCATCCCAACCCTCTGCCCAAGCCCCTCATCCCCAGCCCCACCCCAGAGCCCTCACATTTTTACATTATTTTAAAATATATATATTGGCTTACAAGGCAGGTGTTGGGGGAGGGGCGGAACTTCGACCCGTTCTGGGCACCATCAAAAAATATACAAACCTGCCACCCCTGCATGCAGTCAATCGACACTCTGTCCACAGAACAGGAATAGTGACAGTGCAAACTGCCCCCTCACAATGCCTTGTATTGAGCATGAGCCTGCCGGGAGGCTGGATGCTCATCAGCCTGGAGAGTCCATCTTTATGGGCAAGAAGGGAGTTCCGCTTCGAAGACCATGACTCCTGGTGGCCTCTCTGCTGGGATTGCCACTAGTTCAGTTCTGATGGTGCTTCTGCGGTGTTGATGTCTGTCTCACTAGGAACTGGACCGAGACTCAAATTCATTTCATACACACCATCAAGCAGACATTGCACTATCACAGTTTTCAGCCACAAGCTACCTGTGAACTCGTGATAAAAAGGTGAAAAGCTCTATAGCCAATTTCTAATCCCCTGAGCCAGAATAGGCAGCCATCTATGTCCCATTTAAAACTATGTAGTTGTCCTGGCAACAATATCCAGGGGACAGATTAAGGTACCACCTTGTGGCAAACTGGGATGTTGCTCTAATGGAACAAGCACAGGACAGATTCAAAACTCCTGGGTTCTAGAAAGGGCTTTGCAACTGATTCTATGTGCAACCTTGGGCAAGTCACTCCATTTCTGTGCCAGTAAAATGGGGATAGAATACTGAACTGCCTCCCAAGGGGTTGAGAACGTTAATGCCCTTGAAGATAAAGAGTGACATATGTACACAAAGGGACTGATTCTGTTCTCACTTACATTGGTGTAAATCAGGCTTAATTCCAGGGAAGACAATGGAGCTACATGGGTGTGAAACCCTGCAGATGAGACCAGAGACAGGCTCAGTGAGTTATTAAACATGGGCAGCTGGCATCAGGAAAGAGAATATTTTATTTTTAAAAGCAAGAACAGTAAGAGTTCATAGAGGCCAATGACTGTAAAGATAATCCCTCTGGATTTGAGGAAAATTTAATACAGAACAGGAGCAAAGTAGCTGATGTAGATGATCAACACATATGATATCAAGGAGAGCAGCCAAGTAATTGCTTATATATTGTGTACTTAAGGGACTTGCACATAAAAGCCGATCAGACTGCCAATGGGGTTTTGGATCATAAATGCCTAAATCCCTTTTGAATATGAGATTAAGGCTATGTCTACACTGCACTTCCATTGTTAAAACTTTTGTTGCTCAGGGGTGTGAAAAAACCACCCCTCTGAACGACAAAAAGCACCGGTGTGGCCAGCACTTTGTCAGCAGGAGCCACACTCCTGGTGATGAAGCTACTGCCCCTCATTCGGGGTGGTTTTATTTTGTCGCTGAGAGAGCTCTCTCCTGGTGACAAAGAGCAGCTACACTGCGCACCTTACAGTGGCGCGGCTGCAGCGGCTGAAGGCTAGACACTGCCTAAGGCTCCTGGATACCGTGATCTAAATTCCTAAGCACCTCAGCACTGTCTAAATACTTTTTTAAATCTGGCCCTTGGATGCCTTAGTTTTCCCCACCTATAAAATGGGGTTAATGGTATATTTGTAAAACCCTTTGAGGTCTACAAATGAAAAGTGCTATGTAAGAACTAAAATCTTGTCTACACAGGGAAATTTACTACTGTAATTATATTGCTATGTCAGTACTACTCCCTGCGTGGCACTCTTATTCTACAATAGGAATGACCACACAGGAAGTCAAATCAGTATAACTACAGCAGTATAATTAAACTGGTATAATTATGTTAGTAAGTTTCCCCATATAGACAAAACCTAAATGGTTATTATTAATACTGTTCTGCTGCACAGGCTCAGGATCCCCTACCCCAGCTGTGCAGTTTGTCTATGGATTCATGGAAGTAGTGAGTTTTAAGGAGAGATCTGAATGAGGTGAGAGATGTTGTTTTGCAAACAAAGAGAGAGAGATGGTTCCAAGCATAAGGGGTAGCAAGGAAGAAAGCATGAAGATGAGACTGCGAGAAAGATACAAAGGGGACTTTTGTGAGGGAGTCTTGGCAGGGGAGATGGGTAACAGCGAAAGAGAACACAGAAGCAGAATTGGATGGGAATGGGAAGAACCTTCAAGATGAGCATGAGAACCTTGAATTTGAAGGTGAGAGGCAGCCAGGGAAGGGAGTAAAATGGCCAGGGTATTAGGGGAGGAAGAGAATTTTAGCAGCAGCAGCATTTTGTAGCTAGACTGGAGGGAGGTGAGATGAGATGCAGGGATGAATAGAGAGGTTACATACCTTAAACCCTAAAATGAGAATGAGCCAAAGTTCGGAGTAGAGAGACACGCAGAACTGCATCCTACCCACCGAACAGGTCATGCCCTTGTCAGTCACCTGGGAGGCAGTCAGAACACAGAAATGAAGGCTCCTGCTCCAGCCCATAGGGATGGACAAACAGACAAGTGGATACATGGTTTAGGGGGTGTCTAAGCACAAATTTCAAAGTGGAAACATGAAAGCTTGTCTAACGACTGAGAAAGTGCTATTGAGAGCAGAGAATTCAAGGAGGAAAGATACCCAGCTTCGGTATTCATCTGCCAACATGCTCATTAAGCTTCAGTTTTCAAATTTCTCTGCACCTACCACAAACTCGCCAGTCTCCCATGCTGGAGAGCTGCAGAATCCAGGTCATGCTCTCTGCAGAGCAGACAGGGCATTGGTTAGAACTTATAATGGTAGAAAATCAAAGCTCTGGAACCAGATCCTCCCGTCCAGCTTCAGGCATGTTTGGCTGGAACTCCGCAAATGGCATCTGTCTCCATAAGGGTCCAAACCTAACCCCAGTTTACAACACCTCACACCTCTGAGGAAGGTCAGCTCCAAAATTTGTGGCTTAGAAACTTCTCTAAAACAAACCCTTCCATCTTTCATGCCTGCAGAGATCTGCTGGGCTGAATCATAGCATGACATAGACACAAAGGTGCAGTGTTCAGCCTCTTGCTATTGTCCTCTTACCCTCAGGGATGCACTGAAGCTTTGGAAGCACTGAACTGGATCAGAGAAAATCCATGTTGTGAGCAGCATGGCATCTGCCAGCACCAGCACCACCACCAGCACCAGCAGCTGGAGGTCTTTGATAATCTGCAACACACAGAAGGGTCAGTGTTATGGTTCGGGGATGAGCTGCACCTGTGACCTCTCTGGCTCTTCGTGGGCTCTTTCAAATGACAGGTCTATACTGCCCCTTCCCCCAGAGTGGAATCCCACAATTCACCCCACTGATTTAAAATGGACCATTTTTGACAGCGCCTCCTGTTTCTCAACCATATTATGTGCAGCAGGTCCACCTTGGTGTTGCTCCTGCTCTAGAATCCTCCCCGGGAGCAGCGAATCCAGTGACAGAAAACAGCTTGTTCCAAAACAGAGTGTGGTTTATTTATCCATAGGGACATCGCAAGCAGAAAGAAAAAGGTTAAAAATAACAAAAGCCGATATACGCATATTGTCTTACCTAAGCTTGGCCTTACCTGCATGTTTAGGTAGGCCCCCCATTTATCTTGGGGCCCCAGCACCTGGAGACTATGATACAGTCAGTCTCCCTGTTGACCCGCTATCTCTCCTTTCCTCTGAGGCTCCATTTTTTAACTGCTTCAAATCTTGTTGTTTGAAAGTTCTCACCTCAAAGCCCTGGGATTTCAAGCTGGAGACTAACCCCAGACTGCAGGACTAGCCAAATCCCAATTTGTGGAGGTAAACGTCAAAGGTTTCATCTCCTCCCTTGTATGTCTGCCTATGGTTGTCTACACCCAGTAGCCTTTGGTACATGCAGTCCAAAGTTAGCTCAAACTGATTTAGCACCTTTGTTCCCCTTTGCACAGCAACAAAATAACCCCCAAGTCCACACAGATCTATAGATAACATTCATAAAATCAAGACAGATAACTCCCACATTCTTCACAGTTGGCATGCCCCCTTTTGTCCTGTGCTGCACAGAGGTCTTCAGAACCCTCCCCCGGCAGAAAGAGGGTCTGCTCCAGCCCTTCCTGAAGTGGTTGCACCAGGAGACGGGAGTCAGGAATACTTGCTGACATTTGTTTCACTCGTTTTTATATTAAAAATAACTAGAAAAACCAGAAATGTCTCTGAAGAAAAACCCAGGTCCAAATAGCTCCAAACTACAGGTATGATTGAAGATCCAAACGAAATCTCACAAAGGGCTTTCTCTTTAAGGATCTGATCCAAATCCCTGGATCTGACTCTTTCTCTAACTTCCCAAAAATTAGAATTGTTCCAAATCCAGGTCTAAATTCTGAAGCTTGGATGTATCATCATGAAAACAAAGTTTGGGAACAAGATCCAGATGTTTGAGCTTAGGGCCTCCCCCCAGTGGTGCTGAAAACTAAGTGCTAGGCCACCAACCCAGAGACTGAGCTCTGGCAGAGCTGGCTCTAGGCATCAGCGGAGGAAGCACGTGCCTGAGGCAGCACATGCTAAGGGGCAGCATTCTGTCTATTCTTGGGGCGGCACAGTCTGGGCGGCTTTTTTTTTTTTTTTTTGCTTCGGCAGTTCGGCCTCTTGGTATCTTTTTCCAGAGAGTGAACTCTGGAAAAGACACTTGATTTACATCCTACTCCCAGAGGATACATGAGCAATGCCCTGTAATAGGGCTGGTTGGAGAATTCTGTTGTAAATAGGGTGACCAGACAGCAAGTGTGAAAAATCGGGACACGGGGTGGGAGATAATCGGCGCCTATAGAAGAAAAAGCCCCAAATATCGGGACTGTCCCTATAAAATAGGGACATCTGGTCACCCTAGTTATAAAGAAACTTCAGTCCCAGCCAGCAAAGGTAGGGCACCCAGAGGTCTTTGCTTAAAGGACAGTTGAAAATACTTTTATTCTACCTACCATGACCTGAGCTTGGGCTTGGGGTTTCCCCAGCAGCAGAAACTGGCAATTTCATATGACACTGAAATCTGCAGAGGGTGTGCTGGAAAAAGCTGGTACTAAGTGATTTTCAGATATTTTTTGTTTTGTAAGAGATGTATTTTCTTCTTTCTTAAAATACTTGTGTGTGAATTTAGTGCTGGTAGAAGGTGCCAACCCAACACTCCTGGAGTCTGGCAACCTCTATCCACAGGATGAGCAGAAAGCATGGGTAGCGGCAAGGCAAACTTCCTTCATTCAATGCTTCACTAAAGAAGACCCCTCTAGGAGTGAGAAGGGAGTTCTGTCTCCATGACCTCATTGATGTGCGATTAACAAGAAGAGGACCTACAAATGGCAATCCTGCTGGTGGGTTTTGTGATGGGGACACTTGGACAGTGTAAGAAACCATCAACTCATTTCACAAAGGGACCAGTGATTATCACCAGATGGGCATGCCCCACCTGGCAGGAGAACAAATGCTTTAGATAAGTCAGGTATCTAAACTCCTCCTCCCTCCTCTCTGTTCTATGGGCCTGATTCTCCACTGCCTTGTTGCTCGTGTCATTTCCACTATTCTGATTGGGTAGCATTTTACCCCTGCTTTTCACAGGTGTAAATGACTGCACAAGGCAGTGGGGAATGAGGCCCGGTCTAGCTAGGTTTTACTCTGTGCCTGTGATGCTGGTATCTAAGTGCCTGAAGCGCTATATTCCCACTGTCGGTCCTGTGCGTCCCCGCATTCCCTATTATCTCTCATTTCAAGCCCATCCACATTCTGCAAATGATTCATGGACCTTGTAGCGTTTGGTTTTTGTCAAGCATTTCCTTTTGCTTCTCAGTGCAGCCCATGCGGAGAGCTCCAGCACCTCACAGGTGAGGAGCCTCTGTGTTCCAGTGCACGGGGCATGTACTGCGAGTACTTACCACCCTCTTTTCTGGACTGCGCTGTGTGAACACTTTGTACAACCGCCAGCTTTTGCCTAGGATGGGCCCGAAGACCAGGGAGCTCCCAACACACAGCAAGCAGAGCCTCACCTGCAGACAGGAGGCAGAGAGTGAGAGATGAGATTGGAGGTTCCTGTTACCAGGCAGTGAAACCTGGCAGCTACAAGTAGCACTTTCCCTGCTGGGCTTCCATATTGCTCCCAAGGGAGCTCTGCCCCCTTCCCTGGCCAAATGGTGTTCCATACACCCACAGAAAGGAAAGGAAAACTAGTAAATAGGGACCCCATATCTGCCAGCCAGTCCGTGCCTGGTAGACAGAAAACTCTGGGCTGAGGAACTCCAGTCAAACCTAGTACAGAAGGTCTCCCAATCAGGACACCACAGTGGGCAGTGGCCTTCCATCCTCAGGAATTCCCAATTAAAAAAAAAAAAAGACACCGCTTTAATAGCAAAGCTGCTGCCCATAGAACTCATGTTATTGGACAGGACCACAGGGCTGGGAGGTGGCACTATCCACCCTGGGGCAGGGGCTGTGCCCAGTGTCACCGTCAGGAGCAGCTACTAGCCACCCAGCCTGCGTATCTGAGGCAGAACGAGCCAGGAGCAGGCTATGAGGATGCAATCCCTTCCTTTTCTGCCAGTCTGTGGAGGAACCAAAAGCTACTGTTTACTCCTGGGGGAATTCTCCACCAAAAAATTAAAAATTCTGTGCACAATATTTTAAAATTCTGCAAAATTCTGCACATTTTATTTATCAAAATAACACTATATAATCAAGCCAGTTTCAATTATTTTGGTAATTTATTTCAAAATTCCTGTCAGCAAGTAAGTCTTTAACAACACAGACACACACAAATTCCCTCAGGAGTAGAATTAAAGAAACTCCTATGTCAACCTAGTTTCTGTTTCTCTGCTCCCTCCCCGCAGAGCCCAATCACGAGGCACCCACCCCACCTAGACACCTGCACCCCATCCCCTCCACAGCCCAGGGATCCAGAAGGAGAAACAGCCTGATGCTGGGTCCCAGGCCTGTGTGGAGTTTCCTGCATGCCATTTCCTTCCTTCAGGGCATGCTGAGAACTGCAGCTGCTGGGAACCCTCCAGCTCCCCCCACCCCAGCAGTGTCTTTTATTTGCAAGCTGGGCTCTGCCAGATCCAGCAGCCCCTAGTGGCAGCTAGCAGCTCTACGGCCCATTTCTGGGGGGGAGAGAGAAGGAAATTCTGCACGCACAACATTAATTTCTGCACAAATTCTGCATGCTCAGTGGCGCAGAATTCCCCAAGAGTAACTGTTAGAGGAGCAAACAGACCAAAACACATACATGACTTGAGCATCAATAAAGCAGTAGCTGGCTCCTCAACTAATTACCTTCATCCAGGTGGCTGAACACAACCTCCCTGCCTCTTACTCTCTCCACAGCGTTTGCCTTCTCCGAGAGCTGGATGTTCTTTCTCTCTGCAGTGCTCTCATCTCCACCCCTGTACACACACACCTCGTTTGCTCTGCACTGGGTCCCTAGCTGGTAGTGGCCATACCCAGGACAGAAATCAGGAATTAATTAGGCAGAGTGTATTGTGCCCATTCTCTTGCTGCCCATGGACCCTGTGCTATATATAGATAACTAACTGCTGAGTTTTTACATGCCCTCTGTACCGCTCCTTTAAAAGTGCAGGAGTCTGCTTGCCTGTCTGCAGGAGCAGCTACTACACAAACTGTGCTCTCTCCTGGAGACCTTACTTATGTTCTCTCTTGTTTAGTTGTTTGCTCTCAGTCTAACAATAGAGGCCATTCAGACTGGAAGTATCTGGTTTCTCTTTGCGTATGTGAAAATACAAGCTCAACACAGTGCCCAAGGCAGCCAGGACAGGGAGACTATCACAGTTCAGCAGGGACGGTGTGTCCATTAAAAACCTTTCCTGGCAAATCAAGAACACAATCAACCTACCTGGTTCACTTTACTCACCTGAATGAGCATTTCCATTGAGACTCCAGAAAACAAACTTTGCTCCGGAATCCCAAAGAGGTAAGCGCTAGCGTAAGTCAAGCCACTGCCCAGCAGTGTCACAATGTTCAGATTGGGGCTGGACATCTTCACAATTCTCCAGGGAACAAAGCAAGCGAGGGGGTGACAGTTAAAAAAAGGGGAGTTTATACAACAGATAGAGACTAGCCTCCCACACAACATTATTACATACCAGCAAGGGGCTAGGCCTCTTACCTGGCTGCTGCTATCCACAGGGGCTGCCTGCAGGAAATAGCCTCCTATGCACCAGTTGAACGTTTTCACTAGGAACTCTGCCATCTATCTAGCTGTGGTTCTTCTAGGACTGCCATCTTCTAGGTCTGAGCACCTCAAAAGCTTTAATCTATCCATCCTCAGAACATCCTGTGAGGTAGGGCAGTGATATTATCCCCCTTTTATAGATAGGGAACTGAGGCACAGAAAGATTAAGTGACTTGCCCAAGGTCACACGTGAAGTCTCTGGTATAGCAAGGAATTAAACCTAGCCCTCCTAACTCCTAAACTAGGGCCCTAACCACTGGACAACCCTCCGCCTGTCATAGAATGACAGAAGTTGGAGACAGACAATCCCTATTAGATCATCCAGTCCATCTCCAGGGACAGTGCAGGGCTGTCCCCGGTTGTACATATTCTGTTCTATTCTATACTATATAGGTTCTTATACCGCACTTATCACCATAGTTTCTGAGCACGTCAAGTACTTTGTCTAGTCCAGTCCTATGCGTCCCAACTGATGGCATTCCCACTCCTTACCTAGAGGAGATTATTCCATAGTTTAATACACCTCATATCCAGAAAGTTTCCTTCAATATTTAGTCTACAGTTCCTCCTCCTTAATTTCATCCCATTACTCTTAATTGTACACAGGGATCAAACCATAAATAACTCCTCTCCATCCCTGGTGCTCCCACCCTTCAGATCTTTGCAGACTGTTAATGTGTTCCGCTCTTTAGTCACCACAGTCTAATCAGACAGACTTAGCTCCTTTAATCTCACTTTATAACTCAGTGCCTTCAGCCCCAGATCATTTTTATTGCTCTTCTCTGAAGTCTCTCCAGTTTTGCACTATCCCTGAGGTAACATGGAGCCCAGAATTAATATTCCAGGTGTTTCCACCCCACTGTCTTCCTCAGAGCTCCACTCCAGCAGGGTTTAGGACGCAGGCGTGGCTCCACTAATTAGGTGCCTGAACCCTGGAGAAGACGCACATGTAAGGTGAGGTGGTGGCCTTGGGGAGAATAGAGGGTAGGTGGGAGGGGGCAGTGGGGTGAGAAGAAGGGGTGGGGGGAGTTTGGGACGTGCAGGGCTGCGGTGGGCAGAGAAAGAGGCGACTTTCCCCAGCTTCACGGCTGCCGGGGAGAGACACCCCTTCTTCCCAGCCCCAGCTCGGGGACTGCTGCGGCAGGGGAGAGAGGGCACATCAATTACATTAGAAAGGTAAGACTATGAGTTGTGTGCTTTTATTTGTAAAACAAAAAAACATTAATTATTTTAAGGTTTTTTTATATAGCGCTTTTATCCAAAGCGCTTTACAACAGTTAGCTAATGGTACAAACAACATTCAGAAAGATCATTAAGTGGTCTGCCGAGACCCTCAGCAATTTTCAAGTGGTCCGTGAAAAAAAAAAGTTTGAGAACCACTGGTTTAGGATACTATCCAGGCCACCTCCTCTAGCTGCATATGGGGTATTCCCGCTGCTTTCCTAGGCTCATCAGTCACATTTATGTTTATTTGCGCGAGGGCAAATAAATATTGTGCATTTGTTCCAGTTCCACAGTGAGAACATTCTTGGAAGGTTTGTAAGTCATTCTGTAATCAATTTAGATTGCTGCAGAATTCAATACTGCTCTACCATATAAACCCATGCCGGGTGCCTGGCTGTATACTGGTCTAATACACTGCATAGTACCCAGTGCCCTAGATAAAATGCAACCTATATCCAAACCATGAATGGTCTGGTGTCATGAAGGAAACCTGGATGTCCAGGGAAATCATGCCTCACCAATCTAGTAGAATTCTTTGAGGGGGTCAACAAACAGATGGACAAGGGTGATCCAAGGGATACAGTGAACTTGGACTTTCAGAAAGCCTCTGACAAGGTCCTTCACCAAAGGCTTTTAAGCAATCTAAGCAGTCATGGGATAAGAGAGAAGGTCCTCTCATGGATCAGTAACTGGTTAAAAGATAGGAAACAAAGGGTAGAAATAAATGGTCAGTTTTTAGAATGGAGAGAGGTAAACAGTGGTGTTCCCCAGGGATCTGTACTGGGACCTGTGTTGTTCAACATAATCATAAATGATCTGGAAAAAGGGATAAAATGTGAGGTGGCAAAGTTTGCAGATGATACAAACTTACTCAGGATAGTTAAGTCCAAAGCAGGCTGTGAAGAATTACAAAGGAATCTCACAAAACTGGGTTATTGGGCTACAAAATGGCAGATGAAATTCAATGTTGATAAATGCAAAGTAATACATATTGGAAAACATAATCCCAACAAACAATGGGGTCTTAATTAGCTGTTATTAGTCAAGAAAGAGATCTTGGAGTCATTGTGGATTGTTCTCTGAAAACATCCACTCAATGTGCAGCAGGAGTCAAAAAAGCAAACAGAATGTTAGGAACCATGAGGAAAGGGATAGATAATAAACTAGAAAATATCATAACTCCACTCTATAAATCCATGGTACGCCCACACCTTGAATACTGTGTGCCGATCTGGTCGCCCCATCTCACAAAAGATATATTAGAAGTGGAAAAAATATGGAGAAGAGCAACAATAATGATTAAGGGTATGGAATAGCTTCCATGTGAGGAGAGATTAAAAAGACTGGGACTGTTCAGCTTGGAAAAAAGATGGCTAAGAGGGGATATGACAGAGGTCTATAAAATCATGACTGGTGTGGAGAAAGCAAATAAGGAAGTGTTATTTACTTCTTCACATAACACAAGAACCGGGGGTCACCCAATGAAATTAATAGGCAGCAAGTTTAAAACAAACAAAAGGAAGTACTTCTTCACATAATGCAGAGTCAACTTGTGAAACTCATTACCAGGGGATGTTGTGAAGGCCAAAATTATAACTGGGCTCAAAAAAGAATTAAATAAATTCATGGAGGATAGGTCCATCAATGGCTGTTAACCAAGCTACTCAGGGATGCAACCCCATGCTCTGGGCTTCCCTAAGCCTCTGACTGCCAGATGCTGGGACTGGACACCAGGAGACTGATCATCTAGTGATTGTCCTGGTCTGTTCATTCCCTCTGAATCATCTGGCATTGGCCACTGTTGGAAGACAGGATACTGTGCTAGATAGACCATTGGTCTGACCTACTTTGGCCATTCTTATGTTTTTTTATGGTTTGAAACCAGGATGACTTCACTTAGATGCATTGCTTGAAGTGATGTCCTCAGACTCTGAGGTGAAGGTGGGAATCATCTCTCTTTCTTCCCACCTCTGCTGACTGCTCTGCTAAGGATCACCAACGGTGACCTCAGAGATGGTGGTGTGAGCGGTCACCCCAGCCAAAGGGAGAAACGGGATGGAGCCCCTTCACTCCTTGGCTGCCACTCACATCAGTACTTAGGAACATAAGTGATGCAACTGCAGGTCAGGCCTATGGTCACCTTGTCCAGTAGCTCATCTCCCTACCCTACAAAGTTAGACCCAAGGTCCATGCCATTCTGTCTCCACGCTGGATGTGACAGAGGCAGGTAGGACCCGCATAACTGCCCCTAATAGTCCATTTCTATCCCAAAGGGGTAATGCCTTCCAGCCCCGCAGCTAATGATCAGTTTATGGTGGGGAGCAGGAGGGCGGTGAAGCACTGGAATGGGTTACCTAGGGAGGTGGTGGAATCTCCATCCTTAGAGGTTTTTAAGGCCCGGCTTGACAAAGCCTTGGTTGGGATGATTTAGTTGCAGATTGGTCCTGCTTTGAGCAGGTGATTGAACTAGATGACCTCCTGAGGCCTCTTCCAACCCTAATATTCTATGATTCTATGAGGAATGAGAGCCCTGGAAATTGTTCTCCCAGCTAGTGTGGAAATTCCATAATGGAGGATGGAACCAAATGATGCGTCGCTCACCTGTTCTTCCTGAAGTGAATTGTGAAGACAAGAAAGAAAAGAGCCAGCAGGACTCCACCGGTGAGGAAAGTCCACACAACTCCCAGGAGGGCAGCCGAGGAGGAGGGGAAGGTCTTACTGCTGCTGTCGTAGGCCGTCTGAGAGAAGGCAAAGGGTGGAGACTGTAGGTGTGGAGGGAAATCTTGAGGGTTCCCAGGAGAGAGGTGCCCACCTTGTAAAAAATGCCTCTACAGCTAGCACTGATTGACGCCTTGTCGGCAGTCTCAGTACCAGCACCAGAGACTGAAGGGGCCATGGAAGCTGAATTCCGCCCAGCTGCTGCCTGCTCTATGGATAAAGTCTTCTTTCTGCAAGTCTCTCAGTCTGGCACCTTTCACCCCACCCCCAACTGAAGTCTGCCACCTTTCACCATCCACTGAACTTACACACTCAGTTTGTGATTAAATACAGTAATGGAGGGAAATCCCATTCGCATCTGAACTCATCTTTCACTGCAGAATTCCCTTCATCGAGCCCTCCGCATCCACAGCCCAGTGTTAGAACCTGTACAGATGCCTTGGGCCAATGTGACCAATCTTTCATTTTCTCCATTATCTTTCAGAGGAGTCCAATGTATCTTAGGAGAAGGGCTTCATGTTCCCTTAGCCCCCAGCACCACCACAAGGGGGCAAGACACTGCACCCTTCTGCCAGCCAGGCCTTCTAGAAGTATGACACACACAGCCGGGCGTCCAAGGGGACCCAGGCTTTCACCATGCCCCTATTGTGTAATCAAGTGGGTTGATTTCATCATGAGCAGAGCTGCCAGCAGGTGCAGAGAAGTTGCTGGGGAAGGTGCATGCTTTTTCAAAAGGGTTACCCACAAACACCCACGTACACACCCGGGCTTCATCCCACACCCTGACCAGCCATTCTTAGATGGAGAACAGCCGAAAACCAGCCTTGAGAGTTTGGCAGCACTAGCTGGGGCACAACCCGTTGCAAGGAGCAAGTCCATTTCTGATCCACCTAAACTGTTGTGGGAAAACCCCTGCCCTGATTGCCCAGCATGCAGATGCTACACAGCTTATCTTCTCCAGTTCCTCAGCAAACTGCTGAGTCGGGAGCCACTGGGGGGCAAAAGAGGTGAGTTAGGATCTCAACTCCTTGAGGTTCAGACAAGGAACTGATGGGAAGCCAGAGGAGATGGCAGAGGATAGCAGTCAGGAGTGCCCATCACATCAGGCCAGGAATGGCAGTGGGAGGGGATCAGGTTATAGTGCTTTTCAAGCAGGGAGAGGGGTGCTACCAGGGGGCTGGAGAAGGCAGGAGGGATGAAGAGATGGGGATGAGTATTGACTGGGTGGGTGCCTAAAAAAACAAAAGCCAAACAAGCCAGTCTGGGTAACTTCTGAGGACATGGGAAGGAGGAGCAGGATTGTGAAGCTTGATTAGCTATGGCCAGATTGTGACTACTGGGCCCTGGTGTGCTTTGGAATGGGAGCAGGGGAGGTGGGACGAACTGTGCAGTCAGAAAAGAGGGAAAGGCCCTGGCCTCCCTTCCTCTGGCACCCCAAGGGGCACCAGCTGGGAGCAGTCCCTATGCTCAGGAGATTAGAGGGAGTGCAACTGCACCTGGGCCCTGCACGTGGGGCATAGGGGAAGAGGGAGGCTTCGTACTCTTCCCTCTTGTGCTCCCAGGCAAGGCTTTGTAAAGTGCTTTGAATACGAGAAGTGCCAGCCCAGCCCAAAGGGTATTACTAGTAACTGTTCAGTTAAAAAGCACATAGAAACACTGCTTCTCCCTGGCGGTGTGTGACTAAAGACACTGTCACTTATCAGGAGGGAACGAATAGACTTTTCACCACTAATGCTGTTTGCTCCCTTTCTGTACTGCACAGAGCGCTTGTCTACACATACAGCGCTGCACTGATGCAGCTGTGCCGCTGTAGCACTTTAGTGAAGACACCACTACGCCGACGGGAGAGCTTCTCCCATCAGCGTAGTTAATCCACCTTTGTGAGAGGCGGTAGCTACGGAAGCTCTCCCATCCAAATAGTGCTGGCAACACTGGGGGTGAGGTCGGTATAACTATGTTGCTCAGGGGAGTGGATTTTTCACATCCCTGAGTGACATAGTTATACCCATTTAAGCGTGTCGTGTAGACTTGGCCTCAGTTTGAACAGTGACACTACACTGGCTAGCTCCACTTGCTGGTTCTTCTGAATATTACACACAAGGAAGTTTAATTTTTTTTTTTTAAATCTGATTGCAATTTGAAAAACAAATCATTAAAATATCCTTATTTTAAATGTGTAAACTGATCCCACTTTAAAACCAAACCAAACCAAAGCAACCCTCCATGTTAGATGAAAAGTTACAGTCCCAATCAGCATTCCTTTAATGGAGTTATTGGTGTATATCCCCACATATATAGTCTGTTACTGAGATCTTAAAACAGTTTTTACATTTATTGAAACGACACTTCAATTCTCCTCTAAAAGATGCCAGGGGAACAATGAAAAACAGGACACAGAGAAGAAAGGGAGCTGGAGCTATACCTTCCTGTGCATTGCCAGCAGACTTGTTTACTAAATTCCTGTTAGTTACACATGTGCAAACTCACTGAAGGCAACAGGAGTGCAGAGATGTAACTAAGAACCTAATATAACCTGTAGAGTCTTCATTCCTGGGGATAACATGCGAGAAGGAAAGAGCCCAGCTTGACTCTCAGGTCCCCGAGTTTATTTGTGGTTAGGACAAAAATCCTTTTATTTTGAAACTGGGCACATTTGAGCTGGAGACATCAGGAGACAAACATGGAGCCCCAGAACAACATTTTTACAGGGTCACTTTTGAGAGTAGAATCACACCTTGAAAGAGACTCCAAAAATAGCTTGTGGATGGTCCCAAATTCCAGATTGCATGTGCTTAGTTTGCAAGGCAGAAGACCATTTTTCCAACTGCTGCTGTCACAAACTCTCCAGCAAGGATCCGAGAATGAGGCTGGGCTTTTTCTACCTCTTTCAGCATCACTAGAAATAAACATTTTCTGCTGAGAACTTAGCCACCCAATTACACACAAGGCAGATGAGCTCAGGTCACTCCTCCACAGCTGGAGTCCATTCTGCCTGCCGGGGCTAACATGAGTAAACACTGGCTTGGATCAATAAAACCAGCATTTACTATTACAAAAAATATCCAGGGGACAGATCTGTGAACTGAGAAGGAGCCAGCTTCACATAGTCCCTTTCTGGGCCATAGCTGCACTTTGCCTCCAAACCCTGGCTACAGGAGCAGATAGTGTAGCCCAGGAAGATCAAAATTGACTTTATGTCACCATTGCGCTCTCCTGATCCTAGGACAGCTGTGCACAAAGCTGGTCCCCCTACACAAATCGGAGCAGTCTGAAAGCTGCTCTAACTTGTGCCAGCTGTCAGAGTTCCCAAGAGGCCGATATAGCAGCCGGGGATCAGTGGGAGGCCGTGACACTCAGTCCTTGCCCTCTACACTGGCTGCAGGGATGGGGAGAGGAGGGCAGAGTAGCCATGACACAGGCTTGATGCTACTGATAGACCCTCCTACGCTGGCGTGATCCTCCCATGGCCTTTTGCACCAGCTTTAGGACAGCTTTGTTCCAGCAGCATGGTGAAAAGTGACTTGTATCAATAATGTAGGGGTACCACCCACCGCCTGATGTTACTGTACTTCAAAGAGTGGTTTGTTGCTGATGGAGAGCTGCCATCAGTCCATCCATGAGTCATCCCCTTTCCCCTCTGGGCTATGCCTGAAGCCAGAGGCCACTCTAGACACAGACAAGCTAGGCAGCTGCCTAGGGTGGCAGATTTCTAAATGAACATTTTGGCTATGTCTACACTACAGACCTTACAACAGCACAGTTTTACCACTGCAGCTGTGCGGCTGTAAGGTCTCCCGGGTAGCCGCTCTATGCCGATGGGAGAGAGCACTCCCACCAGCATAATTAAACCACCCCCAACGAGTGGCGGTAGCTATGTTAGCAGGACAGCGTCTCCCGCCCAACATAGCTCTGTCCACACCGGTGCTGTTATTGGTGAAACTTATGTCAGATAGGTGTGTGTGTATTTATTTCACATCCCTGACCAACAAAAGTTTTACCGACAAAAGTGTTAGTGTAGACAAAACCTTAGATTAGTTCACGGCAAGCTGGCATGTGAATCTACCCCACACAGAGTAACTGTCCATGTGGACCCTGCAGACACATGTTAGCAGTTTCTTAATACACTTTGATCTAATCTTTGAAACAGGACTAGATCAAAGTGCATTAACGAACTGTTAATGTGTATCAGCAGGATGTGCAGCATCTGGGTGCATTAACTTCTGCGCAGAGGCCTTGGCATGGAGCAGACAGCTGGAGGGCCCAGCCCAGCAGCTGCTGCTGGTCTCTCCCCAGGCAAGCTCAAGGATGAGGGGCCCTCCAGGGCAGGAGGCAACCAGGTATGTGACACCCTATGTCCCCCATCTGTCCCCTGCCCCTCCCCCCATACTACCCACTCCCCAGCTGTCCCCTACTTCACCCCATGTCCTAATCCCCCCTGTCCTAGCCTTCCTGGCCCCATCTCTCCCCCTGTCCTGGCCCAGCTACCCCCCAAGGTTCTGCCCCCTCATCTACCTCTCACCTCATCTGCCCCCTGACGCCTTGGAGTCTGCCCCCCAGTCATTCCCCTCCCCCAGGATCCTGTCCCACTGTGTCCTGCTGCCTTCCAAGCCACTGGCCCCATTCTCTAGCCTCCTGCCACACCTGCCCTGTGTCCTATCCCCCGTGCTATCTGCCCCATGATCTACTCACTGTCCCTGTTTTCCTAGTCCCCCCATCTTCCCTCTATGTCCTACTCCCAGTCCCCCTGTATTATCTCCCATTGCTCCACCCATGTATTGCATAGCCACCCTCCCCCCCAGCCTCATGTCAGGGACTTTCCCCAATCCTGGTGCAGCTCCCCCTGCACTTTGGATTGACACCACCCAGAGCCCAATGGGGAGGGGGAACAGATGGAAGGAACCCTACGCCGCGAGTGCTCTTGGGGCTAGATCCCTAATGCGGGGTGGGGCTGGGCAGGGCTGCTGGCTCTTAGGGTTGGTGGATCCCAGTGGGGGCCCTTCCAGGGCAGCCTGTTTACGGAGGAGCTTGCTGCTATAAGAGAGTGGGAGGGGAGGGAGACATAGTGATGTTCTGCCTAGGGCAGCAGATTGCCTTGAGCAGCCCCTGCCTGAAGCATGGCTGCAAACTCTATCTCAGGAACCACCTGGGGAAGCCAAGCATTCCTTCACACACAAAACAATCACTGTTCTGTTGGAGGTCACGGGGCTCTGAACTCTGGGGGAGCATTTCAGCAGCAGGTGAGTGGAATATAACTCATGGCCCAGACAGGGGAATATTAGTTGTAATAAAGCAGGCAGAGCTAGGGGAACCAAAGAGCTTTAATCTTCTAATTAAAGGTCAGCGTGGAGGCTAGCACGGGATTCAGTAGAAGGCCAAGCAGCATTCATGCCCAGCTGGGCCCATGCAAACGCTGACAGGCACAAAGACAGCAGCCCCAGACTGGAAACAGTGGCTTACATTCTTCTTCCAAAATTATATCAAAATAGACTTAGCCAACTAAGATCATTCCTGTGTCATCCCCAAGAGCTCAATGACTTACGGGGCAGGGGAGAGGAGGTCCCAACTATTATGGACGGTGGCTTTTAATTAAATCCCTCTTTATTAATATTTGAAAGGCACTTTGAAGTTCCAGGGAAGGTGGGAGGTCAAGGGGACAGAAGGTCATTTCAGTTCCACTCTCACATTAGCTCAACTGGGAAAGATTCTTTCAAATTCCTTGGCTATTTCCCCAGGCTGGTTCCTTACACTCTACCTGCCAGGCTTTTACCCAGACAAGTTTTAAAGACCACAAGTATTGGGGTGTCCTTCCTTTCCCTTGGGAGACTGCTCCACAAGCCAAGCATCCTCACTCCCACTGGGGAGAAGTTTCCCCTAGAAAGTTTTCTGGTGTGCTCCTCCTCCCCAGAGGCCTCCCCCAAACTCATTCCTCTGCGTAGAACCTAGCATTCAAGGTCAGAGTAGCCCAGTCCCCATCTTGGTACATACAATCGTTATTGTGCAGAGATCCTGCAGGGTCCTCTGCCTCCGCGCCTGGCTGTTCCAACTGGAGTAGCTGTCACACAGGTCAGAGCAGTTGAATCCAGGCTCCATAGCACATCCTTAGTCTTCATTCGGCCATATTTTCTGGGCAGTGGGGAAGGTGGTCGTCAGTCCTGCAGTGGAAGGGAGGCCAACACTGGGCCAAGTTCCTCCAGCAGCTCACGTTTTTCCAGTGACAACAACAACCTTGAAATTCATCTCATTTCCCCCACGTCTCAGGTGTGCCGGGGGGCTTGCAGCCAGTGACACTGTTACGCTCAACCACAGTTGTGTGGTGGCAACTATTTAACAGGCATTCTCTGTCACAGCAGGAACCCACTCCACACCTGTGCAAACCTCCACCTCCACACACCCAGTCAAGGCAGTGTCTTGTTGGCTGTCCATACAGGTCTGAATAAATCAGCTGTATTGATCCTCTTCAAATAACATGACAATCTTACTGTTTCATCACCAGGTGGCAGCCTCCTCCACTGTTGTATGGATACGGCCCCAGCTTCTCCCCACTCCACAATGAAGACAGCGCCTGCGGGCCACAGAGAAGGAAGGCTGCCATTAACCCTGTAACTGAAAAGAACAGCAATTATTACAGGCGCTGGTTATTTGAGATGGCACATGGAGTAAAACATACTGTCTCTAGGGTCCATATGGTTTAAATGATTAATATATTTAACATTTATACCACAGTAGTGCCCAGAGGCCCTGCTCAGGATTGGAGCTCCTTTATGCTGGGTACTGCACAAGCTCATGCCAAGACACAGCCCCAAAGGTCTGATTGTTTAGAAATTATTAAATCATTTGTAGCCGTATTTCCGAGCAAGGTGGAAGTGGGGAATTTAGCAGGGCTGCAGAACTTTAGAAGGCTGTCCACATGGGCGGTGGGTATCGTAGGTAGGGGAGGCTGTGCCTCCCCAAACAGCCTAGTGTGGCCCTGCCCACACTCCGCCCCCAGGCCAGGCCCCCTCCTGCAGTTCCCAGCGCTCTGCCCTGACTGGCCCAGGCTGGCTGGGGCTGGCTGGCCTGCCTCCCGCAGGGACTGGGGGCAGCTGGTGGTGGGGCAGTGCTGCCCGCCTGGTGCTCAGACAGCACCACCCGGTGCTCTGGGGCTGGCTGCACAGGAGCACGCACTGCCCGGACCTCTGGGGCTGGGAGTGCTGCGGCTGTGCCACCCGGAGCACTTGCAAGAGGGGAATCCCCTGGAGGATTTCACTCTGGCGCAGAAGGAGGGAAAGAACAGAGTCATGGAGTTGAAGGCCAGAAGGGACTACTAGGTCATCTGGGCTGACATCCAGTATATCACAGGCCACCAGCGCCACCCAGCACCTATCACTAAACCCAACAATGGAAATGAGACCAAAGAAAATAAGATCCATAGGAGACTAGACTATTATGGGCTCCAGGCAGAGAATAGGAGGAACCAA
Source organism: Terrapene triunguis (assembly GCF_002925995.2). NCBI lineage: Eukaryota > Metazoa > Chordata > Testudines > Emydidae > Terrapene > Terrapene triunguis. The sequence continues at coordinate 3,986,910 of NW_020664593.1, read as the reverse complement.
GGTGTACCAGTGCCCGATGCCCCTGAAATGGCAGGGAAATGATTAAGTCAGATATACTCAGATAATCCTGGCAAGTGACCCACACCCACACAATGCAGAGGAAGGTGAAAACCCCCCAAAGTCACTGCTAGTCTGATCTGGGGGGAAATTCCTTCCTGACCCCACATATGGCGATCAGTTAGACCCTGAGCATGTGAGCAAGAACCAGCCAGCCAAGCATGAGATTGAGAATAGAAAGAGAGAATACTCGGTGCCATCTCAGAGCCCTGGCCGCCCTGCCCAGTGTCCCATCTCCAGCCATCGTCATCCCTGATCCTTCTGAGGAAGAATATATTAAAAAACTCAACCCTCAGAATATATTGGGGAAAAACAACCCCCTGCCAGCAGCCAGCTGATCCCCTGAAGCATGACACTTAGGGGCACAGGCCATAAACCAGAAGTGAGTCCTGGCCTGTTGGGCCCTGTTCCCCCCACACCATCACAAGCAACCCTGGCATACAACTGCTCTCACAAATGTGTCCAGCTCTCTCTTAAAACAAATTTTGTCATTTGCTCTCACAACTCCACCCCTCTGTTAGAAACCTTTAAATTTCCAGTCTAAATTTGTTCATGGCCAGCCTATACCCATTTTTTTGGTACCAGCACTGTCGGTTAGCTTAAATAGCACCTCACCCTCCATAATATTTACATCTAATGGATTTATAGAGCGCAGTCATATCCCCTCTTAGGCTTCTTTTTGCTAGTCTAAACAAGCCAAACTCTTCCAGTCTCCTCTCATAAGAAAGGCCCTCCATTCCCGATTACCCGAATAGCTCTTCTCTGCATCTGTTCCAATTTAAATTCAAACATGGGTGACTAGAATTGTATGCAGTATTTCAAATGAGGTCTTACCACTGGCTTGAACAAGCACACCAGAGAGGGCCCTTCTGCAGGGGCTCATCCCTGCTCAGATTCAGAGGTTTGGGGGTGCCATGCTGACCCTGTCACATGACTCTTCTTGCTCCCATGCAGAAGAGGGGGCTCTCCAGTGAAAGTACCCTTCAGTTTCCATGTGCATGGCCACAATCTATGCAGTATCATGAACTGACTGCTTTCAGCCATGATCTCATTATTTAGCAGCAGAAGAATTCCAGGGCAAATCTATACTGGATCCCTCCATGCGGGCTGCAGCTGACTTCTTGGGGATTCAGCTCATTCCAGCACATAACAAATTCATTAAATAAAGGAAGAACACAAGCAGCAACACAATCACCTGAAATTTAATGCAATTTAAGTATGGTCTTAAGTGCTTTGTTTAACAAGGAAGAGATTACTTGTATGCTTAAATTAAACATAATTTCAGTCTGGAAATAAGGCGTAAAATTTAGCAGAGATTTAATTAGCCATTGGAACAATTACCCAGGGTTGTGGTGGATTCTCCATCACTGCTAATTTTTAAATTGAGATTGGATGTTTTATTAAAAGATCTGCTCTCAGAATTATTTGAGGGAAGTTCTATGGCCTGTGTTATACAGGGGGTCAGATTAGATGATCACAATGGTCCCTTCTGGCTTTGGAATCTATGGACCTATGAATATGCTTAAGTGCTTTTCTGAATGGGGGTCTGAGTGACAATTTAGCTATCGACACTGGACCAGTCTATTTATTAAGTAGGATTAAAAGTCTAAAGTCTCTACATTTTTTCTCTCTCGCAGCGCTCTGGCTGCCGGGTATTATATCATGTCACTCTGCAATGGTTCTCCTCATCACCTTAGTTTCTATTTCCTCTTTGATTCTTTGTTGTGTTTAACAGCCCTCATTACCATTTTAGACATGAGGTCATACTTCTATTCAAGCATCCTTATTCAATTAGCATGGGCAACATTTTTAATTGGCTTCCGCTACACAACCAGAAGTGAGTCCAGTGTAGTTAGCAGTTGTAGAAGAGGGACAGAAGGGTGGTAGATCATTATTTATTTGCTCATAACAATAGATTAGGTGAGTGCAACATTCAGACTTTTCTCCTAGCTGCTGTTTAACAGCTACGTATCTTCATGACTGTAGCCTAAATGCAAATCAGGTACATGTACACGGCCTTTCCTTCATGACATTCCTTTGTTTTCTCCACTGCATTGCTAGCTTCCCTGATATAAAAATTAATTCCCTTTGGTCAGAAATATGGCCAGATTCTGGGATCCTTCCTCAGGCAAAACTCTTATGGACTTCAATGTGTAAGGAAGAACTGGGTGAAAACTGAAAAAGGGTCTCATGATTTGACTTACAATTATTAAGTTTCATTTTAGATGATCAAGGCTCATATTGCCACAGAACCTAAGGGCAGGTTCTCCGTTAGTGTAATTGGTGTAGATACTGATTTACATCATCTCCACAGGATTATCTGTATTTGTGAAGTATCCATTCCAGCATGGAACTGAGCCCCACATCTCTGCATCCAAAAAGCAGGAGGGCTACCTCTTAGTGAAAAAAGAAGCTACTGTTTCAGTAGTTGTCCTATATGAGCCTTTTACTAAAAGGCTTATGCAAAAAAATTGTACATGTGTGTAACAAGGTACCCACAGCGCCCCTCCAGATTCGGCCCCTTGGCCTCTCTCCTCCATGAATCAGGGATACTTCAGTCTGGTGCAACACCCATGTTCTTTATTCGTGATCAGTTTCCAACTATATACAGGATTTACAACTGCTTGGCCTACCACAGGACTGTATTTTTTTTCCTTCTGAGATATCCCAATCCAAATACCAACACAATTCTGCTCTTTCAAGAATCCAGCTGTGGTGTGGCAGACCAGGTGACAGCTCATGCCAAGACCCCTAGGTCTCAACTGAACACTGATCAATACATAGCTGGAAGCCGTCTGGCTCACCTGTGGGTTAGTATTGTTAAAAAGGGTATTAGAATTATAAGAATGTGTTAAGCTTTTATGAAATGCGTGTGAGTTGCTGCATGCATTATAACATCTGTATCCCATGGTATAAGGTCATGGGCAGTGGGTGAACCCCTGGCTTGGGGAGGCTAGCCCCAGCCCCACCCCTTCCACCCGAGGCCCCGCCCCTTCCATGCCCACCGAAGCCCAGCCCCCACTGTGGCAGCAGGCCCCTGCCCAGCGCCCAGAGTCCACCCCTCCCCCTGTGGCCACTGGCACTGTCCCAGGCTAGCGCCACCAGCCCCTCCCCGGAGTGCCAGGCAGGGCGGCCCTAGCCCCTCCTCCCCCCGAGAATACCAAACAGCACAGCCCCAGCCCCTCAGGTCCCAGAGTGCCGGACAGCACGGCCCCAGCCTCCCCAGGCCGCGCCACCCGGCCCAACCCTCAGCAGGCCGGCCCCCTCACCCCTGAAGGTGCCCCCCAGCCGAGCTGCCAGCTCCAGCCCCAGCACCAGGAGGATGGGTGGCGTGGCGTGGCCCCCAACCTACCTGCCCCAGTCTCTGGCACAAAGGAAACAGCCTTACAGCAGGCAGGATGGGGCCTGGGAGTGGAGCATGGGCGGGAACACATCAGGCTGTTTGGGAAGGCAGAGCCTTCCCATGCCTACGATACCCGCCGCCCATGTATAAGGTAATATGTAAGAGGTTTGCTCTGTAACTGTAAATCACCAGACAGGAGACAAGCATTAGCAAGTGCGAAATACCAGTTTCCAACAGGAGATGTTATCTTCCGCCCAACCAAGGGAGGCCCATCAGTACCAGACGAACCATTGTGAAACTTCAGAGGACAAGAGACATTGTTGATTGCCCCCGCCCACCCCAGGAAGAGGAGCTGTGCAAGTAAATTGCTCCCAACAGCTGAACTGGCAACTCAAAGCAGAAGAGGGCAAAGAATAAAAAGCTCTGACAAGGAGGAAGTGAATCTTTTATGCTGCTTCAAATCTGAGGGGTAAGGATTACTAAACATAAGCAAAAGACCCCAGTGCTTGGCCTGGGTTAGCCCTAAAGGACATAGAGAATCTTATTATAGAATCTTCTATTATTTTTTGAAACTTAAGATTGGAACTCATTTGTGTGTATCTATGTTTGCCGCCTTTAATCTTGTAAATAACTCTCATTTCCTTTTCCAATATAATAAATCTTTAGATAGTTATAGGATCAGCTACAAGCATTGTCTTTGGGGAGAGATCTAAGACGCAACTGACCTGGGGTAAGTGACTAGTCCTTTGGGACTGGGAGTAACCTGAATATTGTTGTGATTTTTTGGTGTAAGGGACTGTCTATCACACTGGCAAGCTTACCTGGGTGACAAGATAGATCAGAGCACCCAAACCATTGCTACTTTGACTTCAGATCACTGCAGCAACTCCCACTTATATATCCCAGAGTCAGTCATTGAGGGGTTTTTTATGTAAATCAATGTAGAATTTTATAATCCAGTGCACAGATGACAGGTTGAACAAATAAAAAGGGATATTGTTGCAGGAAAAGTTTGGTTTGGATTTAATCTAACCAATGCACAGTGTGCCAGAGCCCACAGACATGGTATCAGAATGCAGAGAGCTACAGAGAGATAGGCACACCCATGGCAAATGATCCGTGTAATATTAATAGCCCAGAGCATGCCTGGTCATTCTCCCACTCTGTGTGTGGATTTCTCCCTGCCCATGAGAAAGTCACTGGAGCCACACGAACAGGGAGCCAGAGAAAGCAGGCACAGGACTCTGGAGCTGGTGCAAATACAGGACTGCTGCATGGGTGGCACTGGTCCCTACCAAATCTCCCAGACACAAGTACTTTCATATATCAGAAGATCTGTATGATCTGGAGGCCAAAGCCCTGTTTTTTCCACAGAGAGGCAAACCCCATCCCGCCCCACCATGAAAAAGTTCATAGGAAACTCTAAAGAAGCTCATGGAGTTCCTGCACAGAGGGTTGGGATTTCCCTGGTTGGGGTACAATTTGGGCCACTAGTAGAGTACGGCCTGGCCCAAGTGAAAGGGCCAAGCTCCTTAGAAAGGAAATAAGTTAGCTCTGTGACTTCCCCCAAAGGGATCACCCCAGTAGCCTTGCACACCTAATAACAGATGGCCATGAGCTTCTATCAGCAAGGAAAGCAAAGGTTGCACCGTGAATCCCATATGCTCACATCTTTATTCTAAGACCAAATTTCTTCCAACAAGGTGAACCTCACACTCCCCAAAGAGGACCGTGTTGTATGCTTTACTCCCTGCCCTTTATAGGAACCTGTGCAGAGCCCCACCATCCCTGAACTCTCCAGGCATCTGGGATTCTCCCTAGCACAGGGACTCCGACTGTGACAGTGCAGAAAGAGGGGGAGGCTCTCTGTACACTTCCCCTGCCCACGCAAGCCCTGCCCGGAGTGGCACATGTGGGCCATGCTGTTTGTTAGCAACTGAATACAAAATAATATCTGAGAAATTCTCAACAAAGGAACTCCTCTCACACAGGATGCAGGGCTGGAGGGAATGGGGGAAAGGACACCCATGTACCCATCCAGCCAGGTGTGGGGGATTCTCCATCACTGACAATTTTTAAATCAAATTGGATGTTTTTCTAAAAGATCTGCTCTAGGAATTATTTTGGGGGAGTTCTGTGCTACACGGGAGGTCAAACTAGATTATCACAATGATCCCTTAGAATCCATGAATCTAAAAGGGAGCTTCCAGATTAAAAAAAAAAAAAAAAAAAAGTGTGGAAGCCCAGAGATCTAGCGAGAGCTCTGCTTCAGGCATAACATGGAGAGCTGGCAGGGAATCAGAGCCTTTGCCCAGGAAGCAAAGTTCAAAGCAGGCTTTGCGTTCCAGTGCACTGATGCCCCTTCGCAGGAGAAGGGGATGCTTCAAACTTTCCAAGGTCCTAGCCTCTCAAAAACACTTTCATGCTATTATGCAAATGGATTCAGTGCTGTTTCCATAAAAGCTGGTCACCAAGGACAATTAGCATTCATTAGTATGCAATAAAGTGCTGATGTGAATATTGCCAAAAGGCAACAACCATCTCATTTGCTCTCCCTCCTCTAATTAGAACTTGTGGAAATCACACTACTTCCTTTCACAGAAGCCCAGGAAAGCAAGGAGCATCAATCAAGCTTCAGAAAGCTGCCAGGCGAACAGGAGATGATGGCTTCTTTAAGGCCCCAATGATAAGTCCAACATGGCAGTCCCCAGCAGCAGAACTCTATGAGACAGTGGTGCCGGAACGGGGGTGGGGCGGGGACCATAGTCCATCCACTTTTCCCCACGGCGGCCCCAGCTCCATCCCCCTGGCCAGGCCAGCAGCTGGTGTGGGCCATGCAAACCCTCCACCTGCCTGCAATGCAGGGGGGCTGAGAGCAGCCCCTGGGCCGTGTCCCTGCCCAGCCCAGGGCAGGTAGAGGTGGAAGGTCTGTGACCCCGTGCCAGCTCCTCACAGCTGCCTGCGGGGCTCTTCCCGACCCAGCTCTGGCTGGGAGGGGAGCCTCAGAGCCACAGTCTGGCCATGGGAAGAGCTGCACGGGCAGCTGTGGGAAGCCTGGGTCCCTCCACCTGCCCTGAGTGGGGGGCCCAGGGCTGGGGGCTGCTCTTGCCGGACCCCCTGCACCGCAGGCAGGTGAAGGGTCCATGTCACAGCTCTCCACAGCTGCCCGTGTGGCTCTTATCATGACCGGGTGATGGCTCCAAGGCCCCTCCCACGGCCAGAGCCAGCTTGGGGAGAACTGTGCGGGCAGCTGTGGGGAGCCTGGGTCCCTCCACCTGCCTTGGGCGGGGACCTGAGGGGCAGGGACACAGGGAGGGGGTTTGCTTTTGGCCTTACCCCGGGTGCAGGCTCCCCGGCCCCACTCCGACTTCTGGCTTAGCCAGGGGCGGGGTCTCCGAGGGGGAAGAGGAGGACAGGGCCTCGGGGGTGGGGGCACCTGCCCCCCCCCGTTTTGGGAAGGCTCCGACGCCTTTGCTATGCAATGGCCAGTGTTGCAGTGCAAATCACATCACTCCGCAGTAATAATTAGGGCTGGTGCATTGACGCTTGCAGTTCATTGCTGCACTCGGCTCCAATCAGGAAGCTCAGGCGACCATCTTATCAGCTCTCCTACACAAAACAGGGCTGGCAGGTCAATGAGAAGCCCCAGGGTGTTGCAGGAAGTGGTGGTTGTGACGCAACAGGTGGCGCCCTTCCTTCAAGTCGGTGTTGAACTAATGCTGCAATGTGTCAGATTAACAATGGTGGGTCAGGTTTATGTGCAAGTATCTGTGTTTTCTGAGGGGGACTATGATGGGGTGTGTGCCCCACACTGCCCCATAAGGGATTAATAGAGCCCTAAGGAGGCTGTGCAGGAGGCAGCCAATTAGAGAGGGGCTGCGAAAAGCAGCCAATCAGAGCTGGGCTGGCCCATATAAGAAGGGCTGCAGAGCAGCTTCAGTCACTCCCTGGAGCTTGAGGAGGGAGAACTGGCTGCCTTGCAGAAGCTGCTCTTTCACAGAGCAGTGCTGGGCAGGATCAGGGGAGTGAGAGTGAGCTCCAGGCTGACTACTGGCATACTGAGGCCCTGAGACAAGGGCAGAGAAGGTGCTGGGGCTGCCAGGAAGTGGCCCAGGGAAGTAGACTAAGGGGTTGGAGGGGATGCAGCATGTGGAGGGGATGCAGCAGGGTCTCTGGGTCAGGACCTGGAGTAGTGGGCAGGCGCAGGTCCCCCCTGCCCCCACTCACCACTGGGGAAGTGGCTGGACAGTGGACTGCTGCGCCCACGGAAGTGGGGAGCACAGAGCGCAGCATAGCCAGAGGGCTGTGTCATGAAGAGGACGCTGTGGTCCTGGGACATCCAGCAGGGGGTGCCGCAGAGGTGAGTCAGACCCCATCACACTGACACAAAACTGAAGCACGTTGATTGTTTGTGAGTTGTCTTCCCCCCTCCTTTTCTGGGCTTCTGTCACTTTGACGTATTTACATGAATATAGCTGAAAGGGTTTTGATACTAGAAACCCATAGTCTCCAATTTCAGGCCAGGTCTACACTACAGACCTATATCGGTATAACTATGTTGCTCAGGGGTATGAAAAATCCACACCCCTGAGCGATGTAGTTATACCAACCTAACCCCCCCATGTAGACAGAGCTATGTCAGGAAGGCTTCTCCCATCGACATAATCCACCTCCCCGAGAGGCAGTAGCTAACTGTGCTGACAAGAGAAGCTTTCCTGATGGTGTAGTAGCATCGTCACTTAAGCGCTTCAGCTTCTAAGAAGTTAAATTAAAACTTCAGCTTCTAAGGAGTTCTCAGAAAGTGACGAGAAGGTCAAGCTTTTTGGTTATGCCCATTAGGCTTGTTAGGAAACAATAAGCTAGAGGGGAAGGGAAACGAGTGAAGTCATGACTGGTTGGGGAGAGGGGTGTAGCTTGTGGCTGGATTCAACAAGCACTGGATTTTGTGAGAGGAGTCACAAATTGTTAGGAGGGCTCAGCCAACTAACATCTAGACAGTTCAGGAAGATGGTCAGGGCATCTGATAATGTGAGTTTTATATTAAACTGGTTAGCTCACCTTTCTTTCTTTGTTTTTCCTCAGTCTTCAGAGTGTTGAATTCACTAGACTGCTGTTTCTCATACTAACTGTAGTACATGTGAAAGCTGCTGATCAATATAGCAAATGGATTATTAGCATTTAGTTATTACCAAACATCAGTGTCTGAATTTATCTAATTCAGCGTGCCTTAAATTGATGGGAAACAAGTGACTAACTGGCCTGAAATAATGAACACCAAATTCTTCTAATGTAAAAGTTCATAAGTGTAAGATAGAAAAGTTGCATACTCGTCTCATGAAATCTGCCAGAAATCTCTCTTTGGATTCTTCAGGATCAAAGGCGTCATTGAACGAAACTTTGTCTACCAAAGTAGAAGAACAAAACTATGATGAATATGAAGATTCTGCAAAGAAGACATTTTCAGTGCCCTCATTCTCATCAAAGAACAGCTGCAATGATCATTTAAATCCCTGTTCCAGGCTCTCTTAAAGCTCTCAACTTCATTAAAGAGCAGTCTCTTTTTGCCTTTAAAACCACCCAAAATCAAGGACCAATCTGTAATTATATTGTGGAACCACATAGAGGCAAAAATAAAAAAAACTATTTGAAAAAGTTATGAAACTGATACAAAATACAAGAGTCCAGACAAGACAAAAAAGCCTGAATTCTGGCTGGTTCCATGCTCTTTCTTTTTTTTTAGCATTTAAAATAGAAGATCCAGATTTGATTTGTGTTTGTGAAGAAGGCTGTGTCACAGTTCAATGAGTCAAAAGGTGGAAAACTGAGGACGTAAAATCTCAGAAGAGTGAACAGCTGAATTCAGAATTGTGTCAATTTTTAAAAGACCTGCATTCCTGTCCAGCTAGGTCAGCATCAAACAAGTTTTAAGTTTAAAGACTGATTTAGTTAAAACTTTGTAATTGGATGCTAAAAAAGCAAGTAAATTGGAAAGAGTGTAGTAATGTCTAAGGAAACAGTACAGAACAATGGAAGGTGGCAGTAACTATGCCTACAACGTGAATCACAAGAGTATGGGTTTTACATTTTATTTAATCAAACCTTCAGGCCAGGGTTCAGGTTTTTCACTGGGTTTTTGATCTGGTGAAAATCACAACAAACCCAGAGGGATCCTTTCTCTTTTGATTCCCATGATCCACGGCAGTATTGCCAACCACTCACAAGTCATGAGTCAAGGCCCGCAACAACCATGAGACTGACTTAAAAATCATGAGATGTGTTTTTAAATAATACATTTTTTAGGTTTGCCTTCTGGTATTTAAACCTTCAAGGTTAATGTTTTCAAGCTTTTCTCCGCAACCACTTTCTGAGCTTTCATTTTTTAAAGAAATGTAAGCTCAGAATCTCCATGATTCCAGGAGCAGAGACTGTAAGGGGAAAAAAATCACCAGATATCTTAAGAGTTGGCAACACTGGAGAGGTCTCATTCCCTGCAAACACTTCACCCTGACTTTACAAGAAATGCAGTGAGGGGAAGTCACTGAGTTACCCTCTGGTGGGGAAATATTTCCACATAAATAGACCCAGGTGGCCTCTTTCAGTTTTTAAATGTCTTACCCATTTTGCTGCTAATACCCAAGTTTATTAAAACAATGATTTTTTAAAAAAAAATCAAATTTCTTGCCACTGATGCTGCTTGTTTGTTCTTTGCATTTTGTTTACCTTGGGAGAGTGAAAGCAGGCTGGTCAATTTCATTCTGTTTTTAGCCAATTTCACTTCCTGACTTTCAGAGTGAGGGAAGCCCAGCTGTGTTTGGCTTCACTCACTGCAGCAAAAGGTATTAATGTAAAAAAGTGATCATAGTTTTATATTTTAATGCTAATGAAACTATCACTATTATTAAGTTCTAGGATGTATAAAACCTAGATAGATATAGATAGTCCAGGCCCTTTAACTCCATGATCTACTGTTTATATTCAACAATAAAGGATATTTATATGCACCAAAAAAAGCACTCAGATTTTCTGAGCCATGAGGATAATTCTACAAGGCGTTAAGCACCCAAATCCCCCACTACAGAGTTAAGAGCTCTTTGCACCTTGCAGGATATTTGCCTAATCCTATTGGCAGTACAGTGATAGGCACATCAGAAATACACAGAGACAGATGGATAGATTCCCAAAGAAAGAAAAATGGGAAACAAAATTTACAGTAAAAGGAGATTTGGCACAAAGACTTGCTGAAGCTGCTAATGACATGACAAGAATTTATTGGATGGAAAGAACAAGAGTCCTTGGCTCTGTAACGGACTCTAAACAATTCCATACCATCTAAACAACCCCTCCCCATAGTGAACCCTCCTGTGGTGATTGCTGAATGCCATGTGTAAGTCCGCAGCATGGACTAAATGAAGAAAACAAACTGTAAACAGCTCTGCCTTCCAAAAGCAATAGGGAAACAATGAAGCCCCCGTGTTTGGATTCTCTTTTCCCATCATGCTGAGATAATCCACAGCTCCAGGCGACAATCTTGGCAGTGCTCACAGCACTTTCCCTAAGTATCAGGCAGGCTCTGCACATGCAGAAAGTGAAACAGCAAGAGATTTTACCTAGAGCAGCTCCACTGAAAGGGTTGTTTAGCGCAGAGGTTCTCAACCTGTTTCTTTCTGAGGCCCCACCCCCATCCCAGCATGCTATAAAAATTCCATCGTCCCCCTGTACCACAACAATTGTTTTTCTCCATATAAAATCTACAGCTGGCATTAAGGGGTAGGAAGCAGGGTAACTGCCTGGGGGCCCATGCCACAAGGGGCGCCGTGAAGCTAAGTTGCTCGTGCTTCACGAGCAGGTGCTGGAGCTCAGGGCCCCAGGCTGCAGTCCTGCATGGTGGGGCTTCAGCTTTCTGCCCTGGTCCCTAGTGAGTCTAACACCAGCCATGCTTGGCAGACTCCCTGAAACCAGCTTGCAGCCCCCCAGGGGGCCCCAGCCCCCTGGTTGAGAACCACTGGTTTAACGTCCCTTGGTGTCCCAGTCCAGGGGCCTGTTTTAGTGCAACATTCAGGCCAGGGGCTTGGGATCACTGTTGTTGCAGAGGCTGGACCCTAAATGGCTGAGGGCAGGGAGAACTGCAGATTATTCAACTGCAAACAAGCTGGATGGTTAAGAAGCAGCCCTGACCAACAACTTTGTTTTTGAGGCTGCAGGCCATGACACCAGATCTCAGTGACCTCAGGGAGGGCTGCAGCCACCTCCGCCGAGATGTCACTGTTTTCAGCTGAATCACCTGTGCAGTGGGGAAGGGAATCGTGATCACTGCCCTCAAACCCAGGTTAATACCACTTGGGCAATGTTGGGGCTTATTGGCTTTTTTCAGGCCTCAATCAATAAAGAGAGATACCAAGAGCAAACTAACCTACTAGCTACCTGGGAGTGCCGGGCTGCCTCCCACCTGGGCTTGGCTTCCGGGACAGCAGCTGAGCGAGTCGGAGCCCCCCGCCCCTCTGGCATGCTCTGTGCGCAGCAAGAGCTGGCTGCGAGAGAGCCTGGCTGGGGAGGGGGCAGCGAGTACTTCTGGGGACAGGAGCCAACTCTGAGCATGCCGGGGGGGGGG
>NW_020664593.1:3950929-3974802 GCF_002925995.2 Terrapene triunguis | reverse complement strand
GTCAGCCGCTGCGCTGCACTGGGCAGCGTCCCAGGCAGCGTGGCTGGAAGAAACTCTGGCCCGTCTCTTCTCTTCCAGCTCTGGTCCCGCCCCTTCCTCTCCCTGCTGAAGGGGCACTTGACCCTTCATGCCCCTCCCACGAATCACCTTTTGTCATGATCCATCACACCACTGCAGGGCATGTTGCTGAAACACAGTGTTGTGATTAAAGATTACATTGTGCCAATGCAATGGCATGATGCTGGGAAACTTATCATCATGACGAATTCATCTGACTGCCAAACACTGACTTCAGCGCACAGAACAGAGGACAAGAGTACATGCATGCACGCACACATGCACACCCTATCCCCATCAAGCAGAGGGCATAAGGGTGTACACGCATCAGTACATTACCCAGCATGGATGCAGAGGAACTCTGGGAGAAGGAAACAACCCTCTTACATTTTAATGAAATAATGAAATGAAATTAGACCTTTTATTACTTTAAAAAGGAAATCTGTAGCCTCTGTTTAGTCACAAACAGCAACAGGGCAAACCACAACACTCTACCACCCACCAATGTGTCTCGCATCTGACCTCTTGGTACCAGCACACTTCAGTCCCTTGCCTGTAAGTCCTTATCTTCTTTGCTGAGAATGCCTACTAGGGGACCAGATGTGATGGTGGTTTTGTGGACACTTATCCACTGGGAACTGGACTGACGCTCCCTTCCCCCAGACTCATTTCATAGAGATCACCAAACATCCCTGAAATGATCATCACTTTTCAACCCTGCTAGCCCAACCTGGATTCCAAGTAGTCCCCTAAAGTGAAGGATGAGCTATTCTATCACCAGCCCCATGAGCCTGCCAATCTTCTGAAATATCTAACTATAGTTTCTACATCCTGACACCTGCTCCCATTGCCCAATAGAGGAGCCACTCCATGCTGCTTTGTGCTTCCTTACTCCAATATAAGATAAGCATCACTGAGGACAATGAATATTTCAGCAGATTCAGACTCTGAACCAGGGATCTCTCTTCTCCATTCTCATGAATATTTAAACTTCTCCATAGTACAAACCCCTGAATGCTCTACTCATGAGAGTCAAAGCTACTGAGGGCAGCCACCTGTGCTCTATTGTCTTGCAGGACAAAGACATGTCATGATGTTGTATTATGACAGTCTGACATTTGCACTTGTTCACTGTAGCTCTAAATCAACATGCTGTGGACTATTATCCTCATACTGGGATGCAATATCAGGGGCATACTGGCATATACTCATCATGCCTCAATAATCTAGGTTTGATATCCCTGGACAACCATTTTTCCTCTATAACCTTCCAAGACATTTGAGGTTCCCTGTGATGTCCTTTCCCACTGTTCTGAGATTTCATCTTGCTTGGCTGTTGAATGGTTGCTCGTCTCTGTGCCATTCAGCACAGCTCTAAATTACTGCTGCTTCATCCTTTATCCAATACACAGCTATATGGTGATGGGCCATGCAAAGACAAGTCAGAGTGTCGTACATTCATAAAGTTTAAGGCCAGAAGGAATCATCTAGTCTGACCTCCTGTATATCACAGGCTGCCAATGCCACCCAGCACCCAGTGTTTAAAGTGCAGGTCTAGTCTGAAAAGTGATTCTAAAATGGCACGGTGGGGCTCTGGTTTATGGTCTCTCAGTGATATCCATACCAAATGTGCTCAGTCTGCAAGTCAAATGAGGGGTTTCTAAATATCAGTCCTGCCAACTGACCCTGGGATCTGAGGGTCATGCTGGGCTCTTTCCTTGTCACCTCCATCTGCAGCAGTAAAGATTCTGCAGGATAAATTATGCCTCCTCTGTGACACCTATTGCCATTGCCTTCAATGAGTTTGCACAGGTGTCACCAGAGCATGGTGAATAATTATGCAATGATACACAAGGAAGGATAGCCTACAGCTCCTCCCCTCTTAGCTATGCTGTTTCTGTAGGGCTCACAGGAGTAAAAGGCAGTAAAACCTGATTATTTATTTGATTTATAAAACAGTAGGCATCTAGCTCACACTGCAGGTGCAGGGGGACAATTAATTAAAAATACAATGTAATTAATCATTAAAGTCAGCAGCTATACGCCCAAGAGGAAGAGCTATGGAGAAAGAAGGGGCTGTTTTTAGATAAGTCACTTTTCGGAGCAGAACAGTGCTCTAAGGATGCTCTAGCCAGGCTTAAAGGTAGAGCTACTGTTTTCATGAGATCCCTCACAATAGCACCCTAGCATTCCAGACATACTGAGGTCTCCTTAATAACTCCGGGAGCCGAGCAAAGCAGCACTGCTACAAAAATCGGATGGCACAAATTTCAGGATGGTTGCTAACCCGAGGAAGTGCAACATCTTTTTTCAGGGCTGGGGCAGCTGTGGAATTTAGTTAATAGTTGTGTTGCTGATGAAGAGGCAGAATGGGGCCCAGCTTGTTCCTCCATAGTTATGTTGGCCTAATAGGAGTAAACATTTTTTTGTGGCAGTAAAGTCAGATACACAGATCTGAGAGCCAGAAGGGGTGATAATGCTCATCTAATCTGACCTCCAGCATAACACAAGCCATAGAACTTCCCCCAGTGATTCCCGCATCAAATCCGTATCTTCTTGTTGTACTAGAACATAAACACCCAGACTCAAGTCCAGATCCTCAAAGGCATTTAAGCTCCTAAGAACCTCTGAAGATCTGGGGCTAACTGTATAGTGTTGGGGTATGTATGAAAGATACATACAAAATGCAGTTATGCTGTATGTATAAGGCGATGGAGGAGATACACAAAGGATGCATAAGAAATGCCAGCTGTAATACAATACTTACGGCTTCTAACAGACAGCTCCGAGTTACCTGGGATCTAATTTCCTACAGGCAACATATACAGTGGCAGGCAACTCCTCCGACCTTTCTAGTCTGCAAACTACCTGCAATGGAAAATTCAGACTTAGGCAAAGGCACCTAGAAAAAAAATTAAACTGCATTCTCTGAAATATGCAAAGGGCCAAGTGGTCCGAGGTGCTAAGCTCCCTTAACTCCCAGAGAAGACACGTGGAGTTGAAGATGCTCAGCCTCTCTCAGGCTTGGGTGCCAAGTGTTCCCCAGTTTTCCCATTCCTTAGAAGTAGAACAATAATGATGGTTCAACACTGAAAGGCACATCAGCTTCCCCCTCTCTCTTCCCCCATGCTGACTGATTGTACGGCAACTTTAACAGTAGGATGCTCACATCTTATTCCCCTCTCACCACCTGAGCCCAAAAATAAAATACACAATCCAACAAACTTGCTGAGGACATATGGCCTTCTGTGAAACAAGTAGTTGAACAGATCCATAATTTGGCATCTTGCTACCAGATGTTCTTGCAAGAAATCCCTGCAGTTACCAAGCATCAGTAGGATCCCACTACAAACAGGATCTTTCCAGAGGATTGCTTTTAATTTTTAAAAATTGTTCAGTGAGGCACTCAGCTGTGTTACCACAAAATGCCAAACAACAAAGCAAAAATGCTTTTGGTGCACTGCCTTTTAAAGAGCTGAGGTGTTTCCAGGATGCTGTCAACACAACTATAAAATAATTGTATTTACACACAATAGCTTTTTCAGAAAGATTATCTGCAGCAAGAAATTTGCAAATTGTGGTTACACCTGCCTGTCACTTCAAAAAGTGCCAGTCAGGCCCAAAATGCAGGTTTAGTAATTTACATAGGAGATATTTCTATTATCATGCAAACTTTTACCTACAGTATTTGCAACCCAAACATTACTGCCCTGTGCTAATGCAGGAGAGTCAAGAAAGCACTGCTAATTCCTCTGTGAAAATGTATGGAGCACTGCCATAGTAATAAAAAGAATTAGACCAAAAGTATAACTGGGTTAAAAAAAGAATAAGAGGACAGGTCCAACAATGGCTATTAGCCAAGATGTTCAGGGATGCAACCCCATGCTCTGGGTGTCCCTAAATCTCTGACTGCCAGAAACTGAGTCTGGACAACACAGCATGGATCATCACTCCATAATTGCCCTATTCTGTTCATTCCCTCTGAAGCATCTGGCACTAGCCACTGTCAGAAAACATGATACTGGGCTAGACAGACCATTGGTCTGGTCCAGTACAGCCATTCTTACGTTCTTAGAACGGATACGTGGAACTAACTATTCTAGCTTGATTGTCCAAACTGAATGAAACACAAAAGTAAACAGAGCATTAATGTAGAAAAGCAAGTCAGATTTTAACTGTCCTTCCATTTTAATAAACTGCAACCTGAAGTTAATTCCCTGTGCTGTTAGTAACACTGGGAGGACATTTAGGTCCCAATCCTGTAACTGGTTCCACATAGAGTCTAGACTGATCCCTGTGCCTGCACAGAGCTAGATGCAGGATCACAGCCTTATTTTTACAACTTTTTTTAACCCTTTAACCCAGATAAACTAGTGAGCTGAACTTTCCATTAACTCTGCGAAAATTATCAACCCTCCTTCATCTCTGAGCAGCCAGTGCATTTTTTGATTAAAATACACCCCCCACACACCCACATTAAAAAGAACAGTTTCTGTGCTTCTTGTTTAAAATTGTGTTTGCCCAACTAGAGGAAGCCTGTACAATTCTTTATCCTCCACCCACAGCAAGGTGCAGGGAGATTCCAAATAGCCCATCACCACCCCTGTCTGAAGAAAGAAAACCAAGTATGTAGATAGGGTGACCAGACGGACAGTCCCGATTTTAGGGGACTTGTCCCGCGTCGGGACGTCTGGTCTCCCTATATGAGGGGGAGCACGGCAAGCCGGCGCTGCCGGCGCCACTCACCTTTCCTCCCTGAGCCCACGGGCCCGCCGCCCGCCGGCAGGAGCCTGCAGAGCGCAGCCCTGCCCCTGCCCCGGGCACACAGAGAGGCAGGGAGGTCTCGCTCTGCTGCGTGCTGCAGCGGGGCGGGGCTTGTAGACTCCGGCAGCTGGCGCCGGGCAGAGAGCCCCCCCTCCCCTCGACCTGACCCTAGGAAGAAGCCAGAGGGACTGGGAGGGACCTGCCTGCTGGATGCTTCCTGGGAGCCGCTCCAAGTAAGCACTGCTGGGCTCACCTGGCCCCCTGGCAGGTCCCTCTGGGGGGGCTCCCCTCAGCCCCACTGCCCTCAGCCTCCACCCTGATCATGTTCCCTCTGCCTCCCCCACAGTCCCTCCCCTCCCCCCACCCCATCATCTCACCCTGCATGGATGTGGAAATCTGTCCCGGATTCCAGGCTGTTGTTAGCCCCTGGGGCAAAAGATCAGCAGAGGTTTCCAAAGGGAAGTTTGCAGCCTTTGCTCAGACCCAAACCTTTTTAATTAAAAAAAAAAAAATACCCAAACCCATCCTGACACCCATCTGCTCTGTCCAGATTTGCTGTTATCCTGTTGAGGTCAAAGTGGTTTGAAAAATTAAAAATCCATGACACCATTGTGTTGCTTCCCCCAGTGTTGCTCATTAATCTGATGGACATGCCGATAATGAATAAAGATGAATGCCCTGGGAGCAATGTGTCAGGCAGACAGTTTGTCAAGTAGGAAAGTGAATGCTGAAGCCCTCACAAAATGCAAAGGCTTTTCTTAACCTGAGAACTGAAAAAGAGCCAGATATCCTGCATGGGTTTGAAAGTGACAAGAGCCTCCCTAGCGGCTGACCAGAGCAGTGCCAGGTTTGAAGTGACGAGGAGGGTCTGTGTCATGAAGTCTGCATTTCCACTGAGGACTCTTCCATCGCCAGGGTAGCGCTGGTGCAGGTCTGCCGCCCGGCACAGCAATGCTGAGAGGTGCCAGTGTAGACCCGACCCACTGCCCTCAGCCCCCACCCTGACCCTGTTCCCTCAGCCTCCCCCGCAGTCCCCCCTGTACCTCCCACCCCGAACCCACTGCCCTCAGTCCCTGCCCCCGTTCCAACAGCCTCCCTCACAGTCCCCCTGCTCCCCCCAACCCACTGCCCTCAGCCTTGCCCTACCCCAAATCTCTTCTTCAGCCTCCCCCATCATCCCACCCCCATCGCTCCCCCTGCTGCCCCACCCCCTCAACTTCCCCCCATTCCAGTCCTGCTCCCCTCTGTCTCATCTCCTCCAGACCCTGTCCCTCTCTCCAATCCCCTGACCCTCCCCAGCCCAGCCCCATTGTCTCCCACGTCCCGCCCCACTCTACACAGCTCTCTCTACCCTGTCCCATTCATGCTCCCCTCAGCCCCTACCCTACTCCCCCCATCCCAGTCCTGTCCCATCCCCCTCAGCCCCCCCCCGACTCCCCTAGTCCCAGTCCTGTCCCCCTCAGTTCCTCCACTCTGCTTCCCCCGGTCCATCTCTACACACCCACCGACTCCCTCAACCTCCCTCCCCCCAGTCCCACTGCCTGGACCCACCCCCGTCCCACTCAGGACATGCAGGAAAAAGAAGCAATGGGCTTAAATTGTAGCAAGGAAGATTTAGGTTAGACATTAGGAAAAGCTTCCTAACTGTAAAGGTAGTTAAGCACTGGACAAATTACCTAGAGAGGTTATGGAATAGCAGTCATTGGAGTTTTTTAAGAGGTTAGACAAACACCTGTCAGGCTATCAAGGATGGTCTAGTTGTTATTACTCAGTCCTGCCTCAGTGCAGGGGTTTGACTAGATGACCTGTTGATGTCCCTTCCAGTCCTACATTTCTGTGATTCACACTGAATTGCCTTTTGCCACTGTCTAGTAGTAGTGGCACACAGTTCTCTGACATGCAGGTTTATAAAATTGTAGTTAATATACAGTTTAGAGCATAGCAATTTTAAAGCTCTGCATGTTCAGACCAACTGAGCTGAAAATTGTGATCTACAGTATTCAAAACTATTAAGATGTAGGCTGAAATAAAATCAGCATGAATTGCTCAACAATATCAATGGAATCAGCATTGCGCTGCTATATATTGTAAAACATTACAGTGAAATCTTGCAAGTATTACATAGCACGCCGCCTTGCCCAAGTGGTAACTAAGCATAACATCTTCCTGTTTCAACATCCTTAACTTGTATCCCAGAGCTCCTAGAAGTTGTTTTTTTTCAAACATTGAATGCTGCTAAGTTAGGAGTTTTAACAGGTTTTTTTTCTTTTAAACCACAGCACTGAATGTTATTCTAAAATTGTTTTCCAAATATTCTTAAACTCCCAGTTTATCCCCCGCTGATGTTCATTGTGAAAAGTATTGCAGGTCTAATAATAATATTTGGCACTTGTGTAATTCACTGTCCAACATGTGTTTTGTGCCCTCCTCTGGTGGATTTTTAGAGGATAACTGTATAGCTACCAGCTAAGGGAGTTATATCTTGAACTCAAGTAGTAGAAGCTCATGCTTTTAAGTCTGGATGGCTCGGGTTCAATCTTTGGTGACTAGCTATGATGGAGGTTGCTACACTTATAATCCCTTTAATCAGAGGTTCTGAATATGCTTTGTTGTAGGCAGATCTAGCCTATAGATAAGCAACTGAAAATTTAGAATGGGAAGTGTTGAAATGTTGGGAAGCCTTATAATTTTGCCAGTCTGGAACGAACATCCCATCTGAGGGATGGGGGTGGGGAGAGAGGAGAGTGAGACAGGACCAGGAAACTGGGACAAGGAATCCAGAGCGGTAGTGGGGGGCAGTTGAAATCAGATGAGGAGCTGGGGCGGGTTAGACAGCAATAGGGTAGACATAGACTGGAGGGGACGGGGAAGAAGGGTCTTTGACTACTAGAGACCACTTCGTTCAGGAGCCTGGAATAGACCCAGGATTCCTGAGTTTCACAGTTCCTCTTCTGTCAGCAGATATCTGTGAAACCCAGTGGCAAAAAAAGTGTCTCATCCCCCTATAGAGCTAATCTATCACATATAGGATGACAACCTACTGCCTCTACCATCACTTACTCCATTAGCTCAAGTGGCAGAAGTCTGTGCAGTGGATCTAAAGGTTCATCGGCAGGGTTGGAGGCATACGAGTTTCATGATGATTCCACATGACAGAATTTCTGGGGCAGTTCAGTTTTGATTTTTACAAAAAACCCTGGGGAAATGCATACAGAAATAGGATGACCAGATGCCTAAATAGGGGAATCTCAAGCAGGAGTAGAGAGGTTATTTTATCTCTGTATTTGGCACTGGTGCAACCACTGCTGGAATACTGTGTCCAGTTCTGAGGTGCACAATTTAAGAAGGATACTGATAAATTGGAGAGTGTTCAGAGAAGAGTCACAAGACTGATTAAAGGATTATAAAACATGCCTTATAGTGATCGACTCAAGGACCTCAATCTATTTAGCTTAACAAAAAGGTTAAGAAGTGACTTGGTTATAGACTGTAAGTATCTACATGGGGAACAAATAGTTAATAATGGGCACTTCAGTCTAGCAGAGAAAGGTAGAGCATGAGCCAACGGTTGGAAGTTGCAGCTAGACAAATTCAGACTGGATATAAGGCATACCTTTTCAATGGTGAGAGTGATTAACAATTAACAATATACTAAGGGTCATGGTGTTTTTCTAAAAGCTTTTTCTAAAAGCTATCCTCTAGGAATTATTTTGGGAAAGTTCTATGTCTGTGCTATACAGGTGGTGAGACCAGGTGATCACCGGATCCCTTCTGGCTTTATAATCTCAGAACTAGGTACATCAATGCACATGCAAAATTCTCATTGAATTCAATAGGTGTCCTTGCCCTGTGGCTTGTGGTGCGGGCTGCAGCAGGGGCCGTACAACCCCTCTTGCAGCTTCCTAGGGCCCCCTCTCATGGCTCTGTGCACCTGTGTCTGTCATTGTCGTCCTCTCCCCTCCCCCCAGTCGCCCAATGTGTCCTGATATTTCACTCTTGCGATCTGGTCACCCTATATATAGAGCCCCAGCAAAGTCTATCTGTCTCCCCCGGGTCTGAGGTGGGGGGTGCCTCCCAAACGGAGGGAAACTTGAAACAGACAATTCTCGTTCAGAGAGGGGGGTTAAGATGAACTAGAAACTCTCAGACTCTCGCATCAGAGCAGGTGCTCTCCACGGCCAGGTGCGGGGAGGGGGGCCCGTCACTCCTGCCCAGCAGGAGGCTGCAAAGCCAGCTCTGGGTCCCCCTCTGTGCGCATGGAGGCGAGCACATACACGGGCTGGGGAGAGTCACGACGTCAGCGACTGTGTGGGACTAGGGAGGTGGGTGCCCTGGGGGCCGGGCATTGTGGATGGGAGTAGAAAAGGCGCCACTGCCAGGCCGGCTCGCCCCGCGCCTCCAGGATCCCAGGGCACCGGGAAGGGGAGCAGTAAAGTCACTCGGCAGCTCAGCATGGAGCCGGCTCCACAGTCCGGCCGCCCAGGGGAGGAGCCGGGCTGCGGGGAAAGGGAGGGGAAGAGGGGCCGCCCAGCCTGGCTCCGCCTGCCCCAGCACAGCCCCCGCCCTGCACCTTCCCCAGCTCCCCGCCCTGCGGGAAAGGAGCAGGAGCCACGAAGCGAACAGGAGCCTTTCGGAGCGCGGGAAGCTCTCCCGCCCCAGGCCATGGTGCTTCTCCTCGTACAGGATCAGGCCAGTCGAGTTTCAAACAACCTCTTTCATCGCTTAAGGATCCCACCACCCTTAATAGAACTACAGCGCGAGAGACAGACACTGGGACGGGAGCACTTCACCCGGCTTCGGGGTGGTACGCAGCAGCTGTGTAACACAACAGGCCAGGGAAGTGAATGAGAATACTGAGCCCAGCTGACACTGCAGGCGAACCAAAGAGGCCGTGACTAGACTTTGGCCAGTGGTGCCAATGACCCTGACTTTGTCATGAGTACTGCAGGACCTGTAATGATCGACAGGAAAAGGCTCTCAGGCCAATACTGCCTCCAGCAGCAACACCCCTGACTCAATTCTGACCTAGCAGAAAGAGCGACCTCTATTGAGCCACACGCTTTCTATACGACTTTCCCATCCACATTTTGACCCAATAGAGCCTTATTTAGCTGGGAAACGCTAACAGAACCATAGTACAACCTGCTATAGCTGCAGATATGCTGCAGCCAATATAGCATAATCAGCACTACTTCTAAGAGTGTAGTGAAAGCTACCAGACTAACCCTTTTAGCCAGAGGTGAAAGTAAGCCGGTCCGGTCCGGTTCGGCATACCTGCAAGAGCCAGTACGCCGTGCCGGACTGCACCGACTTCCGCGGCGGGGATTTAAAGGGCTCTGGGCTCCCCGCCAGGGAGTCCAGAGCCCTTTAAATCCCGCCCGCAGCTCGGCGCCTGGGCTGGGGCCAGGATTTAAAGGGCTTGGAGCTCCCGCGGCTGCGAGCCCAGAGCCCTTTGAATCCCGCCCGCAACTCCGGCGGCTGGGCTGAGGCCGGGATTTAAAGGGCTTGGGGCTCCCCACAGCGGCGGGAGCTCCGGGCCCTTTAAATCCACGCCCGAGCCCGGCTGCCGGGCTGGGGCTCCCAGCCACAGCCGGTGCCCCAGGGCCTTTAAATCTTGAGAGGCCCTGCCTCTTCCAGTTGAGGCCACGCCTCTTCCGGATGAGGCCACGCCCCCTCAGGACTCCGGCAGTACCGGTAAGTCCTGTAAGTTATTTTCACCACTGCTTTTAGCATCATATTATTCTCTCTAGTCTCAGAGAGTGTATTCCAGTGGATAAAAGACAGGGCTAGGAGTAGAAATGTAGGTGCTATTGCTAATCCTGCCACTGATCAACTTGGGTAAATCTTCATGCCTCAATTTCCTCTCTTGTCTATTTAGATCAGGGGTAGGCAACCTATGGCATGCGTGCCGAAGGCGGCACGCGAGCTGATTTTCAGTGGCACTCACACTGCCCGGATCCTGGCCACCGGTCTGGGGAGCTCTGCATTTTAATTTAATTTTAAATGACGCTTCTTAAACATTTTAAAAACCTTATTTACTTTACATACAACAATAGTTTAGTTATATATTATAGACTTATAGAAAGAGACCTTCTGAAAACGTTAAAATGTATTACTGGCACGCGAAACCTTAAATTAGAGTGAATAAATGAAGACTCGGCACACCACTCCTGAAAGGTTGCTGACCCCTGATTTAGATTGTAAAATCGTTAGAGCAGGGACTATGTTTATACAGTGCCTAACACATACTGAAAAATAATAATAATTGATTTATATTTGCTTTTTTTTAAACATATATTTTTATTGAAATTAGAGATGGATCAGAGCCCCACAGTTAGGGGGTTCTTGGCTCTCTGGTTTTGTTTTGGTTACGGAAACAAAGGAAAGCAGCTGAGTAGTTTGAATCTGAATTAGGAACCAAATTTGCCCAGAATTCAGGGATTGGATCCTGTTTTGTATCTAAACTAAATAATACTGAGACATATACATCACACATCCCGACAAAGGACATTTTCACCAGCATTACTGAAGGCAGCAGTTTGTAGCGTGGCCCACATCTTACTACAGTGATTGTCTGGTGGGCACCTCCTCTCCCATTCACAACCTCAAAGCATCCCTGTGGCAACTACTTCCATAAGAAAGCATAAGGGGTAGTATCCAGTCTTGATCTGAGACATCAAAAGATGGAGAATTCACCACTTCCCATGGTAGTTTGTTCCAATGGTTGATCATCCTCACTGTTAAACATCTGTGCCTTATTTCTAACTTGAATTTGTGTGCCTTTAGCTTCCAGCTATTTGTTCTTGTTATGCTTTTCTCTGGTAGGTTAAAGAGCCCATCAGTACCCAATATTTTCTCTACTTATGCAGTGTGATCAAGTCACCTCTCAGTCTCCTTTTTAATAAACTAAACAGCTTGCCTCTCTCTGTAAGGCATTTTTTTCAGCCCTTGAATCATTTTTGTGGCTCTTCTTGGCACCCTCTCCAATTTTTCAAGATCTTTTTTTAAATGTGGATGGCAGAATTGGACACAGTATTCCAGTATTAGTCTCACCAATAACATATATAGAGGTAAAATCCTGTCTGTACTTCTATTCACTTCTCCCCTCTTTATACATCCAAGGACTGCATTAACATTGGGAGCTAATGGTCAGTTGTTTGTCCTAAATCCTTTTCAGAGTCTCAGCTTTCCAGGATACAGTCCCCCATTCTGTCTGTGTGACCTACATTCCTTGTTCCAAAATGTACAGCCTTGCATTTGGCTGTATTAAAACTAATTTTGTTTGACTGGGCCCAGTTTATCCAGCAATCCAGATTGCTTTATTCTCATAATTTACTTATCTGCTATTTTTGTGTAATTTGCAAATTTTATCAGCAGAGATTTTATATTTACTTCCAGATCAGATCCTTAACCAAAACAGAGCCACATCACTCGCATATACAATTATAAAGGTCATAAAGGAATTTTCAAACTAAGGGCTGGGGAAAAAATGACAGGTAAAGAGGAGCACACAGTTTGGACAGAGACAACCGTTAGAGGAGAATTTATTAAAGGGGATTCTCTATATCCCAGTAAAGAGAAGAGGACAGAAGTTGATTAAGTACAGGTAGGAACTCAGAAGAAACAGTCAAACACAAAAAAGACCCATTCAATTGCATCACATGAAGGCAAACAACTAAATATTGACAAATTTTAAGTGCTTGTATACAAATGCAACCAGTCTAAATACTACGATGGGTGAACTTGAGTTCCTGGTATTAAATGAAGATAATGATACAATAGGCATCACAGAAACTGTGCAGAAGAATGGGTAGGAAAGCCAGGGAATCATAGAATATCAGGGTTGGAAGGAACCTCAGAAGGTCATCTAGTCCAACCCCCTGCTCAAAGCAAGACCAATCCGCAACTAAATCATCCCAGCCAGGGCTTTGTCAAGCCTGACCTTAAAAACCTCTAAGGAAGGAGATTCCACCACCTCCCTAGGTAACCCATTCCAGTGCTTCACCACCCTCCTAGTGAAAAAGTTTTTCCTAATATCCAACCTAAACCTTCCCCACTTCAACTTGAGACCATTACTCCTTGTTCTGTCATCTGCCACCACTGAGAACAGTCTAGATCCATCCTCTTTGGAACCCCCTTTCAGGTAGTTGAAAGCAGCTATCAAATCCCCCCTCATTCTTCTCTTCTGCAGACTAAACAATCCCAGTTCCCTCAGCCTCTCCTCATAAGTCATGTGCTCCAGCCCCCTAATTATGTTTGTTGCCCTCCGCTGGACTCTTTCCAATTTTTTCACATCCTTCTTGTAGTGTGGAGCCCAAAACTGGGCACAGTACTCCAGATGAGGCCTCACCAATGTCGAATAGAGGGGAATGATCACGTCCCTCGATCTGCTGGCAATGCCCCTACTTATACAGCCCAAAATGCTGTTAGCCTTCTTGGCAACAAGGGCACACTGTCGACTCATATCCAGCTTCTTGTCCACTGTAACCCCTAGGTCCTTTTCTGCAGAACTGCTGCCTAGCCATTCGGTCCCTAGCCTGTAGTAGTGCATGGGATTCTTCCGTCTAAGTGCAGGACTCTGCACTTGTCCTTGTTGAACCTCCGATTTCTTTTGGCCCAATCCTTTAATTTGTCTAGGTCCCTCTCTATGCTATCCCTACCCTCCAGCATATC
The DNA here is from genome assembly GCF_002925995.2 of Terrapene triunguis. Classification (NCBI taxonomy): domain Eukaryota; kingdom Metazoa; phylum Chordata; order Testudines; family Emydidae; genus Terrapene; species Terrapene triunguis. Next base: position 3,961,308 of record NW_020664593.1, on the reverse strand, counting down.
TACCACTCCTCCCAGTTTAGTGTCATCTGCAAACTTGCTGAGGGTGCAGTCCATGCCATCCTCCAGATCATTAATGAAGATACTGAACAAAACCGGCCCCAGGACCGACCCTTGGGGCACTCCGCTTGATACCGGCTGCCAGCTAGACATGGAGCCATTGATCACTACCCATTGAGCCCGATGATCTAGCCAGCTTTCTATCCACCTTATAGTCCATTCATCCAGCCCATACTTCTTTAACTTGCCAGCAAGAATACTGTGGGAGACCATATCAAAAGCTTTGCTAAAGTCAAGGAATAACACGTCCACTGCTTTCCCCTCTAGCCTGATTGCACTGAACTCCAGAACACTGATGTGGAGCTAGATGTCCTCTGGGGACCAAGTCCCCTGCATTTTTAGATGGCCCCAGTGTGCTTCTAACAGGTTTTGTTGAGGAGGGTGCACCAAATAGTACCCTTCCATGCACGTTTCTGGGCTCCTTCCACCAACTCAGTTCTGTGACAAGATGAGGAGGGACCATGCCCTCCTTGTCCATCGGGTATTTTTCTGGGGAATAGACCGACCCAAGCTAGAGTTGGAGCAGTCACAGGTGAAGTCCGGCAAATAGTGTCACTTACATGCATGCACACACAGCATAGCAGCTCCAGTCACATCCATACCATTGTAGTGGGGTCTGATTCTATCCCAAGCGCTAGCAACAGCATTGGCAGGAAACTGTCTTCAGAAAGGCATGCTCTCACTGACCTGGAGATTATTAGGGTTGCTATGAGCATTATCGTCTGTGATGGGATGAGAGTCTATTTTTGTATTTCACCAAAGGCCCATCTGGGCGAACAGAAAATGAGCATATTCTAGACTGCTGTCTCCTGCTGGGACCTGCCCCTGATCAGTCTATTATCTAAGTAAGGGTAGATGTGGATATCTTCAGAGGCATGCGATGCCCATAACACCACTAGGCATTTTGTAAAGACTCTTCGTGCTATGGAGAATCCTAATGGCAGTACCTTCTCCTGGTAGTGATGTGGACCTGTGAACCTCAAATAATTCCTGTCTGCAGGGTGAATGGCTATATGAACCATCCTGCAAGTCAAGAGCCACAAACGTGTCTGGAGCCTGCAGAGATGGAATGATGGAGGCAAGTCTTCCCATCCTGAATCAAAGGTGGTATATGCACAATATTTGTTCAGTTTCCCCAGCCCTAGGACAGGACAAAGACCCCTTTCTTCTTCCGGATGAGGAAATATCAGCATGAGAAACCTTTTCCCCTGTACTGCTGTCATATCTCTTCAATGGCTCCTAGACAAAGTGATGAAGCCACTTCTGTTTGTAACAGGCTCTCGTGAGAAGGGTCCCAGTAGAGGGACAGAGACGGGACGCAGATAGGGGTTTGTGAATGGAAGTGTAGAGTGTGATCTTATGCAATGATGTCTAATGCCTGTTTGTCAGCCGTGATAGCTTCCCAGGCCTGAGGGAATGGGGCAAGATGGTTCCCAAAGGTAAGGGCAAGCTCCAGCGTGACTTTCAACACTCCTGAGAAATTTGCTACCTCTGAGAGGGTGCTGTGTTTGATAAAGAAGTAGAAGATGAGCGCCCCCGGGAGTATGTAGGTTTCTTCCTTTGCTGGCATTCTGACTGTCAGCCCCAGGAGTAGAAAGGCATCCTTTGCCTTTATTGGGGCTGATACTTTTGGGGCTTTCTGTAGGGAACAGAGGCCATAATCTAGCCCTTGTGGGAATGGAGTGCTTCATCTGTCCTCCTGGCTGAAGAGCTCCATCCCTTGAAAGGCAGGTTGTCTATCATGTCTTGCACTTGACAGGCGCTTGTGTGGTATGCCCAATACCTAAAGCCACAAGCCTGGCTCATTGTGACAGCTGTGACCATCAACCTTGTAGCCATATCAAAGGCATCCATGGCTGTTCTGCAATGACATTCTCATGACCATCTGCCCCTGGTTGATGTTCTCCTTCATTTCATCCCTGTACTCTGGTGGGATTTTTGAAAGGAAGGAGTGACACTGTCTCACATGAGGTGATTATACTTACTGAATAATATCTGGTATAGTTGCCACCCAAAGCTGCACTGAGGCTGAAAAATATGCCTTGCATCCAAACAGGTCTAAATTCTTATGGTCCTTGTCCTCAGGTGTGCCTTTAGTAAGCTTTGATGTTTGTTCCACTGCAGGGACGACCAAGGACCCTGGTTTGGGTGGGTGCAAAAGAGCTGGAAACATTTCAGAGGCACCTGATACCTTTCTTCCACTCATGTGGAGGTGGAAAGACAAGTGGCTGGGGCTGCGGTGCTGTGGCCAGTTCTAGACTCCCTTCATTAATAGGGAGTGTGATTCTAAAGAGGCTCCAAAGTCATCTATTGCAAGGGTAGGTGGGTGCTGGTGTTACTGCCTTGTCCAGCAGTGAGGAAAATTTTTGGGTAGAAACAGGGGTTGTCGTAATCATCCCTCTGTTGTCTCCTCCTCCTCTGGGCCTATATCTGGTTCAGTTGTGGGTGGCTTAGCAAGTGAAGACACTGGGGAGTGGTATCTTCTCCTCTTCCTAGGTGCATGGGAGATTGAGCTGCTCCTCAAAACATGGTAGCACAGTCCCCAGTAAGGCCAATATGGCCCATGTGGCATGCTGTACGGGTACTGGCCTGCTTGAGACTGGCTGGGCTAAGTGTCACTCCCATGCAAGTTGGGGTGGTGCTCTGAATGGGGCCTCCCTGGAGCCCTCCTAAGGGTCATATTCTGATGGCAGGAAATAAGAATCTGTGCTCAGTCTCAGCAAGGAGGAGTTTATCTACTCTTCAAAGGGTGGCATGGAGGGGTGATATGGAGCCAGTGCCAGATCTGGTGCTGGTTGACTTTTTGATACAAAGATAGTCTTTTGAGGTTATATGGATACCTCAGGTCCTTGCTCAACTCCATCATGGTACCAGGATGGGTGCTGGGTTTCTTGCTTTGCCCAACTGCTGTGGGGCTTTGCCCTTAAAGGAGTGATGTATTATGTCTTTCTGGAACTTCCCTTTGGTTCAGAACAATGCTTAAGCTTGGTCCAATTACAAGAGTCCCATTTTGAACAGGCCTAGGTGCCCGAAGTGCTGGTGTCAAGGTAGCCAGTATAGAAATTGGAGTCATTGGCACTGAGGCTATCGGTGCTGAGGTAATTGGTGCCAAGACTGTCGCTAGCAAGGCACTCAGTGCCGAGGCTGTTGGTGCAGAGGTCTTGTGCGCCAAGGACTTCACTCATGTTTAGGTGCTTGGTGTCAACTCTGTTGGCATCCTCTTTGCCTTGTTTCCCGTGCCCAACCCCGTGGTTGAATGTGCACTCAAGGGAGCACTGGCCAGTAATGGTTTATCCAGTCTTGCTCTGATCATAACTGTCACCTCTGGGTCCAAAGTGACCCCCATGGACTGCTCTAGGATCCTGGAAGAGAAGGACTTGTACATAGAGCACCTGTCTGGGATATGGCTCTGTCCTAGGCAGAAAAGACATCAGCTGTGTCTGTCCTTGATGGAGATCAGCCTGTTGCAGGGTTTGGAATCTGCCATGAAGGGTGGCAGTTGGCACAAAGCACCTCACCCCATTGTAAAGGAGGTGTACAAGGGGATTGCCAATCAATTCCTCCCCCCACACACACCTTCTTTTAAAGGAATGTCCTTCAGACGAATGTGTGAAGATAAGATTTCTTCACCAAATAGTTTGAAAAAGAACTGGTTTAGTGTGTCTCAAGAGAGAAGTGGGTCGGACACTTACTGGGTTCTGTCTTGCTGCCACAGGCAGTAAGGAGAATCAATTGAGGGGCTGTGGCCGCCCCCCCATCACATCCTTACATAGGAGCACAAGGAAGCTCAGGGCGCATTTTTGAATGTTATAATTCTTGACGTCTGATTTGCGTCCATTTATTCTTTTGTGTTGAGACTGTCCAGTTTGGCCAATGTACATGGCAGAGGGGCATTGCTGGCACATGATGGCATATATCACATTGGTAGATTTGCAGGTGAATGAGCCTCTGATGGTGTGGCTGATGTGATTAGGTCCTATGATGGTGTCCCTTGAATAGATATGTGGACAGAGTTGGCAACGGGCTTTGTTGCAAGGATAGATTCCTAGGTTAGTGTTTTTGTTGTGTGGTTGCTGGTGAGTATTTGCTTCAGGTTGGGGGGCTGTCTGTAAGTGAGGACTGGCCTGTCTCCCAAAAATCTGTGAGAGTGAGGGATCGTCTTTCAGGATAGGTTGTAGATCCTTGATGATGCGCTGGAGAGGTTTTAGTTGGGAGCTGAAGGTGATGGCTAGTGGCGTTCTGTTACTTTCTTTGTTGGGCCTGTCCTGGAGTAGGTGACTTCTGGGTATTCTTCTGGCTCTGTCAATCTGTTTCTTCACTTCAGCAGGTGGGTATTGTAGTTTTAAGAACGCTTGATAGAGATCTTGTAGGTGTTTGTCTCTGTCTGACGGATTGGAGCAAATGCGATTGTATCTTAGAGCTTGGCTGTAGACAATGGATCGTGTGATGTGGTCTAGATGAAAGCTGGAGGCATGTAAGTAAGTATAGTGGTCAGTAGGTTTCCGGTATAGGGTGGTGTTTATGTGACCATCGCTTATTAGCACTGTAGTGTCCAGGAAGTGGATCTCTAGTGTGGACTGGTCCAGGCTGAGGTTGGTGGTGGGATGGAAATTGTTGAAATCATGGTGGAATTCCTCAAGGGCTTTGTAGCGAGGCGGTGGGATACCCCACAGCCCCGCTGAGGGACGAACCTCCCCTAACACCAACGTCGGCGGAGCCACTGGGTCCTGCGCCCGCCCCTCAGAGATCACGGCTCAGACCCGGAAGTATAAAAGCCCGCCTGCAGAGCTCAGTTGAGAACCAGACACCGGAGAGACCAGACGTCTGTGACCGAGCTCCTACCTGGGAGACGGCAGCAGGCCGCGGCCGGCCTGAGGTCGCACCGGGCCAGCCGAGCCTACCCCTTGCTCGTTACCCCGAGGACTGGCCGAGCCTGCCCCTGTCCAGCTACCCCGAGGAGGAGCCGAGCCTGCCCCTTTCCAGCTACCCCGAGGAGGAGCTGAGCCTCCCCCTTGCCAACTACCCCGAGGAGGAGCCGAGCGTACCCTTCACTACCTACCCGGAGGAACCGATGCTGTTAGAGACCGCCAAGGACACTAGCACGACCCAGGTACCCTACGAGGGGGAGTGTGGAAGTAGCCCGGGGGTAGCCGACCCCAGTCTGGCTGCAGCACTGCCAGAGCCTATGTCAGTGTGTTGCGGCCAGGATCCCCACTGACAGCAGCGAGTTTCCGCCACTGCTAGGGCCTCGGGCTGGGAGGCAGTGGAGTGGGAGGGCCTGCGTCCCCCCTGCCACCCACTCCTTGGGTGGCAGACTCCCCCTTTTCCCTGGCCTAGAGAGCCTGGGACCTGTTGCTTATTGACTCAGCCCCTGCTTAAGGGCCTGAGTTCCTGACTGTTTGGTTGCTGCCCCGCCCTGACCTAGGGCCTGGGCGTCGGTATAGAACTATTGGCTCAGCCCCGACCTAAAGGGCCTGAGCCCCTAACAGTGTGTTTGCTGTCCCACACTACCACAGGGCCAGGACTGACAGCGAACTAGAGCAAGGCGGTAAGATACCCCACAGCCCCGCTGAGGGACGAACCTCAGCCAAGCCCCATTACAGGCTTCTTTTCCATGGGTCCAGATGATGAAGATGTCATCAATGTAGCGCAAGTAGAGTAGGGGTGTTAGGGGACGTATATAACGTTCAAAAACCAATCGGAGAACACTTCAACCTCCCTCGTCACTCAATTACAAACCTAAAAGTCGCAATACTCCAATAAAAAAACTTCAAAAACAGACTCCAACAAGAAACTGCTGAAATGGAATTAATTTGCAAACTGGACACCATTAAATTAGGCTTGAATAAAGACTGGGAGTGGATGGGTCATTACACAAAGTAAAACTATTTCCCCATGGTAATTTTTCCCCCCTACCGTTACTCACACCTTCTTGTCAACTGCTGGAAATGGGCCATCCTGATTATCACTACAAAAGTTTATTTTTTCTCTCCTGCTGATAATAACCCACCTTAATTGATTAGTCTCATTATAGTTGGTATGGCAACACCCATTTTTTCATGTTCTCTGTGTATATATATCTTCCTACTGTATTTTCCACTGCATGCATCCGATGAAGTGGGTTTTACCCCACGAAAGCTTATGCCCAAATAAATTTTTTAGTCTCTAGGGTGCCACAAGTACTCCTCATTCTTTTTATTAAAGGATGTTTTTTTTTCCTGCTTGAGTTTTACATTAGTAGTTCAGATCTTGCCTGTCCCATTTTTCTTTGAAGACCCTGTGGCCCACCACTTCCCGCATCTCCGATTGGCTGGGAACGGCAAACTGCAGTCACTCGGAGCTGCGGGGGGCCGTGCCTGCAGACAGTCAACATCAGCAAAATGTCTTGCGGCCCACAATCAGATTACCCTGATGGGCCGTATGCGGCCTGTGGGCCGCGGTTTGCCCACCAGTGCCCTATGGGCAACCAGAAACCTCAAAGTTTGGACAAATGATGTCTTGGAAAGATCCCATCTGTGTTCCTCCCTGAGACGTTGGAAACACTGCAGGAGAGACAGCTTTTGAAGAATTTAGCCAGGTTTGGCACAAGCTCTAATGTGTGCTGGCACAGGACTCTGGAACTTTAGTTAATTTTAGGCCCCAGATGACTAGTCACATCAGATGCATCCAATAAACCTGCCTGCTCTTTACTTTAATACTGAATCTCAGTATATTACTCTTATTAAAGGCTTAGCATGACCCAGGACAGCAGAGAAGTGTCCAAACTCTTCCATGCTAATCTGAACTTCCACACCTTTTGAGGTTCACTCATTGCTGTCAGCAACACTCTAGAACCAATATTGATTAATGCTCTCATTGGAGGTATCTCAGCTTCTCCATGTTTGACAGTGTAGCAATAAAATCTCAGCTAGGCCTTGCTGCTAAATAAGAGGTGATAAATAGTAGCTTCCTGCAATCATGAAATGTCATGCCCATTCATGAAGTCGTATAATGATCTCACCTGGATAATCACACCCCTGTCCTTTTTCTTTTTCTCCAGAACTTGAGTATGTCTCCCTCTGAATGACAGAAGAAAAAATCTCTCTGTTTAATGCACACAACAGTTTTATATCTAGGTGCCATATATAAAAGTCAAGCACCACAGTTATATTAGTTGGAAAAATGGGCCTTGGTTTCTTCCTTGTTTTAAGCCACCTCGTTAAGAGGGACTTATCTGTGTGGTTGTTTTCCTGCAGATGTTGTTGGGCTGTTTGGGCACTTTGTCATTAGGGAAAGACTTGTACAGTCTTGCTCCAGGGGCTGGAAATGGCAGGACTCCCTTCCATGTTATCATCCCTGCAAGATAGTCTGTAGAAGACATACGCATGCTAGAGACATACTGTGTTAAATAATCATATGCAATTAAGAATTAACACAGTCCCTACAGCTCAACCTGGAAAAGATAAAAATCAGGATAGCATCAAATAAGCCCTCCCAAGCAGAGCAAAAGCCTATTGTGGAGACCCCAAAACTGAACACACACCCTCAACAGCCCCACCCCCTGTACCACTATATCTCACACTCACAGAGAACACATGGGCTCAAATGTTGCCCTGAGTTCCATCCATGGCACCTCACTGATGTCAGTGGGGTAACAAGGGTGTAAGCAAGGGCCAAATTTAGTCCACTATATCTATTAAAAGAGAACATCTTGTTTTGGCTGTAAGTAAAGTTAAACCACGGTCTCTGGCTTCTTATAGTTACCAAGGGTAATTTGTTTAAACACCTAAATGACTTGGGAACATCAGTCCTCTTTTCAAAAGTGATTTAGATACTTTTACCCAAGTTCTGTGCTCTAGCAGCTCAACAAGACCATTTTGTACAAGTCAACCTGTCTTATGGTACTTGGAGTTTCTGTGAGTATTTCCACTGCCTTCAGAACTGTGGTGGTGGAGGCGATTTCAGCAATGGGGCCAGAGTGCCTTCGGTATAGTTCATAGGAAGTCTTTGAGGCCACAAACCAATATGAATTGTAACCAATTCAGTGTGTCTTGCTCTTGCTGTCCACACTTCTCTTTGAGATTAGAATCCTTAAAACTACTTCCCCCTATTGACCTTCACCCCAGCCAAACATTCACTGCGGCAAAAATGTGGGCAGATACTTGCCTCCAAAATACGCCCTCCCACCTTTAATTGCTTCCTGAATGAGTGTCAGTCAAGTGAAAATTACAATGCAGTGTTGGCAGGAAGGGTTGCACATACAGTATTGCTCCTGCCTATCTTGGATGAACAACAGCATTTCTGGGCTGACATTTATGTCCTCGCAGAGTGGCAGCAACTCTGGGATAGAGAGACAGGCACGCTGACCAATTTTGAAGCCCTAACTTAATCCACCTGTTTGCAACCTGGGATGCAGTTCCTGGACTATGCTTTAACAGGCTGCTGACTGGAACGTCCAGACTGAGTGCCACAATGCAGAAATATGGGTAAGTCCAATCTTCACAGTGTGACTGTGGGGCCGCAATGCAGACGGTCAGTCACGTGGTGGAGGAGTGCAGAATTAGACAATTGGTGGGTGGACTGCACCACCTTGCTGTGCTCAATGATGCAGCAGTTAGATGGCTGAACAATCTAGATATCGATGTGTGATGCATACAAAAGAAGACAACTTGATACAATGTTTGGGTTCCTGATGTTGTTGGGAAATATTTACACCTTCCCTAAAAATGTATCTTCCCTGGATTAAAAAAAATTCTCTTCATATTAGGTTTTGTAACTCACTCCCTGTGACTGGGTTTACAGACCCCAATGGTATGGCTAAGACTACCCTTCCCTCTCCCCCTCCCCCGGCCGACTGGGGGAACCCAGGAAACACCAGCAGATGGGAGACTATAACTTGGCCACCAGGTACTCAGATTGCCTGGCAAGGCCATCCCAAGACTGGGAGACTGTTGAGATGTGGCCTGCCCACTAGGCCTACTGGCCCCAAGTGAACTCTGTTACACTCCCCTTTTTAAATGCAGCTTATGGGGCTTAATATTAGTTGACATAGGAATTGTCACACCAGTGGCCAGCTCATTTGGTAACCTCTCTGACACCACATGATTCAGAGACATGTGCAAGAAACACCATGATGGACAATGGAATATCCAGCTCACTGAAGTTTGGTGGAGTTTTTTTTGTGTTTTTTTTTCAGTTGGAGGTGAGCTCATCCCCTATACACCAGGGTTTTATATTCCTTCTAATTGTTTAAATCCTAGCTAATGTAACTCTGAATGTTCTCATTATCCATATCCATGTGAGATCTTCTCAGAGTTGCATATAGTTTGTTGGAAGGGTCTTTCTGCATCTAATTTGTACAATGCAGCCTTCTTGCCCTGAACCTTAGTGGTGGGTGTATGTAGCCTGGGCTCTTCTGAAATGTATTGCAGACATTTAATCTTCTGTCCAGATACCACAGTGCAAATATGTCCTGTGCTCTGAAGATTTACTCTGTAACCTCATTAGCATTACTATCTTGGAGGTCACTGAGGATGCAGAGTTAATTATTCGCTTTTTCTAGGAAAGGGGGAACAGAGGCTTGTGGTTTTAAAGCTTATTTAAACACTGAAGCTAAACTTCCATGAAATCTACAGTTGCAGGAATTCCTTTGGCTGGCAATTTTCAGTGTGAGCTGCAGGGTGGTGTAGCATGGAAAATATCCATAGAAACTGCGTTGTCAGCAGTCTTGATTCTAATTAGAACCAGCCAGCCTGAATCTACCTTTGAAAACAGGAGGTGGTGGGGGGGATTTGGGTCCAGGGTCTCTCTGTCAATGCTCTGAAGCTTATTTTATAAAAAAAAATCTCCTTCATGACATGGCCTCTACAGAACCGCACTGCAGTAGTTGCTTGCCTAGCCCTGGGACCATTTTTGAGCAGTAGTTCTCAAGGAGCACCTGATTACAATATTCCATAGATTGAAGTATAAATATCTGGCCCCCTTCTTTGTTCTTGGATAAATGGAGGAAGCAAAAAACCAACTCTCTCTTTTATCATGTTATTTAAAACAGCTTTAAATATAGTTGTATTGTGTCTGAAAAAAATTGTTTTAATTTTGCAATGAGCTTGCCAAACTTTGGGTGTTCTTAAGTTGCCTGGTGTCCTCCACAAGATGGTGAACCTATCTGGGAGGGAGTGAGATGGGGTTTAGGAGGTGTTCCTCTTAACCCTGGATGGTCTCTGGTTCAGATAGACATGACAAGTGTCTCTCATGCCTTGGGGAAGGCCCCCCAGCTAACGGCTGTGATAAGCATTTTCTAGAAGGGCCTAAAGGGACTGTAAGACTCTGTACCAGAACCTGGT